>NC_061485.1:30532606-30876547 GCF_022539355.2 Hippoglossus stenolepis
GGGACGGATGTGTAATATCATCATTTGTCCTCTTGGTGGCAGTGGCCTCTAAGTGTGTGCAGCACAGTGCCGATGCAATATTTGGGTTATCCCAATAGAGATGAAGTGAAAGACACTCAAGTGAAAACTGAAATCATTTCTTGACTGATGATGATTCCAGTGTGTGTGATGTGTGTTGTGTGACATGTGATGGGCAGGCTGATTAAGTGCAGCTCGTGGGGAAATCGTGGAACTATGTTTCATCTCTGGGCTTCATTGACTTTCTCCTATCTGTGTCAGTGTGTGTGTGTCAGTGTGTGTCTGCCTGTTTGATGATCCTATGGCTTGTTTAACCCTCTGTTCTCTCCCACCTCCTCCCTTGTAGTCAACCTTACAGACACCTCTGTGGCTTCAACTTTCACTCCCACTCCTCCTCCTCTCGCTTCTCTTCCTCCTACTACCATGGCTCCTACAACCATCGCTCCTACAACCATTAGCACCTCAACTACTACCACTCCTAAAGCTACAACTTCTCCTTCTACTACAACAACTCCTACTACCGCCACCACTGCAACTGAGGCAACAACTACCACCACACCTCCTGTGCTAGTCACCACCAGGCGTACCGATCAGAATGTGTTGGGTACATGCTGTTGCCCCATTGTGGTTTTAACCATCTTTGTTGTGTTTAAGTTGATCTTGAATGGCAATTTAATTTATGAATATCATAAGACAATTGCCTTCTCCCACCTGACGAAATCAGGAAACTACATCAGGGCTGCATTCCGATAAGCTGTGCTGTACCTACTGCACAAAAAGTGGGGAATTACTTCAGAATATTGGGATGTAGCCAGCAACTATCCTCTGAGTCAGGGAGTGAGAATCCAAAATGTATTTTGCATTAAATGGACATTGATGATTGTAACGTTATTGGATAGTATACCCTTTACACTTTGTAGTTAGGAGAGCTACATATTTCAAGTTCAGTTCGCCATTTTATTCTATTATTCTAGTTTAATTAGCTTTGGAATTCACTCAAAACCAAAAGTAAATATTGCAATTACACCTTTCATGAATTGAAAAATCCTCTGGAACTTTACTGTGGGTGAATTTTCTGTCCATGAACATTTCTACTTGGGGTTTGAGAGGACCATGTTCAGCATGAATCCTAACCTAAACAACCATTCCCTTAGTGATAGTACCATGCATAGTTCTAATTGGAGCTCTGTGTGACGCTGTTGTAACTGTGCCCTCTTTACCCCCTGCTTTTGACCTTTAACCCTTTACCCCCGTCACCCCTTGTGTAGTGGTCCCTGGGCAAAAGATCTGGGATCTGACGGTGGAGCCTAACAGTAACTACGCTAACGTCAGCTGGAGACACAACTTCCCGGCCGGCAGCAGCGAGTTTGTGCTAGAGTTCACACTGGACAGTAAGAAACCAGACCAAGCCCACCTTGAGCTATCAACACCTAGCGCTGAACTTATTAATGAGTAAACCAAAACTATAGTAGTGAGATATCAGTGGAGATACAATATTTTGCTAAGTACAAAGAGTAGGAGCAAACAGAGGGCTTTTTTCAGAGAGCAGGCAAAATTTCAAAAATTATCCAACATTTATTAAATTAAAACCAGCTTTAATTTAAAAGTTGCACTAATCAATATTTTTTTATATAAGCAATTATTCAAATGACAAATAATTGAATTAGATTTTATTTGACCAATTGTAGTTTCCATCTGCTATAGTTTTTGGTAATTAGCAATCATCACTGTTTGCAGAGTGAATTGATAATTATTTGCAAACATTTTATCCCCAAATGCAAAAATTTAAAAGATTAAAATGCTTGTAAGAGCTCATATTATATGTTGTCACTTCCAATCCAAAGATTTGTTTAGTGTGTTTCACAGGAGACTCTAGAACATTCTCTTAAACAGCACTGGTTGAATACTGCTCGGTCCATCTTTATTTATGAAATTCACATTAGATTTCCCTTTTCCTGCATCTCTGATCATATTCAGTCCTTTTACCAGCATTTGATCATGGTTGACATGATCAGAGGTCCCTTTACAGAAAAGTTAAAGAATGATTCTGCTTCAGTAATTTATACCTCATTTTTCCATACAGACTTTGATACCTCCTGAATGTTAGGGTCTTAGCCTTAACCCCCCCAACCCCCCTCTAAAGGGTTTTGCTGAAATGTGTCCTTGTTCCTGTCATACTCACAGAGCAACAGAGCAAGAGTAGGTAAAACAGAATGCAAGAAAGGAAAGGGAAAAGAAAGAGAATTAATTAAATATGCTTTTACAGCTCTTCTATCATAACAGAAGATCTCTCACAAGACGAAACCTTTAACTGTAGCAGCAGCTGCTGTCACATTGGCCTGTTGTTTTTTATCAGCTTTTTACTTGAGGATGTGACATTGGTAGTTAATGATAAATTTCTCAGTTTGAACTTAAAATGTGAAATATACTGGAGTCTGTGTATCTATGTCTTTCTTGCACTCTTTCTGTCACTTCTTGATGTTAGAAAATGTTCATCATCATTTCTCTACTTCCTGTGCAGTCCACCATCACAATAGTTTCCTTTCAACATGCTGCCTGGCTTTGAATGGCTCTGGTTTTATCAGCACTGTCAGTGGGCTGTTGGGATTGCTATTGCTGAATTGTTTGAGTAATATCTTCAAGCTTCTATAATCACTTGCTCTTGTTTTGGATTGGGTGCTTATTTTGAAGTCAGCTTATTTAAAACACATCATTCCTCCTTTCCTGGTTGAGATTGAACAACCCACTGTCTTTAGAGTCTCTGGCCATTTCTACCAATTCAACACTCAATGAGCTTTCATTAAGGACCGAAAGAATGAAGGATGTGTTATTCATGTACTTGGGCAGTGGCTGAAATTCTTAATGATGTCTGAATGTGAATAGAAAGAGAAAGGGTATGGGGGGGGGTGATAGGACTGATCTAATAGTCTCCATCCCTCCCACCCATCCCTTGTTCTTCAAGGTCAAATCTAAAAGCTTTGACTCAAAAAAGAGGGGCAGTGAGCCCCTGCCATCACCCTCCCCACCACCACCACTTACCATCTTAACCCCTTCATTCTTCCTCTTTCTTCCTGACTGTAATTCAAGAGTGTTTGCACATCATTCTAGTAATTTGTTTCATGTAGACTTGTGTAACTGATTGCCTTTCCCAAACTAAAATTGTAGCCACTTTTTAACCATTAATAATGGGGGAACATAACCCCCATATTATTTGTGCATTTAATTGCTATGTTAGCATTTGGTCATAATATCATCCAAGAAATTTAGCAAAATTCACTGAAAGCATCATTTATTTTGTATCAACTCTGAAAAGCTGCTATTTGAAACAGTCTAAATATTGTAGACTTGCCTTCATTTCAAATTCTCCATTATTTTGTAAATATATCCTCCTAAATTTAAATATGTAAGTATGTAAATACATCTGATATTCCATCCTATTTACATTTAATTTCCTTCATGTTCACTCCAAGTCATCTTCATATGTTCAAGAAAAAGTACATTTCCACAGCACTAGAGTTATATCACACTAGAATACACACTTGATCCCATCCTTATATCGCTCTGCCATTTCTAATAATATTTGTTGAAATGGTTACATCAGGGGCAGATCCAGGGGTGAGGCCAGGGGGAGCTGGACCCAAAGTCACCCTATCCTGTCTTTAGTCTTTAAAATATAGTCTCTTACCAACAATACTAACACTGAACATGACAATTTGTTGAGAATTTGTACTTTGTAATCTTTTTTGAAGTACACAATGTGGTTAGACAAGGAGTAATTTTCAAAATATATTCACCGATATCTTGCTTTGCTCAAAGCTATAGAGCTAACAGTGAACAAGGAATGACCTAAATATGTAACTTACTGAATCAGTTGTGTATATTGAATGTTGGACATAAAATTGGTACCTGATTTAGAAAAATCCGAGATCCACCACTGGGTTACACAAGCTAAAAATACACCTTGTATCACCTAGTACCCCAGAACAGACAAACCAAACACAGGACTTTCATGTAAGATGTGACCTGAAGGCAGGGACGTGCACAGACATTTTTTGGGGCAGGGGCTCAAGTTAGAAAAAAAGGAACTTCTCTTTATAAAAGAATGTTCTAAAACAAAAAGATAATCTAGTAGCACATCTCTGACTTACTTACCAATTTATTTGAATACCCTCGCACTCACACAATTGTTAAATTCTCAACAGAGAGAATTCAGTTGCCCTTGAACTTTACAACTTCACCACTCAATCCTAAACACTAAACCTTTAAGGACTTTGGAGTACAGTGGCCCTGAGAGCTCCACACACTGAACACATTAAAGAAAACATAAAAATAGACAAAACACAGGCAAACTTTTCTTCATCAGCACATGTGTTATTTACAATTGAACTAACATTTTGTCCCTTTTTTGTGTCTCGTCCTGGAGACACTTTAGTCATCTGTATTTGCAGTGTTTTTCTGTATTTGGTTGAGTTGTTTGCAGTACACGTTGTCAGACTGATGACGATGAATTTGCCTGTGTTGTGTCTATTTGCATGTGTTTTCTTAAGTTGCAGTGCTTTGAGCTCCTGGGCTGCTGTCTTCTCTGCATTGACCTGAAAACATAAAAATCACTATAACAGTACTAAATATCAGCCATGGCCATTTTCATAGTACTTCATTTACTAATTATTGAAAAAGAAGGTCTTTGCTTATTTCAACAATTGACATTTTGTTTGGCGGGTTTGAGGACTGGTAGTTAATAGCATGGCATTGGAATGAAAACTGTTGGATGACTTCAGTGTTGTTAAATGGTTGATAGCATGGTGCATGATGTCACCACCACGTGCTGCCTTCTTCTCTCACCTCAGGGTCATGCTCATAGCTTGGCCATGTCATGACCGACATGTCTTTTTGCAGGAAAGACGCGGGTTGTAGTCGCTGTGTGATTAATTGAGACGAACAATGCTTTGCCACTTTAGCCCCTGATGTTACACAAGGAAGTTCTGCTGCAGTCAAAATCAATCAATTCTATCTGGTTCAAACATGATGCAGACCTGCCCATTCCCAAGACAGTTTAGGAGTGTGAATGTTTGAACACCAAAGTGGTGGTTTTGCCAGGAAGACCTGCTCCTTGTGCTTCTCTTCTCTTCTGTGGAGAGTTAGTCACTAAATATAGTCTCCAAGCCATAAAAGAGGAGAATGATCCTGAATGTCAGCTGAATTGAGCTTCAAAGTTTTGCTTCTCATCCATTAGGTGTAATGACTAGAAGATTTCAATAGTAACATGTGTTTGCTTCTGTACTGTACAGAGGTGAATAAATCATAATGATGAGGTTGGGCACTGCATTGTTATCAGTCTCAATTCACGTCACCAACCCTGCTATCACTCAGAGAAAAAAGTCTCCCTTCAAAACATTGTGATGCTGTGACCTTAACTAGAAAACACAGGCATTATTGTGGGATGAAGGCCACACCCCCCGGAGTGTGATTGGCCTCTTTCTTGTGTCTCCAAGGCAACAACACGGAGAGAACAGTACGAGTGACTCAACAGCCCCCCATTAGAGTGGCGGATCTGATCGCAGGTGCCGCGTACCGTCTGAGGGTTTACTCCCATGAATTCAACAGCATCAGCAGCAATTATTTCAACTTTAAGACCCAAGCAGGTGAGACCACACCAGGCTAGGTGGAACCAGCGTTCCTGCCAGGTGGGCTACTCTGGGAGCAAGTCTGTCAGTAGTAAAATGTCAACCGAGTAAAAGCTTGGTGACTTCTTACGGTTTTGTTATTTTACAGCATGCATGTTCTTCCAAAAGTAACCTGCAGTCAATTACGAGAAGGCATTTCACTCTTCTGTATGTGGGCACCACCAACTTCAACTTGTTTGTGTTTATGAGTATTATCTATAAGTATGTAGTTAACATGTCAAGAAAATACACGTCTACTGTAAATTCTTTGATTCGTTTGCACATAATAGGTAGAAAAAGTATATTTAATGCATCAAGATCTTCATTTTGAGACAGCACACACTACAGCTCATGTACTGTATGTGTAATATCAATTTAAAATTATAATCCAAATGACATCATTAACTAAATCATATATACAAAATACACATGGAGGGAAACATAATATGTGTCCTGTCAATACATCCCTTACATTACATAAGTAATGATGAATCTTAGTCTAGCTAATGTGCTGTGGTGTCTTAAGGTTCCAGTTGGTTCACCTGAATAAACTTTGTTTTGCTTTGTTACTTTGTTTAATAGTTGTCAGGCTAGTTACAAGATGTTAACATGTAAAAATAGCTGTTCCCAGCAGCCACCTACTGCTGGATATGATAGGTTAACAACAGTCATCAGTTCTACTGGAGCTGAAGGTGACCCTATGGCCATCACCACAACTGCTTGGTCTGATCTGGCATATGAGACTTATGATTGTAACGACAGTGTTGACAAGAATCTGTACATTGTTACAAATGCTGCTGCAAATACCTTTGCCTTTATTTTATTCTAATCCATTCAAAGTATTTGCATTATTTATGTTGTACTGAAACCTTGTCTTGAAAGTAACAATCATCTTTCACACCAAAACTGTCTCTCCCACACTTTTCTGAGAAGATAAGTGCCTTATTGTTATGGATGAGATTCTGTGTACAACTGAATCTTGGATATGAGCTGGGGGAAATGCTGGTTCTGAGTTGAGTGCTTTGCAATGTGAATCGATTGTCTGGTTTGTTTGCTCTGACTCCTTATGGCCCTGAGAATCACTCACTGTGTTTCAACTCTTCCCTCTCCCTCTGCCCCACCCTGTGTATGTGCTCTATGTATGTCTCCAGCTTACATAGACCAGGTAGACATCGCCACTCAGGGCTGGTTCATCGGCTTGATGTGTGCCATTGCCCTCATCATACTGATCCTCCTCATCGTCTGCTTCATCAAAAGGAGTCGTGGTGGCAAATATCCAGGTGAGACCTGACACTGGGGCTTTGATACCAGTAATAGGATGATTCTTATATTCTTTTCATTTTAACATAGCATTTAAAAAATAAACTCAACGATTTTCAGCATAGTCTCCTGAGTTTTTAAGTTGTAGCTTATTTGGTTTATTTTGTTTTTGAGAAATAAAGTGTTATGCCGTTATGTCAAATTACATATTGAAATACTGTAATTGTCACATATTTAACACTTTTACCCCATTTACACCTGGCAATAAAATGCATTTTGGGTGATTGACCACAGGAAAGTGCAGGTGTTAATGCATGCAAAATCACCTGAGGGAGTTGTTAGTGACACATCGTGAACACAATTGTAGATGCAGTTGTGTTGTCAGTCCACATACAAAATGTGTATGGGTGGAAATAATAATTGTACGTGACTGTTTCGAACCAGTGATGTAGAAGCACATAGGCAGCTATAGCAGCCAGTAAACACAGGAAGCAGTCCTCTCCTCAGTCCTCCCATTTTTAAAACCCTCTGTATGGAGTGAAGACGAGACTAATATAAAACAAGAAAAATCAATGACACCAGTTTCATCATTGTACTTGGACCTGTGTAAATGAGGAGCATGGCAAGTGACCTGGGGCCTTATTTATAAAACAGTGTGTACATTCTAAAAGTGTATGTGTGCACAAAAGCCAAAAATGGCGTACGCAAAAAAGATTCAGATTTATAAAACTGTGTGCACACGTGAAGGAAATGTTCCCTTTATAAATCACAGTCCACCTGGAAACGTGCGTAGGTGGACCTGCTTCAAAGTCTGCTGTCTACACGCCCACATTCAACCATAAACTGCTGAGCAGTACTCACGACATAACTTCCTTGTGATCTGGAGATTTGTAGTAGTTGTCTGTTCATCCTACACGGCTGACAGGAAACAGGGGATCAAACACTTCATGATCTTTCACCAGGAGAAACTCTGGACTGGTCCCCAAACGAAACAACATTGAACATAAACTTTTTGTGTCGATGGCATTGATATTTATCCATTTGTCCGTTAAGTTTACAGCTGCTGCAGAAAAATGAAGGGGAAGGAGTATTAAAAATGACCAATCAAAGGAGGGGAGCATCAGCCACTGTCCCAGACTGTCAAAAATTTACTTGACGAGCAAGCGACTGCTGGTGGTCTTGAGCAGTTGTGAGTGTTTAGCACGTGGCTCTTCTCAGCCACGTGCTAAATAAGATTAAAGACTTAATAAACACAGTAATCAGGACTAGAACATGTCTTTGTATTCAATTAATTAAAAGTGAATGGGCTCAATTTACTGAATTTATACAAAACATTCTACTTAGCTCACACTCTAATTTCTGTCTTCCATTACCATGGCAATAACATTTAAAGTTATCTGATTGGATGTCTTTTATAGTTTGCTTCTAAGTTATCAAGGTACTAAATAGGGAGGGAATAAGGTTGTGAGGGTTAAGAGGATGTCACACCTTGCTAAGCCCTATGAGGCATATTGTGATTTGTGAATATGGGCTATACAAGTACTAATTTATTGATTGGTGCATTCCCATGGTTTAAGTCAAGTTTCCTGCTTTTGATCCTGATCTATGTGATAATTAAGTGTATTGAAACAAAAGAAATGAGGATCGTGTTAATGTTTTACAGTTTCTATAATATTTAGGTGGCTGCTGTGTGACTGGTTTCGCAAAATATCTCGGTAGGTGCTGACATGTGATGCTTTTAAGAACTAACACCCAGTGATGAACTAAGTAAAGCAACAAATACACACACTGGAGTAAACAAGTTTTCAGTACTGAGTGAAGTACTTATGCACTTTACAAATCCAACCCAACAACTGAACTAAAACAAGCTCAAAAGTCTCTTAACTTGCACTGTGTTCCAGTTGTATACTAAGATTAAACAGCAAACAAAGCATAGATTTATTGTCTATGTTATTGATGTTTTCAAATTCAAAAATGTAAAGCTACTGAACTAATAGGCATGATATATCATGCACATTAATTACTTGTACACAATTTGCCAAAGTAGTGCACTGTCCACATCTGTTTGCTTTATACACGCATCAGTATGATATGATAGTAGGGAATAAGTATGCAGCTGGCACATAGTGAACCTTAACACTTTGATAAATGAAGGCCAAAGACAAATGTATGGAATTTAGTAATATTTTCAAACTAACTCCAGAAACTCCTGCACATGTCGATATTTTGCCGATATCAGCAAAAGGCTAATAATGTAACTTTTGTTCTTGTTTCTTCAGTGCGTGACAAAAAAGATCTCCCCTTAGACTCAGTGGACCATAAAGACCAGGATGGATCCTTCGATTACCAGTAAGTATAATTATACAGACTGTTCACTTCCTTGCCTAGGTACATCATCTGTGTTTGTATACTGACCTTTCAAATAATTTGAAGTATAGGTCACAGGAATCTGTGGTAAATTGATTAGGATTGTGTCCACTCCATTTTTCCCCTTAATTATTGGTGCCAGGTCCAGAAATTGTCAACAGCAAGTGATGCAAGAAGGCTGGATGGTGGAAATTCAGATCAGATGACATGTGCATCAATTATGATGGAGTTCAGCCAATTAGTCTAGTGCTTACAACTGATTCATGGAGAACAGGACTCTTACCATCGCTCATGCAGCTCTATAGGCTCTATAGATACATTTAATAAACCAGTTCATGGACTAAAACATTAAAAAGTCACACGTGTTGTTGTTAACACACCCTTCATTTAAGGTTATAACCATGACTTCATTTGTAGGTCTTAATGCAGCTTCCCAGGATGAGTTTGACTTAGTTAGCAGGTAGCCTTAATGACCCGCGGTCAGCTGACCCCTTCAATGGAGTGGTCTGACAACAGACAGAAAGATTTGTTAGTGATAACACGCTAATCTTGTGATTGGCTAAACTGAAAGTTGTGGGCAACATAAGAGAGTTGTTGTCATGTACAATATATGTGCATAAGAGTTCACATGGATGAAAACTTTCTCGGTCAAGCAGCTGAGGTACAATGAATCCTACTATTTCATGTTCACTTTACCATCCTTGCACCACCTTTTTCTGGGCACCATTTTTTAAGCACGGTCACATATGAAAATGACACATGCTATGTTGTGCAATGATAACAATTGAGCATACACAGTATGCTATATTTCTGTAATGTTAGGATGTACTGTATATGCTGTAGAACGTGTCTGAAAAGAATGTGTTGGTGAATGATGTGCCTTTATCTCCTTCCAGGTCCCACTGAACTTTGACTAAAAACATGCTTAGATTAACCTGCTTTCTAAACCTGAGATGTACATGTTCTAACTCTGTGAGAGTGACAGTGCAGCTTTTATATTT
The DNA here is from genome assembly GCF_022539355.2 of Hippoglossus stenolepis. NCBI lineage: Eukaryota > Metazoa > Chordata > Actinopteri > Pleuronectiformes > Pleuronectidae > Hippoglossus > Hippoglossus stenolepis. The sequence continues at coordinate 30,542,916 of NC_061485.1, forward strand.
GATTGTAGATACCCTTAAATGAAAAACAACAACATCTGACTGACCTTGGATCCTAATGATGAAAAGACAACAGTAACCTGTGATTGCCCATATATGAGCACACATACAGTCACAAGAATCTGGCCCTTTACAGTATCCATACAATCTACACTCTTTTTTACATAAATGAAAAGTACACACATAATGAACCTCTTTGCTAAAATTATTGTAATGCTGTGTTTTTGTGCTTAATGTGTGCTTTTGTGATTCATGCATCCCCAATATCTGAGATCCTGCACTGTTTGTTAATCAATAATGGATCTAATATGGATCTAACACTCAACCCCTCTTTTACACTCAAGGTCATTGCTTTACTCTGATTCTGTCCCTGGTGCTAATGCATCAATCCCACTCCACTCCAGCTCTGTGTCTCTGTGTTTTTGTGTGTGTGCATGCAAGAACTTACATGCATGTATCATGTGAAGCTTCTCTGTCATCTGTCCTCTTTCTTTCTCTGCACATCTTCTATCTTGCTGTCTCCACTTTTTCCTCACATTTCGTCCGTCTCTCTCCCCCACGCTGAAATGGGTCATCTGTCCCTGACAGGAACGAAAACGAAAACAGGTACTTAAGTTTTGGCACGGCATTTTTCGCAGCCTGTGCATGTCGGGTGGAGTAGATATTTCGCCTGAGCTGGGGAGAGGGGCTGTGGATAAAGTGTAACTTGTTTGGGTCTGCTCAAACAGGGACAATCAGCATTATTGGCTTTTTGTTGAGCTTAGACGATGTCAGCAAAATCAGTCCCGCTTTAGCTTTTAAAGTATCATTTTAACAATGTTATAAGTGACATCATAGAAAGTATTAGACATCCTAGCTGTGAGGTCCGATTAACAGAGAGATGGAAGCAGCCGAGTTGTAGGCTTCAGTTCCATAACAATTTCAAACTGGAAATCTAATAATCACCAGTAACAAAACTATCCCAGTGTCAACAACCTAAACTTCAGACCATGGTGGTCACATTACATCCAAGTGATACATACATATACACAGTAAAGGATAGTCTGGTGACCATTTAGATTTGGATTTAAAATCAACATTCTATTTTTTACAGGAAAATAAATAAATGACAAAGTTCACAAATATTGCAGTAAATCTGATACAAGTGACTTTAAAAATGTCACTCTACATTGTTTAATGTTGTTTGGAGCTAAATACGGTGAAATTCATAATTTTTTATTATTATATAATAAATGTATCACACAGACAAAAAAAACATCAACACAAACATACAGTACAGAACAAACATACAAAAGCATAAAAAACAAAAACCACATTAAAGCCAGACAAGACAGAGATAGCTGCAGTTACAGCCTCCGTCAGTCAATCATTTGATGAAAACAAAGCATATGGTGAGGAATAGCCACAATGGATATCACACAAAAGGGAGTTATTCAGGGAAGATAGGGTGCCTAATACTTGGGCCCCAGGAGCTCTCAAATTTTTCATTAACCATAAACCATCTGGAGAAACAAAGAGCACTCGTCCATTCACTGAGTATTATCCTCTTTTCAACTAACATACCAAACATAAGGTCTGCTGTACAGTATGTTGCAGTGCAAGAGAATCTACTGAGCAGCCAAACAGTGCATCAGATCATAATTGTTAGAATACCAATTAAAGATATCCTACCAAAAAGGGACAATCATGGGACAAAGCCAAAGGTCGTGGACCGGAGTGACCTTTGGGGAGTTACATCTGTATATCAGATACATTTGGGTAAATGGTAAGTATTTATATAGAGATTTTTGTTTGTCTTGATGACCACTCAAAGCGCTTTATAGGACAGTACATACATTTTATTAAATTTTTCTTTAGAATAATGTAATCTATGCATGACTTTGAATTGAATCAACTGCAACCTTCCATTAATTGAACCTGAATGGTAATTTGAATTTATTATTTGAATTTGTTCATTGGCTATTCCACTCATCCATTGAGGGTCGAAATGTTAAATTCGGCTTGCACCACTTTACAATCAGCAAGTAACAACTCCATTGATTATAATGTATCTTAATGTGTTGGATGTTGTTAGCCAGAGAGGTGTACAGAGTTGCCAAACTTCATCTTGTACATATAAAAGCATCCATCCTCATGATAGGCTCTTCATGGATCAGTTGTTCCAGCAAGAAGACATTGATTCCAGATAGCAGCATGAGTGAACAGTGTGGGAGCTTGCACCTTCCTGTTACAGCTAACATGACTTCACCCCTCTCAAGGCTAATTCCGTTGTTTTTCCTTTGTTGCCGGACATTTTAAAAGCATCTACCACCAGGTGCATAAGGGCTGGAGATACAATCAAAAATGTTCTGAACTGAAATTCATGCATCTTGTTGCAATACTTCAAAGTAGAAACACAAGTTTTACACAACATACATTTTTCAGCTGGATCCTTAGTTTAGTTTTGTTGTACAGGGCAAGAGTTAAACATAATAACTCTATTATAAAAACAGATTTACTATTTAAAAACTACATGGGGTTTTATAGTGTATAGCATTGTACAAACAAGTTAATGGCTGAGTTCTGAGAATATGGTGACAGTCTGATCGGTCAGGAAATACTTCTACACAAAGGAAGAGGAAACCACATGTGAAGAAATGCATATGAAACAATTAATACCATAGTTAATACCCTCATAACCATCCATTACAGTTTACAGCCTGCTCCAACTTCAACTTGCCATACTAACTGTAGGTTGTCCTCTGCAATGAAGGATTTTCAGTGACATCTCAGATGACCTAACTTTAGGTTTGACCTCCAAATTAAGTGGTTTAGCCACTGGAAACGTGTTTACAGCCCAAAGCCTCACGCCAGATTACAATGTCAATATTTGAAAACTTGGCAATTTTTATCATTAGTTAAATTAAATGCTTTTGTATAGCACTTTTCTAGTCTTACTGGCCACTCAAAGGGCCTGATCTAATAAGATCCCAATTAAAGAGTGCTGAATTGCATGTGCAGATTGCACGTTCTGTTTGTGGGCATTTTGCGGGTGATCTACTATAAATAATTGCGTAAATGATAACAGGATCAAACATGGTAGAGATAGTAGTATTTAAATGAATGTTTTGCGTGCGCTACTGCTTTCCACCATGGAGCATTACTGATAGCAGAGTGACTAATCGCACAACAAAATTTAATACAATGATATTGGAGGTGTTAGTGGAAGAGGCAAACAAACATGTTGTTGAGCTACAGCAAAGAAATATTAATATAACTCAAGAAACGCAATATGGGAGAGAATCCGCGAGAAAGTTAATGCTGTGGGTAAACAAAAAACGATGAAATTAAGAGAAGATAAAGAAAAGAAAAAGAAAAAATAGCTCATGATAAAACCTCTGCAAATAAAACAGGTGGGGGGACATTGGAAGAGATGCCTGACCAACATTGAGCAGCAGGTGCAGTTCACTTTCTGCCATGAGCAGAAAAAGACAGTTCTCTCCGTCTTCTTCCTGCCATCTCCTCACCACAATAACTGCAGCTATCTGTGCATTTGCATCTACTCCTCCCAATATTTCGCGAACTCAGGTAGAAATATAAATAAATGGACAGCGTGTGTTATTCTGCATGAAATCCTCAGTGCGCACCGTTAGTAGATCAGCCTGCATGTTTTTTTTTGCAGGTGAAATCAAGTTTGCACACGTTTTTACACACGCAAACCTTTAGTAGATCAGGCCCAAAGTGTATTACACTACTAGTCACATTCATTCACTCCCATAAGTCACTTTTCTATCCAACATCATTCACACACTGCAGAAAATTAGGAGCAATTTAGAGTGACCAAAGGACACTTCAGCATCCAGACTGGAGGGGATCAAACCACCAACCTTCTGATTAGTGGACCTTCTGAGCCACAGCCGCCCAGTTGGTGGTAATTTTCCAGTGTGTAGTCATTATAAGATACTGGGCTGTTGTCATCTGTCTGATTGTCTGACTGCTTAACATGCTCTTGTGTCCTGCGCCATCAAAATTGGCCATGATTCTATGGTCAACACATCCTAAAAATGTGTGACCTTACTGTTATAATTGATTGTCATAACTGTTTAAAGGTCAAACCAGTACTTTGTTTTATGTCATTATCTTATGAAATGTATTCGCTTCCAACCTTAGCGAAGACTTGTATATGTCAGTGTTATTCTTCATCTCAATGCATCAACATCGTTTTTAGTATCTGTTTATTTAGCATGTCTTGTTTGCTGTTTGTTTCTGTTCTACCCACCTCACCTTCATTTATGTGTTCTTTATCTCTTTTGGGATTTCATTTCCTCATTGGTGAAAAGGTCTCTTGAAAGGTATGAAAATAAGAAGTATCACCACCTTAGTCCTCCTAATCCCACTCTAAGAGAATCTCACTTTCTATTGCTTCTTTGCAGTGCATTTTCATTTGTTAGAGCCATTCTTGACTGTTAAAATCCTAGTGAATATTATCTATCAAGAGAACTTCTAAGAACTAAGCATGTGTAATCCAATAGAAAAAAACTATTTCCCAATACAAATGTCCTAAGTGAACTCAGCATTCACTTCTTGACTCATGTTAATCTGTTTTGCAATGGGAGATAGCTTACCGGAAACTACAATCTTGAAGCATTTCATAGGCGGTGGTGTGTGGAGACATGCCTCTCTGACTTACTTCTGGCACTCTTAAAGAATATCCTTCTATCTGCCAGCTACTGTGTTGCTGTTGGTAGCTGGCTGCAATATCTTTCATAAAGCATGTCTCCTCCAAGAGTTGGGACATAAACATAAAAAATCTTAGTACATGTTAAATAAATGTTTATCCAAAGATGGTTACTATCGTTATAGGTTATTCTTGTCGTACCGATGTTGTCCAAGTGTTCATGTTTCTTGTGGGTTTGGTTTTAATTATTCGATGCTATAAAAAATTAGGTGAGAGGTCATGATTGACAACTGAAGCTGTCTTGATTCTTTGGAGGGTGTATGGTGGGACCTCACTACCTCAGCTCAGCACCCACTGCACAGACTCTGGCTCTGAATGATGTCAACAGTGCGTCCATATCTAAGATAATTAGGTTTTGTGACATCATAAATCCCTACCCAGGTGTAATCATGAACTGCCTGTGTGGCTGTTACGTGGTGTCATCTGCAATTGATAGTCTTGAAAAAAGGGCTACAATGAATGTAAACAGCTAAGAATCAGCCCATCAAAATTCATTATTTAGTTCAAAATACAACACAGAAACCATCACTGGCCTCATACTAACTGAATTTATGCTACAATTGTAATCAGATTGCATATTACTCAGTTAAAAGATGACAAAACTTCTCAAGCATTTATCCACTTTATGTTAGCTTATAACTTTATTTCAGAGCCTCACATTATCACATGCTAGCATTTGTTTTTAAAGCTTTGAATGTTTCACTGCTTCTTGCTGTACTCTAGAGTTTCTGTACTTTGATAAAATATATTCTGGATTCCAACTGTGCTGAATTTGCTGGATTTAAAATTGTGTTGGACCTTGATCATGCTGCATCTTCCTTGGTCCATTTGTATTCCTGATGATTACATATCTAGATCCTAAACTGTATTTAATGATGTGTGCGATTCCCTTTGTGTTTTAGCATGGAGCATGATGATTCTCTGAAGCAACAGTACAGATACTGTCCTCCTGGAGCATCTGAATACATGATGTTTGATCCTTTTGAAATATAATGCTCCACCGCAAGCAGAGAAGAGAAATATCTCAGTTCTGCCTTCTTCTAATGCATTTGCCACCGTCATGCTGCTGGCTTAATATGACACAAGAAAGCATCTGCTAGTCTAGAGCTCTTTCTCCCTGTGCATGATGTTCTCCCTGAAATCAGAGTGAAGTGACATGCAGCCATACTCTGAACTGAAATCGACCGCAACTCCAGGAATTGCAGTGGACTTTTCAGGCTTATGTCTCATGAAAGAATATGGCCAGCATTTAGCATGTGTATGCAAATGTCTTGTTTGAATTTTTGAGGACAGTATTTATCTCTTCATTACCACAAAATACTGGTTAACTTAATTGCTTTGCCAATCATGTTTTGGAGGAAATGTAATTCCTACATCAATATATTCTGCTGACATAAATTTTTGGACATTGGAGTCTAAAGTTCATGTCGAGTCAGAAAACAAATGAAGCACTTTATGCTGACAGTGATTGTTTTGCAGATTTTTTGAGTGCAATCATTTTGTATTTACAGTGAATGGTTTGCAGGTACATTCACTGATATGTTCAAAACAACTTACTTTCAGGTGGCAATATGTTTCCTTCAAACATATTAATGCAAGTTGTACAAATGTTTTTAGGAGACAGGGTTGTTTTAAAACCCCGATTTGAATACTGTTTAGACTTTTGCTGTAAATCTACACGCAGCTTTGGTACACAATGTGAGTGCAGCTATGTTTTCAAAGGATTGATTTGGATTTTCTTTGAGTATTTTGAGTACTCACATTGCATATGTACATTGATAGAATATAAATTATTTCTTTTGTCCATTTTGGTCATGACATGATTCCATTGAAGCATGACATGTAAGACATGTAAGAATATCCCCTTAACCGAGCATAATACTTAAATAGAACAATAGCCCAGATCAGCACACTCTGCCCAAAACAATTTTTACCCATACAATTTGATAACTAACTTTGATCTAATTTCTTTATCTTCAACTTCCGTAACCTTTCATTTCCCCTTTTAACCTATGCCAATGGCAAGGTCGCAAACTCCTGCTGACACTTTAAAAACACCCTGCTCACATTTTAACCTCAAACTCTCTTCTCCTCATTTCCCTTTGCAGCAGCGATGAGGACAACAAGCCTCTGCAGGGCAGCCAGACTTCGCTGGATGGCAATGTGAAGGAAAGCGACGACAGCCTCGTGGACTATGGTGAAGGTGGCGATGGTCAGTTCAACGAGGATGGCTCTTTTATTGGCCAGTACACAGTGAAGAAGGACAAGGATGAGACAGAGGGCAACGAGAGCTCCGAGGCCACTTCACCTGTCAATGCCATCTACTCACTGGCATAGCCTCCCAGCAGCACATGGGGGGCTAAGTGCCCCAAACATCCACCCAGTGATTTTAGGGTTTTACAACAGCACCATACACCCCACACAGACACACAGACACACACACACACACATACAAACATATTACTATATGAAACACCAATAACACAGAAGAAATGCAGCAGGGCCTGTCTGGAGACTGTGTAGACTTTCCTCTGATGATAACAACGAGAAACTCGGGAGTGCAACTAGACCACAAGCCTTTACTTTATGTTTCCAGCTCTAAAATATGGCCTGTCTGAGGTGATGTTTGGACAAAGTGGACAGTGCTTGTTTTACTCTGTGCTCTGCCTGCCCTTTACCCACACAGACTTGAAGTGTGCCTTCTGGGCAGCCTCCAGTATTTGGAGGCATCTACAAGTGTTATTTAGAGATTTTTCCTTTGTTTGTTCCTGCTCTGAACATTTTCAGTGTCCTTCCTGATGCGCCCCTCATACTTTAGTGTAGCATCCCAGTAAAGTTCACACAGTGGTTACACACAAACCCACACACTCGCCCCGTGTTTTAACATATCAGCTTTGAACCATCAAACTCAACAGGATGCTGGCAGATATGTTTATCATATTGATATTTAAGCAATGAAAGATTTTAGTTTTTCCACAGCTGGTAGATGAGTCATTAAATCTTAATGAATGCTGTATACAGTCCTGGCACACATTTTAGTGCCCCGCAAAACTATGCACTGTCACTTCCACAATATCATTATGGTTTTAATCTGGTCAGTAAACAGTACATTTAACTTCACTTTTACCATATACAGTCCAAACTCCCATGCTTTCTATTAACTTTGCCTTGTATCATGTGGTAGACTTTTTTTTTTTTTACCTTTAATCCAATCGATCAAAATGGCTGCCATAACAAAAGCCATTTCACCACAAACAGCCAACTTTGCTATAGTGTGTTTTCAATGAATCCATTTAAATAATATTTTGGAGCACTGTAGAAAGGCAAGTGGACTACAACTCAGTGAATTTCCTAGTCAGCATGCAGGCTAATGTTGCATTCATGTCAAATGGGATAGTTCAAATGGTGACTGTAAAGCTCCAACTATTACCATTAATATTCGATAATTCTGTATTACAATATTCTGTTGCTTTTTTGTCAGTTTCTCATTTGTTAACCATATGAATATGTAAGTATCATAAGTACGTTTTATAAATCCAACATTGTTGGATTGCATTGCTCATTGCAATGACTAATTGTGGTTAGTTAAAACATATCAAAACACCAAATTTCCTAAATCCTTATGTTTTCAGGTTGGAGGCTGATATACATTCTCTCCTGTGTGACATGAATACAATATGAGAAGTTTAAGGTGTGTTCAGACAAAATGTTGCATTGTATTGTACACAAATTGAAAAGGATTTTTATTACAATCTTTAGTCCCAAACAGCCAGAGTACAGATGTTAGCTTTAACTTAACTTGTAGGCCTACTGTATGCCCCAACTTATTTCAGTTCTTTCTGATATTTTCCTCCAGACCTCCATTTTCAATTCATGACATTGTGTCAATCACACTGCCTCTAAAGGTTTTTTGTGTTTAGAATGTACAGAATGGTCAGCACCTTTTCCAGTTCCAGAATTTTTGTTTATAAATTTGACCAATTTGTTATGCATACAAAAAGAATACAGCAATGGGGTCATGTAGGAAACATTTGAAACTACAGTATTTACAGCATGAAGATATATAAATTAAATTCACAACCCACTTTGAAATGAAACAAGCTGAGGTTTTAGTTTTTGCAGAGAAAGACAAAAAAGAGAAAACTGTTTAATTAACAGAATATGTTTTAAGTAGTTGGCATGCTCGGTATCTCACTTGTCCTACTACCATATAAGTCATCTAGTCATTGTCTTTGCAGACTTATGGACTGCCATTCAATCATCTGCTCATGTTTCTTTAGTTAATACTAATCATTCAGTGAGTGCTCATTGGTTTTACCACAGAGTTTTGCCGCTCTTACTGTAGTTGCTGGTCAAGAGGGCTATTAGACCCTCCAATGCTAAATCACATGGTACTTAAATACAGTTAAAAACTGTATTTTACATGGTATTTTAAATATTTATTTTATATTTCTATTTATGACATTATGTGGATAGTATTAATATATTAGTTCTTTATTTAATAATTGTTATAATCACTCATGACAGACTTATTCTAGTTTTCACACACCAGAAATAGCCAAAGTAAAGATGTCTTCAGAATCTGTTATTGCTTATCATGAGAGGCATTGAACTCAACAGTATGAATAAGATATTTTTGTAGCAGCTGGCTTTCTGCTGTAAACAAAACCAGAAAAAGAAAATACTGTACCTGTCATCATGTTATCTGTCCGTTGTGCTGCTCTTCTTGTACTACTGTTATTCTGTGTTGTTTTTCTGATTTATGTAACATACCATTTCTACCACACAGAAAATTAATATTGTTGCTTATTATTTATTTGGCATATATTTTGTACACGTTGGTCTCTTATCTTTGTAAATATTTCATGGTCAATTTCCCCTGAAAAATGCTTTATTTGAAAAGAAAACAAAGATTCACAAATTTGCATCCACCAAGCAAATGCAACCGGTGCATCTCTAGTGTGTCATGTACCTCTGTTATGTAGCTTTGACTAGCATTTGCACTCAACAAGATCCACCCTACACTCTATCTTTCCCTTTGCTTTGACATTGTAATATATAGAACTGACTGTGACAAGTCAGTCACTTGCTTAATGATGGTCTGAATTCTATATTGTGAAAGAGGAATATGTAAGATTCTCTATGATGTAAATACATTCTGCAATATCCCATTTGTAGCATTTGTCGCATAAATACTGCTAGTAGGCCTAAAAAACATGCATTCTCTGATGTATTGGAACAAACTCCGTCCTTCACACTATTCTTTCTGAGACTGTCTACTCCTTCTTTCCAAATGCCTTTTTCCCAACATTGTTGCATAGCTGTGTCCCATTTCAGAGGAATAAAACTTGAGCCTTTTCCTCCACAGTTGAGTACTCACATAGCCAAAAAGAAAAAGCTGAGATTATTCTTTCCATGTCCCTGAGGGTCTATGTGACATTTAGTCCACAAGAATCTGTGGGACGCCTAAACTTTACTCACACCATACTCTAAGCCCATGAGAATATGTCCATCTATTTAAATGTCTAGTATAATGTAAACATATGGTTGATACATGTCCACTGTCCACCATGCTGCCTGTTTCCTTATGTCCAGGTTTAGTAATTCAATTCAATTTTATTTGTATAGCACCGAATCATACAATATATTATGTTACATATTTATAGGGAAACCCAACAGCACTTTAGCGACTGTGGAGAGAAAAAAACTTCCTCAGTAACTAGAAGAAACCTCTAGCAGAACCAGACTCAATGTGGGCGGCCATCTGCCTCGGCCTATCATGCTGCAGTTCGGATTGTTGTCAACTTGTAACATTTCCAAGATTACCATGTGTAAGTTTTCCCTAAAATAATGTAACCTTTTCACTGCAGGATCTTAAAAATCCATTATCTGGGGCCTCCCATGAGGCTTTGGTTCAAAATATCATCTAGTGCTTCCAACTGGTCAGTAGCTTTAGTCATTTACACCATCATGCGCTTAATCTTTTAATCATTTCGGTTCATCTTTCTCCCTGTGGTATCTGGCTCTCAGTATCCCCATTCCTACTACATGCCAGATGTCGTTATAGTAATTGTTGTTTTATGATAACACGTGTGTCCAATCATAATCAACAGCACTGCTGCCAACCCCTGAAAGAAACTGAAAGTATCACCGCCTGCATAAAGTGTAGTTCCACAAGCTCAAATCAGGTGGAGAACAGTGAGACCAAAAGCAGAACCTATGAAAATGGCCACCTGTTATCTTTGTGTTGCTTTGTTTCAATGCAAGTTACAAGCGATAAATACCAGTGGTAAACTAGGACAACAAATTCAAGAGCCAACTCAAGTTTATTTTCACGTTGACTTCACCTGAACGAACAGTTTAACTGTGACTTAACATGTAAATGGTTCTCATTCAATTTTCCAAATTCAGGAAGAAGGAGGCTGCCATTCTTTGCTTATTTGGAAATCTGTACATTAGGAAAGATGTAATGGATCCACTATGATATTGTCCAGATTACAGGCAGCCATTTTGAAAACAGCTCTGGTCTAGTACTTCTCACCTCTTCCACAAGAAAGAGATGTCTTATTCTCCCCGTGTGTCACAGTGGGGAAATGTAAACTGAAGCAAAGTGAACTTCACATATTTGCTGATACACAGTGCTTTTTCTGTCATTTTGTTTGTCTGTGAACATTGATTTGAGGTGCATACAGAATCAATCGTCTCTATTTACTGCTTTGTCTCAGCTCACCTTTTATGTGGGAAAAATGTCAGCGTGCAGTTTTTCAGCTTATTTTTTATTTGAGTTTATATAAGTCTTGAATTTCCCTGATGCACATATGATATTCGCAACTGGATTTTGTAAAATGGTTGATCACATGCGGTATGGCTTTTTGTAATTTCTCACATTAGCATCTTCTTTTTACCAAGTGTATCAGAGCAGCAACGTCTTGCTTCATCATGCTGACGGCTTTTGTTAGGTACATCTACTCAACAGAAAATTGCATTAATATATTCACCATGTATGCGTGTATGATGAGATGTTGCAACTTCTGCTAGCGACGCCTTCTTTATAGTAAAGCTATCTCCTTTTCTCTACCTCCCGACTCCTTGTCTCTTTGTTCATCTCTTAGCTTTTTATATTTTTCCTAAAGCATGTGCACCATTGTTTTGTTGCACAATTTAGGTCACCAACTACCACCAGTATATGTTAGCAGGTGTCAGTGGCCACCAGCGGATGTTAGGTACATAACTTCAGTTCTGCACCTTAGCGTCATCAAGTGTTCAGGCCTTGTAATCAATGATACAGGCTGAACTTGAGGGTACGCTGAGGCCAAAGGTAAAGAGAACTGAGATATTTATTAGGGGCCAAGCTGCTTTGCTGCCGTCCCTCTTGTTTTTCTCAATGTTATTATTATTATTATCATTATTATCATTATTATTAGGAAATCCACCGTCCCATGCATGAAAATAAACCAAAATTAACAAATAGGTCTAGTCCTATGCCAAAAGTCCTCAACTGGCTTTGTGGGCCAATAGTCCTGATGGTGGTGCTACAACAATAAATACGTTAAAAAACTTCGAAAATTCATAGCAAATCAACCATCATTTCTAGAACTTTATATTTTCAATTGAGAGGCCCATTTGAGCAGACACTTTCATACACTTGAATGGCATCAATTATGAAGTCCAATACTAAACTAATTAAAGCTATTCCCTCACACAATTTTAGATCAATTGACACCAAACTTGCTACACTGCATCCTCAGACTGTCCTCCACAAATTATCCAGCCAGATTTTTTATTTATCAAAGATTGAGCCCACGGTGCATCAATCAATCAATCAATCAAATTGTATGTGTATAGCCCATATTCACAAATCACAATTTGTCTCATAGGGCTTAACAAGGTGCGACATCCTTTGTCCTATTTTACCAAAAAACCCTACTAACAGTGCATCAATATGTTTTTTCTGTAAACAGTATTTCAAACAGATACAGGAAATTCTCACTAAACAGATTCCCAATGTTCATGACTAAATCTTCATGCCATGATAGATGCAATGTGTAATATGTCAGAATTTTATCTTAATAACAGAATTCTTTTTAATGTTTTGTCATGTCACCTATTGCAGTCAATGGAAATAATCTTTAAACATAAGTTTCTCACTCATGGAGCAATCAAACTTTGTGAAAGTAAATTTCAGGCATCCCTATACTGTCTAGATGATGTACAGAAATTATCAAAATTTCATCTTGATGATTTTCTTTTATTTTGTCTTTTTTTTTGTCTGTTGCCTGCTAGAAATGTCATCAACACACCTTGTGGTGAATCCTGTAGAGGATCTCCTACTTTGGAGAAAGCGCTCAGATTTGCGTTTTCACATACAGCCCCTCCTGAGAATGTCTGGAGAATCTCTGGAGTTCAGTCCATGTCTGAAAGCAAAGTTACAGGAGTAAAAATGATAAATTACCCATGTTAACAGTGGCTAGCAATGCTGTCAGGCAGGAGAGACACTCCATCATGTAATGGGATTTCACAACTAAGCTATGATCGTGGTAACTTGTTTCTATATGAACAAAAGGAACACACACACATACCTGTATATATATATCCACAGTTCAGCCATATACTGTTTATATTATGTTTTATTTTTATCAAGTGAACCAGTTATCTCAATGGGGAGATTCAAATGTGGAAGTTTACTGCTTTGTAACAGCTCTGTCCATCTCTTTTTTCAGCTTGGCATTCATATACATGTATCTGTTGGGATCTAAAGCCAGGTAAAGAGAACAATGGAGGGGCCTACATGTAACTCCAGAAGCCTAAGCTAGAGTTTTCAGCATCTTGATAAGAGGGTGCCCGAATTCCTTCAGGAAAACACCCGAAGTCATAAACCGCTGCTTGAATTCGAACTCTGGCCTCTCACTGGTTGAGAGCCAACAGACGCCCATGACCCCCCTAAGAGCTGCCCGTGACGCGACTCAGGTGATAAAAGGAACCTGGCTCCACAGCGCCGTTGTTACTAGAAGGACCTCTCCAAGTTGCTCCGTGTGACCCGTTCACTGAAAGGGAGCAAACAGGCAGACGTTTGTTTTATCTTCAGATTCGTTGTTAACTTCTCTTTTCTTGAGTTACGCACGGACGAACCGCGAACCAGCACAAAGTAAGAGGCTTATTGTCTGGGCAGAGACTAGTTGAATAGTTAGTTTTATTGTTGAATGTAATATTGTGTCGGACCGCTGAGTCCTCGTTTGTTACTGTGTTGTTGCGCGTGTCCAGAGACAGCGTTTTACGCAGCACCGACGCGCTGTTTAGACTCGCCGCCGTTAGAGCAATAGCGGTTATTTTACACATAAGAAAACCAGTACACAGCTGGATTGCCCGCCTGTTTACTGCGTGGTAGAATCACTGCATATTGCCTTTGGTGGTGATTAAGATCTCCTCTTATTACTTGTTGCATGTTTCTTCTCTCTCTCTCACTCTTGTTTTTCTCCCTCTCCTAACACACACATTCAGACGTACCTACACAAACAATCACACTTATATACATTCTGGGGGCCAGATAGCGTGATCGAACCACGTCGTTATCCATCGCCATTCTGGCAAGTAGAGCCACGAGTTAGGTCACTTTGGTTCTCTGTTCTCGACCTCCCCTTCGTTAATTCACGCGGTTCAGCCGCCATTTATAAGTTGGCGATACGACGTCACCAGCGTGGCCTCGTACGCCATCTTTATACCCCCCTCCTCTTTCTCTCTCTCACACACACACACACACACACACACACACACACACACACACACACACCAGAGGTGTTACATGTGTGTTGCCATCTTTATAGTCGCTTGTGTAGTTAGTGTTTTTGGTATAGTGGATTTTGTTGAGATAGTGTTAAGTGATTTGCATTACTGTTACTATCTTTTAATAAATTCTATTTGTAATTAAAGAACTAGCGTTTGTGATTATTTGCGCATTTGTATGTGATTACAGCTGGATTATGACAGTTAGTGCTCAGACTTAAACCTTCACTGTTCAATTTTATAATCATTAATATTACATATTGATATTATTAATTGAACTTTCCAAATTGAGATTGATTTAGATTTTTACAGTTTGATTATTGGTCCCTGATACCAGGGTGGTTCCCCGTTATTATAATTTTTTATTAATAATCATATTTTATGATTATTAACAATTAGCCAACGACTCAATCTGCTCCTTTGTGTGCACAACATATCATATATACTGTGGGTGGCTGTAGCTCAAGAGCAGGTCATCAGCTTATTAGAAGGTCAGTGGTTTGATCCCCAGCTCCTCCGGTACGTATGCCAAAGGGTCTATATGGCCAGGACATTGAACCCTAAATTTCCACTGGCTGATTGATAGATAGATAGATAGATGTACTTTATTGATCCCAATTTGGGAAATTATTGTATCACAACAGCATATCAAGGGCATTTCACATAGAGCAAAGAAAAAAGGTTAAATACAAAGACGACAAGAGAAAAACGTGCAAAATTGCAGTATTTGTTTGAAACATGACTAAAATAAATAACCAGGACTATAAGATGTGCAGTAAAATATGAATATAAATATAATATGTGCAAAAAATATATATTCACAGTTATTGCAGGAGTATACCAAGAGTTTTGGTGTGGATAGAAACAGTCTTATTGCTGTGGGCAGGAAAGACATCCTGTATCTGTCCTTCAGGCAGCGGAGCTGAACCAGTCTGTTGGAGAAAGTGCTCTGCTGTCTGTCCACTAGGTGGTGGAGAGGGTGCTCTGTGATTGTCCATGATGGATAACAGTTTGTTCAAAGCCTCCTCTCCACCACCACTTCAAAAGAGTCTGGTTTGCAGCCAATGATGGAACCAGCCTTCTTAATCAGCTTGTTACATTAAGTCTGTTGGTGTCACCGGCTCCGATGCTGCTCCCCAGCAGACCACAGCAAAGTACAGTGCACTGGCTACAACAGAGTGATGGAAGATTTCCAACATCATGCTGCACACGTTGAATCTCAGCTTCATCAGGCAATAGAGTCTGCTCATCCCTTTCTTGTACACAGCATCTGTGTTGGTTTTCCACTTTAGTCAGTTATCGATGTGGACGCCCAGGTACTTGTAATCCTCCCCTGTGACAACATCCTCTCCCAGAATACGCAGGTGCCGAGGAAACCGTCCTTTTCCTCCTGAAGTTGATCACCATCTCCCTGGTCTTGGCCATATTCAGAAGCAGATGATTTAAACCGGCCCACTCCACAAAACCATATTGTGTATTCAAATCAAATCACATTTTATTTGTATAGCCCATATTCACAAATCACAATTTGTCTCATAGGGCTTTAAGAAGGTTTGACATCCTCTGCCTTTAACCCTCAAAAAGAGTAAGGAAAAACAAAAACCCTTTTAACAGGGTAAAAAGAATGTAGAAACCTCAGAGAGAGCCACATGTGAGGGATCCCTCTCCCAGGACAGACAGAAGTGCAATAAATGCCACGTGTAATGGAGAATATCGGAAAGATAAGGGTATTTGCAGCATTGATTAGAATAAACACTTTGTAGCATAATGGAAGGTTGCAGCAGGTGAACTAGGCTTCTGCACAGATGCAGCGTTCTGTCAGCTTTTAGTAGTCTTGTGCGCCATAATACCCCGTAGATGTCAATCTAATGTCCTAGTACTACAATGTCACTGGATGAACTTTGGTATAAGTGCCTTTAAATGTAATGGTTTAACAGCTTGTTCTGCAGAGCTACCCAAAGCACATCCTACTCCATAGCCTGCTCCACAGCGCCCTCACTTCCACTTTTATATCATATAATTGATGTATTTTTAGCTTGGCTTGCCTTGACAACACGCCACTGTCATAATGTTCACACAATGTTCACTCTTTTTTGGGTGGACAGTCCCATGCACACCAAACATTTGGTTTTGCACTACTATAATATTGTTGTACTTCCAATAGACAGAATAAAATTGTATCCAAACTGATTGTTATGTGGAACTTTTGGACAGGTGAATCCAGGTGCAAGCACAGACGTGGAGACAGGAGTAGGTGAAAGATATTTATTGCCAGGCTGCAGTTTAGGGAGAGTTGGAGCTGGTAGTGGTGAGCCAGGAGCTTTAGGCAGAGGCAGGAGCGATGGGGGTAAAGGTGACAGGTCCAGACGGTTATCCAGAGAGCAGGGACCGGAGCCACACTATTATGCACACTGTAACACTCCTCTGGAAAACAGGTGATCCCACAAATATCAAATGTGTGTGGGTTTCCTCTGTCTTGCCCAGATACTGTTACATTATACATGATATGTCCACATTTTCTCCAGTAAAAATCAATGATGATGCCTCGATGTCCTTCTCTACCAGATTTACCTCTACATTACATTTAAATAATGGTGAACACTCTGCTGCCCAGGACATCTATAAATCCACTCCTTTAATCCTCATATGTAGCGTCTAAAAGCCAGGATGATAAAACTTTGATAGCCTACACAGGTATTCTGTGTAAAAGCTTTTACACCCTCAGACACCACAGTCATGCTTTAGCCTCCAGAGTAACCAAACCAGAACATTATAGTCTATTGATTTATCCCCTGTATCTTGAGATAAGTGGATTACACCATTCCCATTAAATTGTCATGACCACTCATCTCATTTTACATAGACAACACACAAAACCAGCTCAAAGATCAATATAAAACACTCCAACTGTAAATCTTTTTGCGGGTCTGACAGTGGTAGAGAGGAAGAGAGAGCACAAGGGAGTGGTCGCTTTGGTGGTGACATGTTTAATTGAAGATAGCCTGATCCAGTTTGCCTTGAACCTTTTAAGGCAAGGTAAATATTAATGTCTCTGCCCTTAAATGAACATTCCCACCGTCTTGTACATAAGTGGGTAAAAAGCCATTAGCAACCCGCTTCATGGAATGCAGGACAGTAGTAGATTGAGTCAGCCATGGAGGAAGTGTTGGGTAATTATTACACCTTTTCTACCTTCAACCTGACAGCTACGGTATTTGCAGTGACCAAACCAAAGCAAGAAGACAAACTAATTAGATTGCTTTGTGATCTGAGCTGGAAATGGAGAGCAAGGCTAACTGTGTTGCTCTGTAATGTATGTAATGTGTGCATCTGTGTTGTATGTATTTAATCAGTGTGTGTGAAATTTACTTTGAACATTTACCGAGTTAGACAACAACCTGATTTTGAAGTGATGCTTGTTTAAGTGAGTTTATTCTTTCCTTGAAATTGTGTCTGAGGTCATGGACTCAATTAAATCAGTATATATGTACTAAGTAACCTAATCACTGCGTTAAATTCAAGTGACTGTATAATGACTTCACTGACTTACAAAAAATGTTATAATTATATTTCTTAGATTTCAAAAAACGTACACAGTCCTATCAGAAATATAATAGAGCACTATCACGACCTCAAATAGTCCCAAAGTGTAAATAGACTCAAATACACAACTGTGTAGGACCACTTTGGGAAACAGCAGTGTATTAATCCAAATATAGAAGGCTACATCTGATATCAGCAAGGTGTATGGGACTCAGTCAAAATTACTGTATATTATGAGGTCAAAATACACAGAAATGTGTGTGTTGCAGTAACAGTAACAAACTAGAATGCCAGTACAATGCATGCTTCCTCCAATGCCCAAAGGTTTAACACATAGATTTTTTTCATCAGGATCCATGCATTATTCACTGGGAAAATTATGAATATCTGGCAATGTTAAAGAAAGTCAAAATAAATTCCTGGATCAGGCCCCTGATCCAGATCTTAACCTAAATGTAAGGGGTTCTTCCTCGATCCATACCGCATCCTTCTCGTGGACATCTGTTCAATTGTTTTAGTCTAATCTTGCTTCCAAAAATACAAACAAACATATAAACTGACTAACAAATGTACAGGGGTGAAAAAAATCCTCCTTGGCGGAGATAAAAAAGAAAAAACATGTTATCACTTTTAGCCTATAAAATGATTTCTGACGTATGAATCACACCCAGGACATTTGTCTTTGTCCCCATCCTTCCAATTTCTGAATTAAACTTATCCGGTTTTTGTTGAAGATCTAAAAAATAATATCTTTCATAAGAATGAATGGACTTCTGGTGCACTGTGATCTAACACATAGTGTGATGTGAAAAAAGGTGTTTCACTTTTCTCACAGATGTGGCATGTCCACTGGGAAACGTTAGTGCACAGTATACACTGACAGATGCTCTGCAGACAGCACAAGCCTTTTGCCAGGTACCCAATCAGATTAGCTACCTTTCCTAGGACCACACACACAGACATATACAGTATTGTAAGTGCTAAGGTCAACTTCCATGTCTCCTTTCATGAATCTCTTTAAGACAGCATTTAATTTGAGTCGTTGGGTTTGATGGCGAGGTCATTGTCTCCTCTCTTGCCCCCTGATATTGAAAGTAATTATATCTTGACCTGAACATTTTGCAAATGCCTCAGTCTGTCAAGCATTTTCCTGCACTGAAGACAATATTGCCAGTGAATGGGCTTACACTATTCATTGTCATTGGAATGAATTGACTTTCCATGGGGAGTTTGGGCTTCTCCCTGGACCAATATCTGGAGGCTAAACAACTTAACTAAGCCAGACAGTCTCCAATGACAAATGATGTGAATTCTGCAGAGATGCTTGATTTATGATGAGGCCTAAATCTGCTCTGTAAACAGCACAGATTCTGGCATAGAATATACGATGTAGACAGATTCTATACAAGTAGAACTTCTGTCCCTGATTATCAAAGCATCCTAGTCGTTCCATATGCTAACATAAACTAATTAACAACATAATTACACAGAATCACACCAAATAAATAATCAGATGAATTTAAAGTTTTAATTTCACCTCTCTTTCATTCTATATCCATCCTTCCTGTCTCTTTATTGTTCACATTCTCCCTCCTTCTATTTTCTTTAACTTGGTTAAATGACATTTAAATATATATTGTAATTGTAAAGACATTTTGGAGGTGGCTCAGTGAGCACCTCGAGGTGAACCAGGGAGAGGTGATTGGCATAGCTGAGACTAGTTAGCCAATCAACTCTTCCTGAATTCAAAAGGCAGCAGCTGAGCTGCCACATGAGGAAAGAGACACACGCAAGGGATGCACATGTAAGAAACAGAGACACAGAGGCGCATGGAAAATACTTAGTTGAGCTGCCAGGCCAGCAGAAATAGCTGGACCCTTTCAGTTGAGTTGAGTTTGATTTATGATTGCTGATTAAAGAATAAAAAGTATGCTGAAAAGCAAGAGTTTCGTCTCTGGCTGTGTGTGGGAGACCCCAGTGGCATCGGACATTGCATTTCTATGCTTTGACAGAAAAGCTATACCTCCTCTGCATCTTGTTTACCTGTTTGCCTTCTTTGTTTCATATGGCTTTCATCTACTACACATTTTGCATTACTTGCATTACCTCATGAAACCAAAATTAATTTGTATTGTGCCACCTACTTGCTCAGGTGTAAAGTTACCAATTCATTCTAGTAAAGCATTGGTAACTGTCCCATAACACCATTACTTGTCGAATACTGTGCCGGGTACCTTTAACGTAACTCCACCAACAACATTCTTGCCTTGTCCTTTGCTGTGTCCAAGTAACTGTATGTTATTTTTCGAAAAAGCTTAATTGGTCCTGTTCCTACAGAATATAAAATTAAGACTTTGATACAGGTAAAAGTGTCAGATATCTCCAAGTTCTCTTGGTCTCTGTCCCCAGTAACCACAACAATTGAACGTTTTATTGCGAATAGATTGATAGAGAATGGCTTACTGGTTAAGGTGACATTAAAAGGTTGATATGGCAGTTACTTTAGTTGGCAATTACACCTGAAAACAATAAAAGCATTAAAATCTGAATTGCCTTTCTTGAGTTCGAGTTACAATTTATATAATACTCTGACTATAAATACATGCATCAAACTCTTTAAACCACAACCGAAAGGAATTATTGAACATGCAAGCCATAATTACATTAAAAATCAAATACATAGCACACTCATCCTGGAAGGACAACCCCTATTGTCATTGGCTACAAATAATCTGACTCAACCTACCCAAATCTTAATGCCATTCTGTTTGCTTAATCAATAATATATATAAAAAGAGAGATCAAATTGGCTGTGCCCAGTGGCATAAGAAGAAATTGTATTTTGGGTGGTCCATACAAAAGTTGAAGGGCCATCTTTTCCTGGAAAAAATTTGCTAAAACTTGAAATACATTCAAATTTGGCTGGTTGCTCAATTGCAGATAAATTGTCAGGGAAAGTCAATTCAGACTGACCAGGAGAGAGCACCTGCTCTGGGGAGCTGGCGGTTGGGCTAACGGTCTTGTGGGCTAATGAGTCAGAGGAACTCAGCTTCAGTCGATGGAGGCAGTGGCAATGGAACAATATCAGCACTACAAAAAAACAGTTTGAAGAGTTCAATAAAGTCTACTCAACAATCCTCAAATCTATCCTGTGAGTTAAATGGTTTGTATTTATATAGCACTTTTCTAGTCTTGACGACCACTCAAAGCGCTTTCCATTACAGTTTGCCATTCACCCATTCACACAGTGCATCTATTAGCAGCACTTTTTTTTTTCTCTGAGGGGAAATTCAGGGTTCAGCGTCTTGCCTAAGGACACTTCGGCATGCAGATAGGGAAGACAGGGATAGAACTGCTGACCTTCTGGTTGGAGGACAACCCCTCACACCTCAACCACAGCCACCCAAATAGTTAATGCCACAGCAATGTGAAAAGTAAAGTAATGTAACCATATAACTGGGGAGGAAAGAAGAATAAAAAAAGAAGGAAAACAGAGAAGGAAAAAGGGAAAAAAGAACGGAACAGAAAAATGTATGTGGAAATACATGTATGTAACATGAATGAACAGAACAAAATACCACATCCATCCTGTAAAGCCCCATGATAATATACAAACCCAAACAGATTACAGTTATTTGTACCTCTTTTCATTTTTTTTTTGTCTTTGTATGTCTTTTTGTCACTTTGTCCCGGGCATTACACAGCTGGATTTGAGTAGTTTAACGTATTTTTCCTGGCAGATCCTCTCAAGCTCCACAAGATAAACAGAAACAAGCCTACTATACTGACAATTTTCTATTGTTTGTGGGCTGGACGTTGTCTACAGAGCTTTTTATGTGCAGTCTATGTTGCAAAATTATGATTTTATATGTTTCTCCCAAAATTAAACTGAATTTGTTTTATTTCTGTTCATGTGTCAATCAATCAATCAAATTGTATTTGTATAGCCCATATTCACAAATCACAATTTTCTCATAGGACTTTAACAAGGTGTGACATCCTCAACAAGAGTAAGGAAAAACTACAAAAAAAACGAACCCTTTTAACAGGGTAAAAAGAATGGAGAAACCTCAGAGAGAGCCACATGTGAGGGATCCCTCTCCCAGGACGATCGTGGTCCACCACCACTATCAGATGCCAACACGATACAGGATCTGCCATTACGATCTCTGATTCGCGATCCACCATCATAATCCACGATGTGGCCGCAGCCGCGGCCCTGGATCTGCGGACGATAAGGCAAAGGGACTCCGGGGAAGAAGTCAAGTCAGTAACATGTATTGATGAGATATTAATTTCTTTGATGTGATCAGGATGGAGAAGAGGAAGGAGAAGCTGGGAAGAGAAGCTCCGTGTGTCATGTGTCCCCGACCTTCTAGACCTATAGCAGCATAACTAAGAGCAGGTCTAAGACAAGCCTGGACCGGCTCTAACTATAAGCTTTATCGTAAAGGAAGGTTTTAAGCCTACTCTTAAACGTACAGATGGTGTCTGCCTCCCGAACTGAAAGTGGGAGATGATTCCACAGGAGAAAAGCTTGATAGCTGAAAGCTCTGGCTCCTACTCTACTTTTAGAAACTTTAGAGATGACAAGTAAGCCTGAATTCTGGGAGCGCAGTGCTCTAGTGGGTTGATAAGGTACTATCAGCTCTTTGAGGTATAATGGTGCCATATTATTAAGGGTCTTGAAGATCGAAGATCACTCCCAAGTTCCTGACTGTTTCATTGGAACCAAGGGCAATGTCGTCTAGCGCAGCTATATCATTAGATAATGTATCTCTAAGGTGTTTAGGGCCAAGTATTCTCTGTAACCTCTGTTTTATCTGAGTTTAACAAGAGAAAATTGCGGGTCATCCAGGTTTTTATGTCCTTGAGACATGCTTGGAGTTTAGTTAATTTATGACACTATTCTGGTTTTATTGACAAGTATAACTGGGTGTCATCCGCATAGCAGTGGAAATTTACAGTGTGTCCTGATAATGATTTCTAGTGGAAGCATAGAAAACATTTATCCTCAAATATATATTTGAAGATAAAATTGGGCCGAGCACAGAGCCATGTGGAACACTGTGGTTAACTTTGGTGCGCACAGATGACTCATCATTAATTTTCACAAATTGGAATCATTCTGAAAAATAGGATTTAAACCAGTTCAGGGCGGTTCCTTTAATGCCAATTAACTGTTCTAGTCTCTGTAATAAAATGTGATGGTCAATTGTGTTGAATGCTGCACTAAGATCTAACAGAACGAGGACAGACACAAATCCCTGATCTGAAGCTATTAGAAGGTCATTAGTGACTTTTGCCAAGGCTGTCTCCGTGCTGTGATTAGCTCGAACTCACAATGTAGTATAGTGATAAGTGAGTGATTTCAGACACAGCCAATGAATGTTGTTGCCATGATGGAGATCAGCACCTAGGACACCGGTGAATGTCTGTCAGTCAGATACGGTGAAATCAAATAATCAAATTCTGAAGTAGATGATTTTTACCCGCGATTTAACCCCGTCACTGACCACTGCTGTTCTAAATCCAAGAACGTAGAAGAGGACATGTTCAACTCGGACTACAGACTGACCAAACTTTGAATAAACAAATTACTAGTGCTCTGTAATAGCTGGGACTCTTTAATGTAAGTAGGGATTGCAACAATGAGCAAATTCACGCAGCAATGACGACTGATTATCCACACTGCTTAGCTTCCTGTTGAATGTGTATGCCAAGGCGCTGTAGGAGGCACCACCTGAGCTGGAAGGCAAAGCTTTTTTTCATCAGTCAATTATCTTTAGCTCGTGGCTAAAAGAATGACATCGTGGGTACAGGACCCTAAAATTAGTTTCCTGCGTAGGATGGCTGGGCTCAGTCTTTAAAAGAGGATTTGGAGCTCTATGTGGAAGTCTATATGGGAGGGCAGCAATTTACTCAACATTTGTCGTGTGTCTATGCATAGTTCACAACTTCATTGCCCTTTAAAAGAACCCCACTTCGTGGAATGAGGAACAGTCCAGGAATAGTCCAGGAACATTTTGGAAACATTACAAGGCGTCTTCCTGGGAAGTTTTTAGAAAGTGTTGTGCATTCAGTGTGCTTCCCCTTTAGTTCTGTCAAGAATATGATTTGTTTCTGTGAAAAGGAACAAGGTTGAAAGGTTGAATAATATTTTTTTAGCCAGTTTCAGATCTAGATTTCTCAGATTGGGTGGGAGAGGCAATTTTTCCAAGTTTCAAAGAATGCGTCAAAATGGGAAATTCAACCAATAATAATAACAATAATTATTATTATTATTATTACTATTATTATTATTATTATTATTCCAATTACAGAGATGACTAAGTTTGTCTGCTTTTACTGTCTATGGGAGCTTTCGGGAGCCCTACGTTTGTGGTAATATCATTGGTTAGACCAGAAATTAGGGTGGGCATTGCCCTGCCCTGCCCACCTCTAGATCCGGGCCCGGCCAGTTGTGGTGAACTCTGTCCCAAATACAGCAAACAGGAAGGAATTGGAAGAGCACACTGTAGTGGAAATATCTTTCAATCAACTGACTGAACAATTACATTGATAGTTTTCGTAACCACAAGAAAATTAATTCATAAAATGTGCTTTTACTTACAATTTTTTCCAAAGACACAGCTTGGATTGGACCTACAGTCCAATGTGTCTAATGTCTAATATTCTTATTCTGCTTCTTTTGATATATTGTATTAAAATGCACACATTTAACAAGCTTTTTATTTTAAACTCTTACCAATATTTAGTTTTTCTATTTATTGATAGTGTTTTGGTTTGTATATATTTTTATTCTTGGTTGGAGTGACTTTAATGAAACCCAATATCCCCCTGGGAACAATTAGTATTTCTGATTCTGATCAGTCTTGTCTTGTCCTGGGAGCAGCTCTGTGGCAGTGTTAAATCATGATGGATTACAATAGGTAACAAAAAAGGAGCCTATACTATGCTGCAAAAAACAGCTGTGTTGTAACAACATAAAACATGTCTATACCTACATTCCAGATTTATCATGATTTATTCAGCTTCCTGTACAAACCGGTCATCGTTTATTGTAGTTTCTAAAGGAATTGGTTTTGAAAAAGAGGCTGGCTTTCTTCTCCTCATGGTGCTCTGCTGTCCGTGTCTCCTTTTACATGCTGCCTTTTTCATCTGTGAAATGTTTCTTTTAATCTCAGTTTTAAGGTCATTCATCTGCGTTTTTGTCAGTCAATCAGCTGATTAGTATCATCCATTTGTCTAAAGTCCAGTCCATCTTTGTCAATTCTTATCCATTGAGACACTTCATTCATTGTTTGGAAACCTGATTAGCAGGACTCAAGCTCCCTCCTGGTTATGTGTGCATCCGCCTGCCTTTAAATAATCAATCTGTGTTATTTGTCATATGTTGTTCATTAATCAAAGAGAGAATGATAAAAGTGTCACAGCTCAGCATGTAATGCCATTAATGTTCATTTGTCATTGATCAGAGCTATTAAAGGTGGTGTGGTAGCTTAAAAAGCACTGAGCCACTACAGGCTCAATCTGGCAGGACTAAATAATTAATGTTGCATTGGACATCTGTTTACAGAGATGAGGAAAGAGGTTAGATAGGCCAGACATGAAGACATATTGTATTTATTTTGTAATATTTTTAAAGGGTCCTTATATTGGTAAGAATATTAGACAGTTACTGGAGATTATTAAAAATAATGAGCTGAGTAAGAAAGTTTGGTTAATTTTTATTGCTGATTTGGTGAAAGCTTTTGATAAGATATGCTTAGTCTTTTGAAAGTTTAGGTTTTTTCAATTTTGCCAAGTCCTTGATTGATTGGGTAAGAGCGCTTTATAATGACACTAATTGAAGGATTAATAATGGTCATATATCTAAATATGTGCTAATGAGAGGAGTGAAACAGGGATGCCCCCTGTCTCCATATTTATTTATAATTGCTATGTAAATATTAGCCACGAGAGTGAGGTCTAATGGGGACATCGAGGGACTTGAAGTTGTGGGTGTGCAAACAATCATTTCAATGTATGTGAATTACACTAGTTTACTATTAAATCCAGTATATTCTTGTTTGCAAGCTCTCAGTCACAGTGACTTTGGCCTTTAACCATAGAGGTCATCAGGTCATCCTTGAGTCCAAGTTAATATTTGTGCCAAATTAAATAATATTCCATTTGAGCATGACCGAACATATGGACCAGACCCGAAAACATAATGCCTCCGGACACTGGCTGGTATGTCAGTCAGTTATTAGAAAGAACTCATCCTTTGTTTCATAAAACGATTTACCTGGCTCATATAAGTCATACAGCTAATTTGATGAGGAATATTTTTTATCGAAGCAAATCAGTGCTGGCTGTGTTTTTAGTTACAACTCCCAGACAGTCTGTAGGAAATTCTGCAGCAAATAATATGGTTAAACCCTAGTTGAAGGTAAAGTAATATTTTGAGGAAATTTATCTGACCATGGTGTCAGGTTTATAAATGATGTGAGTGAAAATGGAATGCTTGTGACATTTCAATTAAACATATGGAACAATTTGCTCCCCTCACTCATATAATCGAATGATCTCTGCTCAAGGAAGAGATTGGAAACAAGAAATTAAGCAGGATGACTAAGTTGTTAGTGTTTCACCCTGTCACAAGAAAAAAAACATGGTTAACAGGTAACAAGATGAATACATTTTTTTAATAATTTCTGTTTAACCTTTACATGCTTAAAAGTTATACTGTACATAGAAAAGTTTGAGGAGAATACAAAAATGCAAGGACACTTTTCATTGTCCCTATATATACCATGGATAACAGTAGACAAGTCAACAAAACATTTTCAGTAAAAGTGTATTTATGTATTTATTTATGTATGTATACGCACTAAGATAAGATCTTGTGTGCTTTTTTTTTTACATAGTTTAATCTCAGTTTGTGTGAAACTCTGTGAAACTAATACCAAACTGCAGTGAAAAAATACACAAATCCTGCACTTTACCTCTTTGGGGCATTTTGTATTCACCAGTTAGACAGATATCGTAATGTATAGTTAAATGAATGTCTTGCAATATATTGATTGATCCTTATTATCGTTTATAAATTGTTATTTTATTGTTATCGTGGGCCATGTATCTTGTATTGTATCATGAGTTATATGCTGCGTTCCCCAACCCTAGTCCATATATCCACAAATGAGCAAGTCTACAATGGGCCTCGAGCTATCTGTTTGTAAGTTGTATTTTGAAAATTCCCCTTATTCCGGCTGTGATGATGTATAAGATAGTGAGAGAGTAAGCAGAATTAAGTAAGTTAAAACAAAACCAACACAAACAGAGAATATAAATGAAAATGCTGGATCTGAGCAGTGTCCAGAGAAAGAAGCACAATCCTTTCATGCTGTCAGCTCCACATTAGGTTTTTAAACTGTCTGGACCAGGCCATCTCAACACATGCTTTTTTTTATGGGCAGCAATTCCTAATGCTCTCTCTTTTTCTTTCATCCATCTCTCTTTAACAGTCCAGCCATTGTCTTATCATGCTATCTTCCAAAATAAATAATCAAATAAAATCAAACTCCTTCCTATATGTTTTGCTTCTCATTTCCTTTATCAATCTGCACCTGCCTGTGTTTGCTTTTACATTTTCTGTCCCACATACACTGTTGGCATATATTACAGCTAGGCTCACATGCACCCCTCACTCTAACCCAGAATCATAGAGTCTTAACTACAGCCAACATTTCATTAAATCTTGACTTTGCCTGGATCCATGATTGGATCCCTGATCAATCGCTTGTCATGCAAGTCCTTCCAAACTCCAATATACAATTAACTAACATATGCTCTGATTACTTGGCATATGTGTTTAAATACTCAAAATCCTACTAAGAAACTAGGAAACATGTATAATGCTAAATGTGCATGAAGACTGTAGGAGACCACTGGAATGTCTGTAGAATTTAAAGCTGATTCTTATTTACCTGTGTTTCCTTGGTTCCACTCTGTGTCCCTCTCTGTGTCCCACTCTGTGTTTCATTCTGTGTTTCATTCTGTGTTCCACTCTGTTAAGATTTGTGTTCCACTCTGTATCCTGTTTTATTTTGAAAGTCTGATCACCCTTGTGTTTCTGTTTACTTTTCTTCCTGCCTTGATTTGTTTCACCTGTTTGTCCTGTGCCACCTGTCTCTAGTTTATCATCAATTCAGTTTGTATTTAAGTCCTCAGTGCTGTCTTTGTCGGTTCGTCGTATTCATGTCCCCTCACGTCACCCACCTAGATCCTGCACTTTGAGTTCTCTGTGTTTCCCTGGTTTTTGTGATGCTTGTTTCAGTTTAGCCCCTTTGAATTTTGTTCTAGTTTCCCAGTGTTTTTCTGTTTGAGGATTTTTGTCAGCTCTGCCTCTAGTTTTCCTGTGCTTTTTGGTTTGTGGATTTTTGCCTCATTTAAAAGGACACTTTCAGTTAAACATTTTTGTCTCTACAACTTGGATCCTCCTGTTTCCACTTAAAACCTGACAATTGGTCCAGTCAGTTATACTCTTTATGAACAACTTGTGACATTAAAATAATCAATGACTTAAATTGAGACCACATCAGTCAATTTTAAAACATGTCACATTTCATTCCCTAAATGTTTTCAGCTTTTTACAAAACGTAGGGCTGTAGATACGGTTATAACCTCTTAGACTTGACGTCACTTTGGAATTCCCAATGACACAAGATGTGAACAGCTAGGAAAAATTTGACATTTTTCCAGTCCCTTATGGGCTGTATAGTGTGTATTGGAACAAAACTAGACCTACTGCCAGGATTATTATGACAAATTATTCCATAATGTGTAAGATGGAAAGACAAATCCAGGTTGACTGGCTATCATAAATCAGTAGGCAAGCGGAACCACATTGGCTATTGGCGTGTTAGCAACATAAATGCTCTAAATCACCAAGCTTCTCAGTCAAATATATTCACAGTAAAAAAAGGGCTAGATTAATAAAAGCCCTGCACATGTCAAGTGCGCGCATTGCAAGAAAGTAAGGAGAGAATAAACTACAAAAAAAGGTCAAATTTTCTCCAGAAACATAACATATGTAACAATTATTCCTGAATTACAAATAGATTTTTAAAATACATTTGCAATTATATTTTTCATTTCATTGGATAACATTCAATTATGGTTCTGATATGGATCTGTCTTCGTCCTTATATTCTAAACACTTTTAAATTTGATCTTTCCCCTCATTTTTTCTCCACCATTTTTTCGTTTTGTTATGCACCAAAAAAAAAACATGGCAAATGTGTAAAACGACCCCCCGCTCAGCCATACAAGGCGCCATTTCAAGCTGACGAACTCTCCAACCTCCCCACACACAGCGCAGAGTGTCATTTCGGAAACATTTAGCCCGTCTTAAGGGGAAATCATGGTCGAGGCGTTCTTTTCATAGCATTACAGTTTCAAATTTTATAGAAATAAGGACAAAACCTCATCTACGGACAAGTTTTCTTTATATGTGTTTTTATAAACATGATTCTGAATCTGACGAACAGCTACAGGGAACAATGGCATTCAACGAAAATGCAGTGTGACGTTACTCAATCTGTGTACAACAGTGTCCTGCTGTTATTTTGTGTGACGCCTCACCATGTGTTACACTCGTCCCCTCCTTCCTTCCTTTGTCTCTCTCCCTCTCTCGGGGAGTGCACAGAGACTCCTTAATGAGCTGCATGTATACTAAGTAGCCAGATGCCATCGGACAGCCATTAGCTCATATCACGTCTGCCAACCCTAGACCAACAGTCACCAGTTTGTGTTAGATATGGTCAAATCTGTCTCATCTATGTTATGCTGCTGATCAAGGGTTTACTTCAGTACTGTATGACTTTCAGTCATAATTTCAGTCAAGATGTTTTATTAAATTAAAATCAATATTATATTATTATATATTATCAATATATCTGAGGTAAATAAAGCACAAAATATTATCTATAGGATTAAATAAAAAAAGTCTGAGTCAATGGGGACATAGAGTGGCCGCTGTGGACCTCCAGCAGCCCCTTAAGCATTTCCTGGGACCAAATGAATAAGTAAATAAATAAATTTGTCAGTTTTATCTCACTTGAATTCAGCTGCTGTAAAATGTAATCAGTGGGTTTCACGATCATTACTCCCAATTCACAGTCATATTTATACACTGAAAAGGATTCAGTTCTTGAGGATGAATTTATGATAGGAACAAACTCTAATATAAACAATTACATCTGTGTGTTAAGAGACTTTGTGAAATAAAAATGTAAAAAAAGTAATGATATTAGTTGAAAATTTAACACGATAATAACTGTAAAAATCAAAACTGCCAGGATGGACAGAAGTGCAATATGGTAAATGATCTGTAGTTATATAGCACTTTTCTGGACAGGATGTCCACTCAAAGCGCTTTACAGTAAATCTATGAGCAGCGCTTTTGCTATGAGAACAGCACTCCTGTCAGGGCCAATGTAGGGTACATTGTCTTCCTCAAGGACACTTCAGCATGCGGAATCATGTGCGAAAAGGGGAAAACTGGGATCGAGTCATGATCCACAATCTGGACAAAGCCTTTATCTGTGAAGCTAGAAGGCAGTCATTTGTGACCTTTGTCAAAGCTGTTTCTGTGCTGTGATGAGCTCAAAACCCAGACTGAAGAAAGTCTTCTTACACATTATTGTTCTGAAGAAAGTCACACAGTTGAACTTTCCCAAGGATGTAGAAAGAAATAGGAGATTGTTAGAGCACCACTTCCTTTTCTACTTTTTGCAAACAAAAATTCACACATGTTGGAATTATATCATGAGGCTGATTTCCTTTGCTTCTTTTTTAGAGGCGCTATGGAGTCTAGTGTTACTCTTAAAAGTTTGAAACTGGTGCTATCGTCAAGATGATCAATCTCAGTGGAACTAAGGTTTCTAAAGGACTCGTCTGTTAAATTGAGGAATGGTATTGAGTTAAATGTCAATGGAACTATTTCCTGAAATAGTTACAGCACTTTCAGATAGTCCAGTAATAAGATATCAAAGGTTATTATATTATTATCTGATAGAACAAGATCATGTGGAAGCACTATTACATTTTCAATTTTTACACCTCAGGTGTGACCACAGGTCAAGGGTGTGATTAAACAACGATTCTAATGTAAAAATAAACTCCATACTAAGGATATCATTATTAATGTCAACATGAAATCATCTACAATAATTACTTTGTCTGTCTTAAGGCTCGATAAGAATTCCATTAAAAAATCAGAATAAGCCATAGGAGCACAGCAAACTACAGCAAATAGGATTGGCTGTTGAGTTTTCCAAGATGGGTGTGATAGACTTAGAACAAGAACATGTACATTTATGTATTCTCTTAAGTCTTCTGTACAGTCTGTCGTGGCAATTCTGCAATCCCACTCTGACAACGAGGAACGAGACACAATTCTCTTACAGTATTGTCACACTTTAATGCTCAGAGCATAGTGCACAAGACAAAGGATAGTTTTTAATATGCACCCTGATGGGAAGCAGTTCTTTGTCTTTATACATTTGGCTCATCCCTCCCACTCTGGTTGGGGTTGTTACAAAGTCAAAGGTCAGGATCTTCTGATGACATCAAGGCAACAATGCCTTAGTTAAAGCAATCAGGCCAAGATTCATTCAGTTGTACAGGATACAGCATGATCAAGGTTACATTGTATGAGATTCATTCATGATCAATCAAAGGGGAAATTAACATGATTATATTGTGATCAAAATGTTACATTTCCCTTACAAGTCCCAAAAATATATATATTTTTATATATATATATATGGTATAAAGTTATATTCTACATTTTTTTCTTATAAAACAACAAGTCTCATGAAAAGCCTTAAATCAAAAGGGAATGTATCTAACCAACAAGAGTTTTAAAGATTTGTGCTTCATATTTATCGGACTCGTACAGATCCATTGTTGTCCACATACTATTAAAAACACAGCAATGGGACACATAGACATGAGTCATTGGTGACATGTTCCTTCATCACCATGAATGCATACACCGTGGTGTATTTAGACCCGGTCCCACACTGTCCATTCTGCTCCTTTAAATAATGACTAACATATAGGTTACAGTATAGCTACGGGAGGTGTTCAGACCCTTTCACTTTTGAAAGCTTTGTTGTGTTGATAAATTTGCCATTTTTGCCCATCAATCAACACAATCTTCATAATGATAAAAAAGATGGACAAAGATGTCTTAGTCTGAAACCTCCCTGAAAGGGGTCTGAGAAAACTCCCTTATCCCTCTTCTCCTCCCACCCCACATCCTTTCCAATCCCACCTCCTTGTTGAGCTTGTTAGTGTTGCATGACTAGCAGTGCCTTTCTGAGCTGACACTCACCCAAACACTGGGTCCCTTCTGGGAATTTCAATGTGTAATGGCTGTCTAGCTGGGACAGGATGGAGGGGCTAGAGGAGGATGGGCACAGCAGGGGGAGGAGGTTAAAACAAACACATCTTTTATTAATTGGGGGATGCCTTTAGTGATCTTTATTAATCATTCACATGGTACATTTCATTATAGTTGCTGTCACTTCGCTTTTGTTTTGAAGGGCAGAGGGGGCTGGTTAATTATATGACTTTGACCATCGAATGCTGGGTTATGACTTCAGCCACTGTGAACCTCAAAAACCTACAAACCAACTTTTATTTCATACATTGAGACCTGAGTCTGAGTGTAGTGTTGAGGCACAGAATTTTAGGTTTTAAGGCCAATTTATTTCTCCAGCATGGGTGTGGTAGCTTGTTAGTTTGCCACTAGTTATTTCATGTCCTGGTCGATGAGTTACTTCAATCAGAGCTGTTGAGTCTCAAACGCTAAATAGTCCGATGGATACAGATATTTTATTCATTTATTATTATATTATTGGTATCTTCATTTGTGGATATTGATGTGTCCTAAAAACCTCATTGTTGTTTGTTGTGGTGAAATGTAACCTTTTGCACATACGTATCAAGCCTTGTAACCATAGCTATCCTCCATTTTATGAACTGGCTCCTGTCTGGATTTTAGTATAATGCTACCACAATAATGTCCAATTTGTCCCACTAGCTATTGAAGTTGTATAGCCCTGGTGCATGTTATCGCCAAAATGTAGCCTACTTGCTGAAATGACCATTGTTGTCTGTCTCCTTGGGAGTCTCACGCCTCCCCAGTGTCCTTGTGTAAATGTTCTGTAATGTATCTTTTTCTCCACTAAAGATGAAACTCTCTTTCTGACTGTCAGTTCCTTTTAATAGTTCCTTAATCTTGTTACAGCAAAATGCCTTTACAATTTTATTGCTATGACATACAAACCTTGATAACCTGCAGTTGTCTCTTATTAAACTCAGACAAAACAGAATTTCTAATACTTTGTCCTAAACATCTCAGAGATGCATAATCTAATGATATAGCTACTTGGGATGGCATCACCCTTGCAAAAATCAGGCACGCCCTGTTTCAAAAAAAGAAAAATTAAGCCACACTTTGGTTCCCTCCAGACTTGATTATTGTAATTCCATATTAATAGGCTCCACCAGTAACTCTCAAGATTCTGCAGCGTGTCCAAAATGCTGTAGTCCACGTATTGACAACAACCAGGAAAAGAGATCGCTTTTGTCCTGCTTCCTATTAAATTTAGTATAGACACCTTTCCGCAGAATATATGCTTTATAATGCATTATTTATTGCCAGGACTTAACAGCAAATTTGTCCAGGTTAGCTAGCTGTAGCCGGAGGCGCGGTCCCTCCCTGCCATTGCGTGGCGCTGTGCCTGCTTTCATGGCGCGCTGGTTGCTAGGCGACATAATGCGCCCTAATATTTAACGAAGCGGCCGTGCATAGCTCTCCCTCCTTCCATCGTCTCGTTGACGTGGCGGAGTTGGCGTTTGGTGCAACAGCCAGCGCACCACTCGGACATCCCCTATACACAGGTAATGCGCTTTTTTCACGATACGTTTTGTTGGTTTGCAGTGTCACGGGTGGTTAGTTTATTAATCCTTCCCTTTTTCCTTTCCATTCACTAACAGTCTATTACCGTCTCTAATTTTATCAAAGAGGATTTGACAACAATCTACATGCAAGCTGATTGCACTGAAATCCAAGGCTTTGTGTTTTTGATTTTGCATAAAATCTTGTTTGAGGCTAGAGCTAACTGAAGCCTTTTTTTTCCTTCACCACGGTTGAACGTCAAGAGGCTGCTAAAAACATGTCCAGACATTGTTATGTCATGAGGTCACTAGGGGGGGCTAGGGTTGGGTAGTGCAATTTAACTGAAAAAATCAAAGGTTCAAAAAGAAGGTGAAGTTTTGTTCTTCGATAAACAGGCAACTCAGGTAATTCACTAAATCAAAATCCAACAACGAAAAACATCCCAGAGGAGAAAAAGGTTCTTCAAACTCAAGAGAATTAAAAAAACTCAACCAAGAATGTTTTTCCTGGCTGCAGGTCTGTTTTGTACTTTACTGCATGTAGTTGTCCGGTCAAAGTCTGTTTGCCCAGCTCCTTCCAGCCGTGTGCTCTCTGTCCCTCTGCCCCTCTCCTCTCCTCTGTGCAGCTTGTGGTGGCAATTTCTGTGAATCAAGCACAAAGTCAAACACTTGTCTTTCGGTATGTTTAATCCTACATCTGCAGATAAACTGATTTTTTTATAAAAACAATAACATCATCGGCATATGCAGACAATTTAAAACGGTTCCCACACCCAGGTAAAGAGAAACCAGATAAAAGTGACATTAGTTTGTGTAAAACATGTTATATGGCCAGAGAGTATAACATGCCAGACAAAGAGCAACCCTGTCTGACTCCCCTCTGAACACTAAAAGGAGCACTTAAACCACTGTTAATCTTAAGTACACTCTCAATGTCACTTTATAAGACCTAGATCTTATCTATGAGACCAGAGCTGAACCCAAACACCTGGATTGTCTGCCACAAGTACTAGTGTTCAACTCGGTCAAAAGCCTTTTCTTGATCTAGAGAAATCAGACCAAGCTCACAACCCAATGAACCAGAGATTTCGTAAATGTCCCGGATTAGACTGATGTCAGATATCAACCTGCTGGGCACACAGTATGATTGATCTACATGGATGACCTGAACATCCCTTTCTTCAGTCTTGTTGCTAACACTTTGGACAGCAGCTTGTAGTCAGGGCAGAGCAAGGACACAGGACGCCAGTTCTTAATGTCCTGCAAGTCTCCTTTCTTTGGGAGGAGGGTAAGGACAGCTTTCCTGCAGCTCAGAGGCAGCCTCCCCTTTCTCACACAGTCTCTGAGGACCAACAACAGATCTTCACTGATAACTGGCCAGAAAGTCTTATACAAATCTGCAGGGAGACCATCTATCCCAGGAGCCTTCACACTGCATTCTCTGCGGGGCCTCTTGCACCTCTGAGCCTCCAACTCTGTATTTTTCGCCTCAGAGACCTTAGGAAGGCCCTCGTAGAAGGACCACACCACCTCTGGTTCGTCCTGAAACTCTGTTTTGTAAAGTTCCTGATAAAAGCTCACAGGTCAGACAGACCTGATTCTTTTCTATTGAAAATTTGAAAAGTTTTCTCGCCCGTGGAGTCTGCTAAACCCTGCAGCTCCACCAATTCTCTCTCCAGAGCTCTCATAGATCTGGCCATGTCTTTTGTGACATTGAGAGTGTACTGTAGGCAAAGTTGTTTGATTTTTACCTTGCCTACATCCCACCACTGCTGTAAAGAGCTGTACTCACATTTATCCTGTCAGTGGTTATGCCAAAAACATTATCGGACAATAGGGAGATTGCCAATACTCACTTTTACATTTTAATTTTATAAAAATTGAAAAACTGTGCAAGGGAATGATCTGATAAGCCAATTGGACTAATACAACAAGCTTTAAAAACGTTAATATGATGCTTAAAACAATACACACGATCGAGTCTGGCCAGGGACAGGAAGATGTCTCTGGAGTATACCAGGTATACTGTCGCTGACTTTTGTGGAAATGTCTCCAGACATCAAACAGTTCAAAAGTTTCTGTGAGTTTAATGAGACAGCTCTTAGAAGCAGGGTGAGGTTCCTGATGGTTCCTGTCTAACACCAGGTTTTGTGTACAGTTAAAATCACCGCCCACAAACAGATAATCTTCACTGCTACAGTTGCTGAGAGCACTTTTTAACACATCTAAAAACAACAGTTTCTCTGAACCCACAGTTGGAGCGTACACATTCATAAAAAACATTTTGACTTTTTCAAATACACCACATAGTTTCAGTAATCGACCTGGAATGATTAGGTAATGATTTGGTAAGAAATCTCTAGAAAGGAGAAATCCCCCACCCCCCCTCCCTCTTCCAGTCACACTCATTCATCAACTGTGCTGAGAGTCTCCTGAAGGAACATTACATTTAAATTCTTGTTTTTAATTAAATTAAACAGAGAAGCTCTCTGACCTCTTCTTGAGCACCGTTGATATTTAAGGAACCCGGCTTGATGTCACACATGTTCATTTTCTAATTGGGCTCGAACCTTCACCAACATTTTCTTTGACCTGAAGATCTCAGGATCAGTGATAGTAGACTGCCCCAAGCTTCCTGTGTTCCTCATGAAGAACTTGGCAGAGTCATGAAAGAGCTGCAGGTCAGGGAAATGATCCTCAACCTTTACAGCCCTCAGTCCCTTTGTTTCTTTTAAAAAGGTTCTGATTCTCAGAAAGAAATACCCACTCTGCATTTCTGGACAGAGTAGATCCGCCCAAGCTAGGACAATCCAGATGCTGTCCATACAGTACCGGTTCCTGTCAAAGCCAGTATAGAGAGGTCGTCTGCTCTTGTCTCTGCTTCTTCAGCAAAGACCACACTAAAAAAAGGCTCTGATAAAAGTCTGGCAAAGACAAGGTGCTCAGCAACAGAGTAAAGTCCAGTCCCAAACCACCAACACGTCTCAGGATGCAACAGGACAGAGGTCGCCATGCCAGGTCAGCTGGTCCAGTCAGCAGCCTCTGAACAAACCTGAGGCGTAAAGCTGCATCTCTGCTCACCAGGTGAACCAGACCTTGTCCACCCTTTGGAAGGAACAGGACACTGTGGAATCAAGTGCAGCTTGACCCCTACTAAAACCCTCTGGATTTGTGACAACAGAGAAGCTGGGGAATCAACACAGGCTAACCGATGCCACAAAGCAGAAGACGTGAGATTGTTTGTGATTAGCACTCTGTGTTTATATGATATTCTTTTTAAAATCCAGGTCCGTTTTTCCAGACGACCTTTGACCCTTTTCAGGACATTTTCACAGTTTTTTTTTATAACCCTTGTGTTGTCCCTGCTTCCCCCGGCTGTTAGCCCCCTCACATAGCCCACCCCATATTAGGACGCACACGTAGGGCAATAGACAAGTGAGCAGCCCTTGCAGATGTATTTGTTACACCCGCGGCACACGGTGTGAGTTTTACAGTCCTTTTTCCTGGGGCATATCTGACACCTCTTCCTCTTACTCGCCCCTAGCGGGGCTGCTGCTAGGGCTATGGAGGAGGCCGGACGCTCGGGTCGAGCATCGTAGTCAAGAGCTCTCTGTGCGGCGGCAGATTTTACAGCCTTCACAACCACGGCGGACACTTCGTGCGCTCCCTTCGTGCAATGAACGGAGTCACGAAAGCCTTTCCCAGCTGCTCTAGGAACACCCTCCGCTTGTTCCGCTTGCCCGGCATCCAGTCTGGGTTGATCTCTCTCCATATCACAAAGGCGTTGTAGGAAGAGACGTCGAGAATGTTGTGAAAGACGACCAGGGGCCAGCGCGCGGTCATCCTCCTGCAGCTGTACGTTCCGATCACCTTGTCTAGGTTGTCCACGCCACCTTTGTTGCGGTTGTAGTCCAGGACGATGACCGGTTTCCTTTCCTCACAGTCGCTGATGTCGGCCTCGGTGTGCGCTCAGGAGCACCACGTTCCTGTTTTTCTTTGGGATGTAGGACACCAGAGTGGCGGTGGGTGTTAATGCGAACTTGGATGAGAACACCTCTCTTCCCTTGACCGCGAGCAGCCCGGTCGGGAGCTCGGGCTTGTTCTTCCGAACCGTGCCGACCACGGTGAGCTTCCTCTCCAGGAGCTGCCGCGCGAGTTCGTAGGAGGTGAAGTAATTGTCGCACGTGACGTTACGACCGTGCAGTCCCTCCGTTACATCGAGCACTACCCGCAACCCCTGGTTCCGTTCTGGGTGTCCGCCGCTCAGCTTTCCGGTGTACACTTGCATCTTCCAAGCGTAGCTGGATTTCGCATCGCAGGCCACCCACGACTTGATCCCGTATTTCGCCGGCTTGCTGGGCATGTACTGACGGAACGGACACCGGCCTAGGGAGAAAAACAGGAGGAGAAGAGATGAGAGGAGATGAGATGAGGACGAGGACTAGCAGCCGCTATCTACATAACATAACATAACATAACATAGCATAATAATATATATATTTTTTTAAACGAAAAAAAAGACTAACATCTGAACAGAACCAGTTGCTCGTCCATGGTCACTTCGGGCCCCGGGTTGTAGAGGTGCGGTAGGAGAATGACAAACCATTGGTCTCAATTACCCCAGGAGAATTGGATAATGACAATCCTTGGGTCACCCTAACCCTAACCCTGACCGGCCAGGGCTTGCGTATGATCACACTCACGTACGCACACACACACACACACACACACACACTCTGGGTCAATCCGACCCAGGAACAACACGAGGGATAAGTATCGTTTCCAAGAAAGACTCCCAGATATTGAAATCCTCCTTTTTTTCCAGATGTATCCAAAACATCCCGATTTAAAGTGTCACTTATCAGCCTGCTGGGAACACAGTAAGTCTGGTCAGGGTGGATGACAGAAGCCATCACCTCTCTCAGCCAGGACCTTAGACAGATTCTTATAGTCCGAGCAGAGCAGGGAAACTCCAGTTCTTCATCTCCTGCAGGTCTCCTTTTTTGGGCAATAAAGTGATGACTGCCCTCCTGCAGCTTAGAGGCAGCCGTCAACTCTCTAGGCTGTTTGTGATGACCTCCCACAGGTCTTCACCCAGTACAGACTAGAAGGATGGGAGATCATCTAAATGGTTTGTAAATGGTTAATATTTATATAGCGCTTTTCTAGTCTTGACGTCCACTCAAAGCGCTTTACATTACAGTTTGCTCACCCATTCATACACCCATTCATACAGTGCGTCTATTAGCAGCACTTTTTGTTCTATGAGGGGAAATTCGGGGTTCAGCATCTTGCCCAAGGACAAATAGGCATGCAGATAGGAAAGACTGGGGATCGAACTGCTGACTTTCTGGTTGGAGGACGACCGCTCTACACCTCAGCCACAGCCGCCCACCATCTAACCCTGGAGCTCCATTTTGAAGTGTCATTAGAGCAGTGTGCAGTTCTTGGAGGGAGACCTGAGACTCCAGTTTTGTATTGGTCTTGTTGTCCACCTTAGGGAGACCAGTGAGGAAACTGTCCCTGATTGATGTCTGCCAGTTCATTCTTAAAGAGATCTCTGTAAAAACTGGCAGCAAATTTTCTAACGTCTAGTTACCTGACCAGGGGTTTCATTTATAACCATTGCGTAGGCACAAAACGGGGCCTGAAACATATGTACGCCATTTCCACGCAAACTCTGACCCATGCCTGCAAATGTTTTGGAGACGGGAAAGTGCTGATGCAGACGTGAGGTGGTGAACTGAAGTCAGATTATTGATCCACTTCATCATTGAGATTAAAACCAACAGCTTTAGTTGTGCTCGCGCGACATATCTGTTCCACACAAACCTTTTAATTGCAAAATATATAAAAACTTACAGCAAATTACATGCAGAACAGCGAAGATACAGAGCCGAGTCATTAATAGTTTTTAATAATATCTTCTAACACTGTGCGTGTATCATCAAATTGCTGCAGTGAATGTGACTGTGCCATCAGGCGCACAGAGCGCACTGGAGATCACTCACAAAAATAAAGAAACTATTCACTTTCCAAATAATATATAAAGTGGAGGTTAGCATCCACTGATGTGAGGTAATCGGTCTGATTGCTCTAAGTAAATACTGCCGTGACACTCGTGCATACTGCTTCGTGATGGATGCACGCGAATGGAAGGATAAGGAGGAAACGAGGGTTCAGCGATCACAAAAATGTTATGTCCCATAATGATGTCTGATCAGCTGATATAGATTCTGAAGATCTGTGATCTTTGTGCTAAACTGAATCCAGTATTACACAGATCGACCGACGGAACAGAACCATCCCAGTACAAACACAAGCATATAATAATAATTCTGTTAAATTCTATAGATTTTGGACATCACAGTTGTCTCTGAATGTAATAATCCTGCTGTTTTGGATGATTAAAATATGAACAGTCGATACAACAGGTTCCCTCACAGTCCGACAGTGTGAGGCAATTATTTTTTTTTGCCTCCACCTTTATTTCAGACTCTTTCAATTGTCGTCACTCTCACTGTTTTATCTGCAGCAGCAGCATATCGGTGTACTTTCTTTATTAGTGACATCACTGCTGTCCCATAAGATCGCTCTTCACCTCCACCTCACTAACAAACAATCAATCAATCAATTAAATTGTATTTGTATAGCCCATATTCACAAATCACAATTTGTCTCATAGGGCTTTAACAAGGTGTGACATCCTCTGCCCTTAACCCTCAACAAGAGTCAGGATCTTCCATCAGCTGCCACCTCGATCGTGGTCCACCACCACAATCAGATGCCAACACGATACAGGATCCGACATTATTATCACGATCAGCCAGCAAGTTAAAGGGTCCGCCATTATTATTACGATCAGGCAGCAAGATACAGGATCCGCCATTATGATCACGATCTCTGATTCGCGATCCACCATCATAACCCTAACCCACAGCCGCGGCCCTGGATCTGCGGATGATAAGGCAAAGGGACTCTGGTGAAGAATTCAAGTAAGTAACATGTATTGATGAGATATTAATTTCTTTGATGTGATAACGAGGGAGAAGAGGAAGGAGAAGCTGTGAGGAGAAGCTCCGTGTGCCATGTGTCCCCCGACCTTCTAGACCTATAGCAGCATAACTAAGACCAGGTCTAAGACAAGCCTGGACCAGCTCTAACTATAAGCTTTATCGTAAAGGAAGGTTTTAAGCCTACTCTTAAACGTACAGATGGTGTCTGCCTCCCGAACTGAAAGTGGGAGATGATTCCACAGGAGAGGTGCTTGATAGCTGAAAGCTCTGGC
Source organism: Hippoglossus stenolepis (assembly GCF_022539355.2). Classification (NCBI taxonomy): domain Eukaryota; kingdom Metazoa; phylum Chordata; class Actinopteri; order Pleuronectiformes; family Pleuronectidae; genus Hippoglossus; species Hippoglossus stenolepis. Next base: position 30,584,198 of record NC_061485.1, read on the forward strand.
TCCTACTCTACTTTTAGAGACTTTAGGGACGACAAGTGAACCTGAATTCTGGGAGCGCATTGCTCTAGTGGGATTATATGGTACAATCAGCTCTTAAAGGTATAATGGTGCCATATTATTAAGGGCCTTGAAGGTGAGGAGGAGAATTTTAAATTCTAGTCAAGATTTAACCGGAAGCCAGTGTAGTGAAGCTAATACTGGAGAAATGTGGTCTCTTTTCCTGGTTCTTGTCAGGACAAGTGCTGCAGCATTTTGGACAAGCTGCAGAGTCTTTAACGACTTACTGCTGGAGCCTGATAATAAGGAATTACAATAACCAAGTCTGGATGTAACAAAGGCATGGACTAATTTTTTCTGCATCTTTTTGAGAAAGAGGTCCTCCAGCTGGGGCCCGGCCAGCTCCATCACCTGGCCCAGCGTGGAGACCCCCCGCAGCCTGCAGCACTCTGGACAGGGTGACCTCTGCCCAGCGGTGATGATCTAACACAGTCCCGTACAGGATAGTGTCCAGTGTCCTGCAGCAGCCAGTGCAGGGAGTCCCCCTGCTGCCTTTTTTAGAAGGTTCCGGACATTAAAATAACTTTTGTAAAAACCAGGAAGAGATAATGTGATTACCTTGTCAGAAACCTGTCCTAGAGACTTGTTTTATATGTGGGTCAAATGACATGTCCTGGTCAAACATAACTCCAAAGTTTTGTCTGAATTTAGAAGTAAGAAGTTTTAGGTCATCCAGGCCTTGATGTTCTTGAGACATTCCTGAAGTTGAAATAAGTGATTAGATTCGTCAGGCTTCATATATATGTACAGCTGGGTGTCTGCGTAACAATGGAAGTGTAAGTTATGCTTTCTGATGATGTTTCCTAAAGGAAACATATATAAGGTGAAGAGTATCGGTCCAAGGACAGAACCTTGTGGAACTCCATGACTAACTTGTGCATGGAGGAGTCATTGTTAACATTGACAAATTGAAATCTATCTGACTTGAATATGAATTAAGCAAGCCCAATGCTGTTCCTTCAATCCCTACATGTCGTTCCAGTCTCTGTCAGAGAATCTTATGATCTATGGAGTCAAATCCTGCACTAAGATCCAACAGGACAAGTATAGAGGCAAGTCCATTATCTAATGCCATGAAAAGGTCATTAGTAACTTTTAATAGTGTTGTTTCTGTGCTGTGATGGATTCTAAATCCTGACTGAAAGTCTTCCAACAGACCATTACTATCTAAGTAATCACATAGCTGGTTAGCAACAGCTCTTTCTAGGATTTTGCAAATGAAGGGCAGGTTTAATATGGGTATATAATAAACTAAAACATCTGGATCAAGAGTGGGCTTTTTAAGCAGAGGTTTAATTACAGCTACCTTAAAAGCTTGTGGTACGTAGCAGATTAACAAAGACATATTAATCTGATTTAATATGGAACTGTCAATTAGAGGAAAAACTTCCTTAAAAAGTCTAGTTGGGACAGGGTCTAATAGACAAGTTGTTGGTTTAGATCATAGGTCACTAACAGGCGGACCGCGGTCCGAGTCCGGACCCAGAAGCCGTCCCGTACGGACCCGGACCTACAGCCAAAACAGAAGGTTATGATTTAAAACCTGACGGGGCACTTCTATTTGTAACCGGCGCAGCTTTTGTAGTCTTTACGGTAGTGGTTTAGCGGATGAGGAAACGCACAGACCAATTGCATGCGAGTTAAGCCATCCCACGTGATACTACTCAGCCAATCAAGTCTGTGCATTCCAGGCGGTAAACATTGTGACTCTACAGTGCAGATGAGAGAGTTAGAGGCAAGTTACACATGAAAAGACGGTAGAAAGAAAAAGACAGATAGAGATACAGGTAGAGAAAACAAAGGGAGAGATACAGAGGAGTGAGCCGGAGAAAGGGAGAGAAACAGAGGAGTGAGACGGAGAAAGTTGAGAAACAGAGGAGTGAGACAGAGAAAAGTTGAGAAACAGAGGAGTGAGACGGAGAAAGTTGAGAAACAGAGGAGTGAGACGGAGAAAGTTGAGAAACAGAGGAGTGAGACAGAGAAAGGGAGAGAAACAGAGGAGTGAGACGGAGAAAGTTGAGAAACAGGAGACGGAGAAAGGAGAGAAACAAGGAGTGAGACGGAGAAAGGGAGAGAAACAGAGGAGTGAGACGGAGAAAGGGAGAGAAACAGAGGACTGAGACGGAGAAAGGGAAAGAAACAGACGAACAAAGTGGGGGAGTGGGATATAAGAGGGGAAGAAAGTGATTCTAAAACTGTTCAATTGTTAAGATGTGTTGAGATTTATTATCTGTAAAATTGGTTGAGACTTTTGAGTCAAGATGTGAAACAGAAAAAGGGAAATTCCAGCTTTTGCTCCCTTTATTTTATTTTTCTGAAGTTAAGCCCTTTATTTGAACATGCACAATTTTCACATTTTATTTATTTTCTCTTATTTTGAAATGCAGCCCTACTTTTATTTAGTTAATAAGAGAACATTATACATATCTGCAATCATACATATATGTTCAGTTCTATGTTACGTGACAATAAATATTGTGAAAAGGTTTTTGAATCCTACTGAATTCATTTGATTTGACAGTCAGGTATTTAGTACATGCAGATGTTGATACAACTACTAGGCTACTTAAATATATATCACACTAAATAGTTAGACATTATGATCTTCCGGACCTTTGCTTCAAGAAATTTTCTCTAACTGGACCTCTTTAAATTTTAGTTGAATACCCCTGGTTTAGATGATGAAACTAGAGGGATCAATTCAGAAAGATCAATTGTAGAAAAGTGGTCCAAATATAAATCTGGTGTTTACAGGTGGTTCTATGGTTTCTGGACTAGACAATGTATCTGTGCTATTCATGCGGAGGAGGGGGTGGATTTGTTTCCCTGATGGTTACAATTTTATTTGTGAAGAAGTTCATGAAATAATTTCTTCTCAGAGTTAGAGGAATAGATGGATCAGTAGAGCTATGACTCTGTGTCAGCCTGGCTATAGAGCTGAAGAGGAACCTGGGGTTGGTCTTTTTTTCTTCTAATAATAATGAATAATAGGAGGTTCTGGCATTTCTTGAGTGCTTTCTTGTAATTTATCAGGCTCTTTCCAGCCTTGGTGAAAATCATCTTGGCTGGTGGAACGACCCTTCCTCTCCAGCTTCCGTGATGTCTGTTTTAAAACATATGTTTGAGAATTATACCATGGAGCTAATCTCCTCTGATTGGTTGTTTTTAATGTGGCTGCTGTACTATTAACAAAGTTATCAACTAGAGTGGGAGTGAATTTTTGATAAATTCCCTGTACTGTACAAACACATGGCTGTGAGGTTACTGTCAAAGGAAGCAGTTCTTTAAATTTGTTCAGTTTTATCAGATAAACACCGATTACCATATAATTTCTGTCCAGAATCAGTTTAGTCAATAATTGTAAATTCAAATGTAATAAAAAAAATGGTCAGACAGAATAGGGTTTTGGGGAAATATTATTACATTTGCAATATCTATGCCATATGTCAGAACAAGATCAAGAGTGTGATTTAAACAGTGATTGGGTTTATTCACATGTTGAGTAAAACCAATTGAGTCTATTGATAAATGCTGAACTAAGATTGTCATAGGCAACCTCTACATCAGTGTTGAAATCACCTACTGTAATTACTTTATCTGTCCTAAGAACTAGCTCACATAAAATTCTGAGAATTCAGATAAAAGTTCAGAGTAAGGGGCAGGCGGACGATATATGATAACTAGATGAACTGGTTTATGTGATTTCAGGCTTGGATGTATGAGGCTGATTATACGATTTTCAAACAAGTTGTAATTATCTTTCGGTCGAGGGTTGATAGATAGATCGGACTTACAAATTTCTGCAAGCCCTCCACCTCTGCCTGTGCTTCTAGGAAAATGAGTATTAATATGGGTGGGGGGCGTTGCTTCAATTAAACCTACATATTTACCATTTGCACCCAGGTTTCAGTTGGACATAGTAAATCGATCTGATGGTCCGTAATCAGAACATTAAGGGATTTGGGATTGAGTGACCTGATATTTGAACCGCATTTTATACTTCTATTTTTTGGTACTGATATATTGGTTGTATTAACTTTTATTAGGTTTGAGTGTATTACTCCTCTCCTTACTTTTGATTTTATTAATTTAGGTGGTCTGGGGGCAGACACAGTTTCTATAGGATAGTGTGAGGTATATTGTGAGGATTACTGCTCTAATAGAAGTGCAGAGAAGCTTGTAAGATTGGAACTCTGCCTCCTCGTTTCAACTCTGGATTGTCACGGTGTGGACTGTCTACCATTTCAGTCAGGAACACTTTGTCATGATTGAACAATTTATTGCACAAATGGGAATACAATTATGCTTGGCACAGATGGCTCCATTCTTTGGATGTTCCCTGGATTAGCCACGCAGCATGCTAATGTGAACACACAGTGTTTAGATTGACTGTTTTAGAACTGAAACAGCCTACGGGTCATACTAGAACCCAATGACCGCAGTGTGTTTGGACACAATAAAATGTATCAAGAAGAGCAGAGACGTGCATTCAGTTCACAATTAAATCTTTATTTAATAATGGGAGGACTAGAATGGAGGACCTGAGAAAGGAAAAAAAGATTACAGTTATAAGTAAAAACAAATAAGTTTTTATGTCCTAATTTTATAAAAGCTAAAATAACAAATACTGAGACCACAGAGATAAAACACACTTTAACCTAAATAGCGGGGACCATTATGTAGGCAGCATACCATGGGGAGATTATTTTGCAAACCCCAATAGACACCACCACGTGAGCACACTGATCACTACCACTGCAAATCACACTGCAAGGACAAAACCGCAACACACTGTTCAAGTGACCACCATCCTTCAGGCCTACTACACTGCATGCAAAGTGGTGTGCATCCCACAACTACTCCCCGTAGGTCGTCGAGCTGCCTAAAACAAGGAAAAGTACGGTGGCCCTGAGAGCTCAACGCACTGCAACTTAAGAAAACACAAGTGGACAAAACACAAGCAAAGTAAGAAAACATCTTCATCAGTTTGACAACACATTACGCACAACACATTCCAGAAACGCCCTGCAATTCCAGAAACGCGCTGCAAATACAGAAACGCGCTGCAATTCCAGAAACGCGCTGCAAATACAGAAACGCGCTGCAATTCCAGAAATAAGCTGCAAATACAGAAATAAGCTGCAATTATAGAAAAGGAAGTGTTTCCAGGGGACACCCAAAAGTGATGGACACTGCTGCCACAGGAGCCACAAAAACGTCCAATACATCCAACAAATTCGGTTCCACAATATGGACAATACATTGCCTGGAGAAAAGGAAGAATGTGAATGCTAAGTGCTGTAAATTACTCACAAACATGGGCTTGCTTGTTAGCGCTGTTTATTCAGTTTAACAGGAAAAAACGGCATGTCTCTAGCTCAAACCATTGAGGAGTCATGACGCTCTAAAGACAACATGATATTTGAGATCGTATACGGCCCAGTGAGTCTCAGAGGGTTAACAGTAGACATATGCAGTAATAGTTTATTATTTAAAAAAAGAAATCATATAGATCTCTTTATCCTCCCCTTACAGGGTGTGGCGGTCCTCCCCTGCCTCCCTCCTCCCCAACGACAAACCCCCCCTCCATATGATGTGCAGAGACCAGACTCCACCAATCAACAATCAGGCCCATCTCAGACTCCACCCACCGTTCTCCCAGTCTATGGAGACGGGGCAGTGGGAGGACTGAATGATGATGTCACCTCTTCCTCATCTCTAGGCTCCGCCTCCTTCTCTCCCATTGCAAACAGAACTCGTCAAAATCAACAGCAGGGAGAAGTGATAACTGCTCCTATGATAAACGTCATGGGACCAACCGGCCCAGCCCTCGTCTACCGCCCATGGACTGACGCAGACATGACCGAAGCACGGAATCACCTCCCAGACCCACGGACACGGTATACGGCCCAGTGAGTCTCAGAGGGTTAACAGTAGACATATGCAGTAATAGTTTATTATTTATTAAAATAAACCAAAAACGTTTACAGTTTAGCTAATTTTCCAATATCACTGACGGACACCGACTTTAACAACTCCAAACTGCGGCAGCAACAACAACCGGACGTGTCCATCACTTTTAGGTGTCCTCTGGAAACACTTCCGTTGTTGTTTTCTGCAATTGCAGCGCGTTTCTGGAATTGCAGTGCGTTTCTGGAATGTGTTGTGTTGTGCGTAATGTGTTGTGTTGTGTTGTCAAATTGATGAAGATGTTTTCTTACTTTGCTTGTGTTTTGTCTAGTTGCATGTGTTTTCTTAAGTTGTAGTGCGTTGAGCTCTCAGGGCCACCGTAGAAAAGAGTTAGAGGCTCAGTTGGTTCAGGGTCACACTAAAATATAAAAAAAAAACAATCAACACAGTGTGGTGGGAAAATTCTACTGACCAGGTGTCTCACTGCTGTGACCTTGACAAACAGGGAGTTTGCTACAGCGGACGGACACAGCAGATAGACACAGATGATGATTTCATGTCTTTTTTTCATATTATGTTTTTTGAAGCGCCTCTTTGTATTAGTTCTGGCTTGTCTTTTTTCATATTGTTTTATGAAACGCCTCTTTGTATAAGTTCTGGCTTTTGTGAACTTGCGGCCAGTTCCATTTTGAGCACCCGTGCTTGTTGTGTAACCTCTGCAGAGCTTACTATTATAAAGACTCAAAGGCAACTCCAGTCTGAGAATTTCATTATTTCAAATCTCAAGATGAATTTCCATCACAAACTTGGCGTCACGAACAGAATCCCTTGAAAGATCGTCTGGACCCGAGAAGTCTTCGGTGGCTGATCACCCAGGAGAGAAAATCTTCTGCCTCTACCTCCAACATTGAAGAGAAGAGAGGGCCGAAATAACTTGGGTTCCGGACCTTCTTCACAGAGATCCAAAGACCTCTCTGTGGTCATCTTATATCTGGTGAGATGTTGAAATTCTGATTTTCATGACTGTTTAGATGATTTCTCAAATACAAAATCAAACATAAGAAATAATACATTTAAAGGGTTTTATTTGGAACGGGTGTATTAGTCATTCTCTCTGGATTATTGTGGATTAATGATGTTAATCTGACTCGTCCTTGTGGCAATCATCCTTGTTGATGGCATTTTTCCTGTTTTGCCGGAGAAAGAAGTCAGAAACAAGGATTCGTGGAGACGTCCACGTCTTAAATTGAGTGTTCAAGGGAAATTGTAGACGTGCACAATTTCATACACTTAATTGATAAAGATGGGTAACAAGGGAAGTCAGGGACTTCAAAACCCAGAAGGTCCAATTGTGGACTCTATGGTTGCAAGATACGGAGGGGAAAGTGTGACATTTCTTCCAGTATGGTCCAGAGACTTTGCTTTTCCTCATAACGGGTCATTCAGTGTCGAAAAAATTAAACTTTTAAGAGAGAAACTCCTCGAGAGAGAGGAAGAATTAAAAAGCAAGAAAAAAGTCAAGGTCACAATGTGGAAATACATAGAAGACAATAAAAAGTGTCTTGAAATGTGGGAAAAAGAGGCAGAATGTAGGGACAGAAAACAAACATTTAAACAGATGGCTAAGGTTGACAAGAAGGAAACTGAGAATGTAGAAAAGAAAGTTGAAAATAAATCATATAGATCTCTTTATCCTCCCCTTACAGGGTGTGGCGGTCCTCCTCTCGACGCCTGCCTCCCTCCTCCCCAACGACAAAACCCCCCTCCATATGATGTGCAGAGACCAGACTCCACCAATCAACAATCAGGCCCATCTCAGACTCCACCCACCGTTCTCCCAGTCTATGGAGACGGGGCAGCGGGAGGACTGAATGATGATGTCACCTCTTCCTCATCTCTAGGCTCCGCCTCCTTCTCTCCCATTGCAAACAGAACTCGTCAAAATCAACAGCAGGGAGAAGTGATAACTGCTCCTATGATAAACGTCATGGGACCAACCGGCCCAGCCCTCGTCTACCGCCCATGGACTGACGCAGACATGACCGAAGCACTGAATCACCTCCCAGACCCACGGAACTCTGGCACAGCATTTGCCCTCCAGTTTGAAACATTTTGCCGTGAATTCATGCCAACGGTGTCTGAAATCAGACGACTTCTAATGAAGAAATTAGGCCCCACTGACTTTGCAAAGATATGTCAGCACTGTGGGGGAGACCTCCGTCTGACTTCACCAGACTGGGATGATGCGGTTAATGCAGCATACGTCAACGCTCTCAACACACTCCTCAATGCCCTGAGGACCGCCTTCCCCAATAAAATTGACATGTCCAAAATAACGGGGTGCAGACAACTACCAGGCGAAACCGTAGGAGATTTCCTCACACGTCTGACCGTCCTATTTAATCAACACAGCGGCATCCCCATACCTGACAACCTTGGCAACGAGCCAGGGGCTTATGAAACACATCTGAAACAGGCCTTCCTGAATAGTCTGCTCCCCCCACTACGGGCAGACGTAGGCCACACCTGCATCGGGCTTGAGGATGCTCACTTGACAGAGGTCAGACGTTATGCTGAACATGCTGAACATCAACACAAAGAAACCAAAGACAAAGCTCAGCAGAAAAAGGATCAACAACTCCAGAAAGCACAGCTAACCATGATGCAGGCTGTGTCTGCCCTGTCAAGGCCACACAGACAAGATAACGCTGATAGCAGAGCCAACTTCACTGAACCAGGAAGAGAGGGGCGCGGTCACGGACGTGGCCGTGGGAGAGGTTTCTCTCGACGACCCCCACTTGCCAGAGATGAGTGTTTAATCTGCAGACAAAAAGGACACTGGGCAAAGAACTGCCCCCAATGGCGAGAGGACGGGGAGCCAAGAACTTTCACTGCCGACAGAAATACAGAAAGTGAGGAGGAGGCAGACGGCGGGGAGACGACCAATCTACCCACCGAGGATCAGAGAAAGGGAAGTGAAACACAGATACATACATGCCACTGCAATGAAGAAAATGCTTGCAATTCTAACCACACACACACAGAAGCTAAAGCAATGAAGAAATCGCTTGCTAAACTAACCGCACACACACACACACACCAGAGCAAACACAACTTTGTGGTTCTTATGTTAAGTACAATAGTGACGCTTTTAAGAAAATGCCTCAACTCGAACTGTGTGTTAACGGTCACAAACTTAATTTCATGGTCGACTCTGGTGCAGGTTATTCTGTGGTTAGGATGTCAGATTTGCCCACATCTCCTGAGATGAGTGGTCGCTTTATATTCTCTCAAGGTGCCAGCGGTGCCACTGTAAAATAAAATTTCACAAAACCTCTCAAATGTGCCGCTCAGTTTGACAAACATCCCATAAGGTTTGAACAGGATTTTCTGTTGTCTCCCTGTTGCCCAATTAATCTATTAGAAAGAGATTTGATGATTGTGTTAGGCTTCAATTTAGTATCCTCCCCTGATGGAGTGACAGTTACGTTATTCTTCTTCACAATGTCACAGACCACACATGAGCAGCTGTTTGTATATCAGTGGCAACTTCCTATAAATGTCTCCACTGATCTGCTCTCCACGTCACACTCTCTTGTCACCCCTTTTTCTGATTTTATGCACACTGATTCACTGCATTGCACTTCACATGTGACAGACACAGCAGATCACGTTTATGAATCTCTGTTTTTGCCTTTTCCTGATGATTCTCTGAAAGTGTCCAATATTTTTTGGTCTGGTTCCAGAAGTGCAGCTTCCGTCTCACTCACTGACCAACAGATGGCAGTTTCGCGTCTCGAATTCCAGCCCTCACATCTCGCTCTCCAAGTCCCATGATGACCAGTGGCAAGACTTAGGCCCATTTGTCAGATCATGCCAGGCTGCCGTTGATTGGCAACCCACAACCACGCCTGATGTAATGTATTCACCCAGTCTGAGTGCATTTGATCCAAAAATGTCTCCAACCTTCTGTTCTCCAGCCACATGCTCATTTGTTGTGACTGAAAATCACCTTCATTCTTATGCAATGTTGTCCAGCCCCTCTGATGTTTTCTCCTTTACTTTCAGATCTGCCTGAAACACTGTGGGCAAAGGACAAATATAATGTGGGCAAAATCACTCCAAAATCTGATTATAGGCCCTGTAAACAACAATATCCACTCAGACAGAAAGCAGTGGAGGGGATACGTCCTGTTTTTGAATCCTTTTTGCAGGCTGGTGTAATTGTCCCCTGCCCTGATTCATCGGTCCGCACTCCACTGTTCCCAGTTAAGAAGATCAGAGACAAAGGTCAACCTACTGAGTGGCGGTTTGTGCAGGATCTGAAGGCTGTGAATAATGCTGTAATTGCTCGATCGCATATTGTTCCCGACCCATACACGCTGCTTTCCCAAATTCCGTCTAAGGCAGCGTGGTTTTCGGTTGTAGACTTATCCAATGCTTTTTTGTTAGTGTTCCTGTCCACAGGGACAGCCAGTACTGGTTAGCTATTAATTTTGAAAACAAGGCCTACACGTTCACACGCCTATGTCAAGGCTACTGTGAATCTCCATCATTATACAATCAGGCTCTCAGGAACAGTCTTGAATCCCTCATCCTCATTCCGGGTTCAGTTCTCTTGCAGTATGTTGATGATCTACTAGTTGCCAGTCCCACACAGGAGCAATGTGAAACAGATACGATCACTTTGCTGAGACATCTGGCTCGTGAGGGCCATAATGTCAGCCTCAGCAAACTAGTTTGTTCACGTTTCTGGGTCATGTCGTCACCAAAGATGGCAAATCCCTGTCTGATAAGAGATCAGAAGCTATTGTTAACATACCTAAACCCTTGATGAAGAAACAACTTATGTCATTCATCATCACATGTTCTTTCTGTAGAACGTTCATTCCTGACTTTGTTCTTCTTGAAGCCCCCTTAGGTGCTCTATACCATGGCAAATCACTCACTCCTCACGAACGTGTCGTTTGGACTCCAGAGGCAGACGAGGCATTTGTCACACTGAAGAAGACGATGCAGCAATCTCCCACTCTTGCTCTCCCTAACCCTGACAAACCTTTTGTTCAGGCTGTGGATGAGAGAGACCGCTGCATGACTTCTGTCCTCCTTCAGTCTCATGGTGACAAATATCGCCCTGTCGCCTACTTCTCCGCCGAACTTGATCCGGTGGCAGCTGGCCCCGGTGGTTGTTTGCGTGCAGTGGCCGCCTGAAAAAAAAAAAAAAGCCGTCCTTGCCTCACGAGACATAGTAGGTTACTCTGACTTGACACTCCTTGTTCCTCATGCTGTGTCTCTCATTCTTACAGAACAGAAGACCTCACACCTCTCTGCTGCTCGCTGGTTGCGGTATCACACTGTTCTTCTTGACATGCCCAACATCACAGTGAAACGCTGTTCAACTTTGAACCCAGCCACGCTTCTTCCGCTTCCGGATGACGGGGAAGAACACAACTGTGTGGCTGAACTTCAAGTCCAGTGTTCCCCACGACCTGACCTCTCTGACGAACCCCTTTCTAACTCTGACTTGATTCTGTATGTCGATGGGTCCGCCTCACGTGACCCTGTCTCTGGTACTAACTGTGTTGGTTTTTCTGTTTGTTCAGATAACGAAGTTCTCCTCTCGAGTTCTCTTCCTCATCACCTCTCAGCACAGGCAGCAGAGCTCATCGCACTCACGGAAGCATGCAAATTGGCTACTGGTAAAACACTCACAGTCTACACTGACTCCAGATATGCGTTCGGTGTAACTCATGATTTTGGCGCCCTTTGGCAACACAGAAACTTCCTCACATCTTCTGGTAAAAAGATAGCACACCACGGTCTCATCACAGATCTTCTGTCTGCCATTTTGCATTGTTAAGAGACATTATTCCACGGTGGGAATTCCTAGCAGAATTTCCAGTGACAATGGCAGACACTTCAAACGAAGCTGTCAAACAACTCGGTTCTCATCTAACTATGGATGTGCGAACACACTGTGCATATCATCCAGCCAGTGGTGGAGCTGTGGAACGAGAGAACGGCACACTCAAAACTAAACTTGCAAAGTGCTGTGAAGGCACAGGTCTTGCATCGACAAAAGTCCTGCCTCTGGTGCTGATGTACATGAGGATGAGAAAACGAACCAGGTCTAATCTTTCACCTTATGAGATTCTTTTTGCAACTCCTCCCCACATTGGTGTGGATCCTGCGTCTTCTCCGCTTCCATCCACAGACTTGTGTGATCATGATATGTTGTCCTATTGCTCTAACCTGACTTCTTCTCTTTCAGACATCAGGAAACAGGTGGCAAGAGCCCTACCAGGTACTGCTCACAACCCACACAGCAGTGAAAGTTGCTGAAAGAGCCACCTGGATCCACGCCAGCCACTGCAAATGAGTACCAGCTCCATCTGACCAGATGACGCCTTCAACTCAAAGCACACACACTGATACTTCCACACTGGACACTGACAGCACAGATGGTTCTGATGACGATACTCAATTTTAGTTTTTTTATGTTATTTTCTCCCCCCACCTTGCTTATGTGTTTCTTAGTGATTTCACTAGACAAAAACTGCTACTGCAATTATCCTTTCAACTTCATATTTTATGATGCTTTAATTTGAATCTCTGTGAATTTTTAAGGTTGATGTGAGTTACTTTATGAAGTTTGTACATACTTAATCAATTTTTACTTCCTAGCAAGAATTTAAAAAGCTTTTACTGCATATTTTCAACCTTAGATATGCTGTATGTTGACATTTAACGTTTTATTACATTTTAATATGAGTTACTTTTGCCAATCAATACAGTATGTTAAATTTTGATAATGGTTAATGAGATGATGATGTTGTTTGACCTGATTTCCTTCCATTTTCATTTTAAATGCTTGCTCAATTACAGGAAAAGAACTTTTTTCTTTCCACAAAAACAGCAGTGACTACGTATTGCACCTCCCTGCCATGCATCGATGTTCTAGAACCTCTCCATGGTGGATGTGACCCTGTACGTACGCAAAGTGAGAGGGTTGAAGACTCGTCGATATTCTTCTATGATTTGATGTTTGTTATTGATGTTTGTTATGGTGTTTATTGATTATTTTTCGTTAGTGATCATATTTTTATTGATGATCAAAGGGAGAAATGTGGTGGGAAAATTCTACTGACCAGGTGTCTCACTGCTGTGACCTTGACAAACAGGGAGTTTGCTACAGCGGACGGACACAGCAGATAGACACAGATGATGATTTCATGTCTTTTTTTCATATTATGTTTTTTGAAGCGCCTCTTTGTATTAGTTCTGGCTTGTCTTTTTTCATATTGTTTTATGAAACGCCTCTTTGTATAAGTTCTGGCTTTTGTGAACTTGCGGCGAGTTCCATTTTGAGCACCCGTGCTTGTTGTGTAACCTCTGCAGAGCTGACTATTATAAAGACTCAAAGGCAACTCCAGTCTGAGAATTTCATTATTTCAAATCTCAAGATGAATTTCCATCACAACAGTTAAAGGTCGAACAGTCCATCAGGAATGTGATGCATGAGATGTTGGACAAACAGTATAAAACCAACGCAGAAACCAATGTCGTAGGCAAAGCAGCAGTCTGGCACTTAATCTGCAAAGAGGTCAGTCGTCAAATTGCAACCAAATACATGGGGGGGGATCACCCTTTATGTTGCTATTAAATATTACCTTGCTTAATAAGGGGCCTTACTTCACAGCAACAATGGATGGCTGACTCTGTACACAGCCACCCAACTGAATGTATAAGACACCTCATTAGATTTCAAGTAGAAAAATAAAACAGTCTCCCAGTCTCCCTTACCTGCATAAACACAGCAGTCACCATCAACCAGGCATCAGACAAAGAGGCAGTAATCTTCTTCTTCTTTTTGTTGTTTTACGCCAGCTGGCATCCAGAATGTTGCATTACTGCCACCTTCAGGTTCCATTCTCTCATTATGCCGTTATCTTATATCGGCTAGTCTAGTCCAGTCATAATTAAAACATTATAATGCCTTTCCTCCCTTGTGCACAATCTGTACATTCTAAAATGCCCCTTACACTTCCCTCAGCCCGTCCTATTCCCTTTATATAATCCATCATTATTTGTCTCTCCTGTACGAATTTCCCACATGTGTTTTACTGTTTAATCCTCCTGACAATAGTCACACAATCCAGTTGGGTGTTTTCCCATAATGTGTAGTGTGCCGTTCAAATTGCCGATCCTTAGTCTGCTTATTGTTACTTACCTTTTTTATTTCCCCTGCTCTGTACTTAATGTAGATGCCTTCCTTTTGTCTCCGTATCCCAGTTCTGCTGCCACTGTTGAATTACTTTCTTCCACACTATGCCTCTGCCCTCTGACTTTGACAACTTAATGTTGACCTCAACAGCTTCTCTCTTAACTGCCTCCTTTGCCAATTTCTGCCCTCTCATTCCCTAAAATGCCTAAATGAGCTGGCACCCACATGAACATTATATCCATTCTTGTAACTGTAAATAATATTTCAAGCAATAAATCTTGATGAATTTTTGCTTCTCCTGTTTTGATACTTATGAGGGCTGATGCAGAGAGCTGCATATAACTATCTTATTGCAGCTACCAAACTCAACCCACTCTAAAGCCATCACCATGGCAAACATCTCAACAGCAGACACATTCAGACGATCTGATGTTCGCTTACTGCATCCAAACTGAACACTTGGTACTGCAATTGCAGCTCCTGTTGCATCTGTGTGTGGGTCCTTTGATCCATCTGTAAATATCTGCATCCAATCCTTATATCTACTCTACATATGGCAATAGAATTCACTTATTAGATCTGCATTCTTATAACTGCGCTTAATATGCCATACCTCAAAATCTCGACTCGCTTCTCACACAGCCAGACAGGTCTAACAGGCCACAGCACATCCAGATCCAGTAGTGGGCTACCAGTTGTTCCCTCCTCAACGGCATTTCTCCGGCCTCTACTTGAAGAGCACCCACAGGTGAGGTTCTGACTGCTCCTAAGCACAATCTAAGAGCCTGAGCCATATCTAGGCTTGCTAGCACTGATTTTACTGCTGACCCATACACTATAGTGTTCCATAGTCTAATCGGAATCTTATTTGAGCAGAAGATGTGTAGACTTTCTGCTGTCATTGGGGAGCTTGTTTCACCATTTAGGAGCCAGGAGAGCAAAGAGTCGTGATTTTGTTGAGTGGTTAGCTCGCAGAGAAGGAGCAGCAATCCGATTGGCAGATGCAGAGCGAAGTGGATGGGCTGGGGTGTAACGTTTGACCATGTCCTGGAAGTAGACTGGGCCCGGTCCATTTGCAGCACGGTACGCATGTGCTAGTGTTTTGAAACGGATGCGGACAGCCTCTGGTAACCAGTGAAGGGAGCGGAGGAGCGGAGTAGTGTGAGTGAAATTAGGTAGGTTAAAGACCAGTCGAGCTGCTGCATTCTGGATGAGCTGCAGAGGTCAGATGGCACTAGCAGGTAGGTCGGACACTGAGGAGAGAGACTGGGAGACTCAAACAGGAGAGACACAAGGGAGGAGAGACTGAGCTAAAAAGCTGAAGAAGTTTAAGTTGAGCCCCTGCAACCCCTGTTCCTGGTCCCTTGTCAGCAGAGAGGCCAACGCCTGCAGCCCCTGCAACCCCTGTTCCTGGTCCCTCGTCAGCGGAAAGGCCGACGCCTGCAACCCCTGCAACTGTGCTCTCAGGCGCACAGAGCACACAGAGCGCAGGGAGCGCACAGACGAACTTGGCAAGGTGTGATCAATTTGTCAGATTGTTGTAAACCTATAAATACTGCAGTGACAGTTGTGCGTGATGATGGATGCACTGGCTCTATTGGAGAGCTATGCTAACAGGCGAATTAGGAGAGAACGGGTGTTTAGGGACAACACAGATCTCCTGGCCCATGATGATGACTCTCTTGGATCTATGTGCTGAACTGGGTCCAGCATTAAAGAGACCGACCCGACCTAACCGTGCCATCCCAGTACCAACGCAATTATTAATCACTCTGGGGTTTCTGGCAAACGGCTCTTATCAGCGGGAATTAGCTGACAGGTATGTGTTTGATATGATAAAAAATATATTGCTATAAGGGCTCCATCAGAGAACGAGTATGTGTATGTTAACAGAAAACACGTGCACACAATAAACATTCAAATGATATGTGACTCAAACTTGGTCATGACGAATTTGGTGGCACGATGGCCTGGCTCTACAAATGATTCATTTATCCTGGCACATAGCAGTGGCTGGCTTCTTGGTAAGTTAATAAACAACGTATTGTATTAAATGTTACCTTTTAACCCTGTTGTATAATGATTCTCCGCTATTACCTGCAGGTGACAGTGGCTATACCCTCAGGCGCTGGCTCCTCACTCCGTTTCAAAATCCTCAGTGCAGAGGAAACGCGCTACAATGAGGCACACACACGAGCGCGCTCAGTTGTGCAGCGTGCCATCGGACTCCTGAAGTCCCGATGGTGGTGCCTTTATGCCTCAGGTGGCAGACTTCTCTACACCCCCCACCAAAGTGTGCCACATAATCAGGGCATGTGCAGTTCTGCACAACATATCCCAAATAGTTGGTCCTCCCCTAACTCCTGACCTCATGCTCCCCCAAAATGGTGACCCTGCCCCACTGCCCCTTCCCCGACAGGAAGCCAGCCACTTGGGAGCGAGGTGTGTTTTTAGTTTGCGGCGGAAGATGTAATGACTTTCTGCTGTCCTGATTTCATTGGGGAGCTCATTCGACAGGACAAGGTTCAGACACAGATCCTCTCCAAGTTACCTGATAAGTGTGGTCATTGAGGGAGGATGAGAGCAGGGAGAGAGCAGAGCCTGAGACACCCAGGTCCTGAAGGGATGGAAATAAGGAAGAAGAGAGACAGGTCTGTAGTTGTTTACTTCAGATGGGTTCAGGGTGGATTTCTTCAGTAGAGGATTTACTCTTGCCTCCTTCAGAGAGTTAGGGAAACAGCCAGTTGACAGGGAAGTGTTGATAAGATGGGTGAGAAAAGGAAGAAGGTCAGGAGCAATAGACTGGAGAATGTGAGATGGAATGGGGTCAAGGGGGCAGGTGGTTGGGCGGGCGGAGGTTACCAAGGTAAGAACTTGATTGGGAGACAGGGGGGTGAAAGAGGAAAGCAATGGGGATGAAGATGAAGTTGATGGAAATGTAGTTACAGAAGGTGGATTTGAAAATGAGGAGCGTATTGTCAGGGTGCACAAAATGGCAAACGTGAACACAGAAGCACGACACTTGAGCAGTTATGGGAGTAGCAAGAGTTCTGGTTTATTGGATGATCAGAGGTCAAAAACCAGGCAGACAGTCAGAGGTAGCAAACAAATCCGATAGGGAGCAGGCAAAAAGGGACGGGGTCAAAAACCAGGCAGACAGTCAGAGATAGCAAACAAATCCGATAGGGAGCAGGCAAAACGGGAATCCAGGGTCCAGAAGGCAGGTCAGAGCGGAGATCAGGCAGAGCAATGAAACAAGGGATAACGCTGGAAAGCTAGGAAAAACACACTAGACGATCTGGCAGAGAACAGAGGAAATTGGCCGGTATATATACTGGGTGACTAATGACTGATGGAAAGCAGGTGAGTCTGGGGGTGGGGCAGGTAATGGGATCCGTGGGAAAAGGTGATGCAGAGCAGGGGGGAGTGGCTGAATTCTGAAATGACATGAGTTAGTACATGAAAAATAAGATAACAGAAAATTAAAATGTTATGAGCTGACTGAAGTTGTGACACGTATGATATCTATCTTTTTTGTAATGTAGTTGACAAAGTGACTTGGTAGAAGGGTGGAAGGAGGAGGGGGACTGGGGGGGATCAAGGAAGTTGGAAAAGATGGAGAAGAGTTTTTTGATAAGTTCTGATAAGTTATTATAATAATGTACCTTAACAAAGGTGTTTACTATCACTTCTGCTTTTTCGTTATTTGTCACTGCTATGATAGATACTTTAATCTGTCAGAACAGGGTAACTCCGCCCCCTCCCATCTTCTTAATCACCTCCCACTTCTCCTACCTGTGTTTTGCTTCCTATTGAGTCACAGTAACTCCTCCAATGTGTTCTTATTGTCCTTCTCAACACTGCCTGAGCTTGCTTATACTGAATCAGGTGCTGAAAGTTGTGGGTTCTTTTGACTAGTTTAACTGCTTTGTTCCTATTTTTCACTGCTTCTTTACAGTTATTATCCCACCACGGTACTATTTTCTTCTTTACCTTTCCTTTCCTTTTTGTAATAACCCTAAGGCTGCTGCTATAATGCCTTGCTTTATTTTGCAGTCACTCACTTCTATACTCATTTCCTCATTAAGCTGGCTTAGACGTATGTCACTTTCTTTCAAAAAAATTTCCCAGTTTGCTTTTGCCAAGATCCACCTTCCACTAGTACTCTCTATGATCTGTGAAGCAATATTTATCGTGCACCAGACTGGATAATGATCACTCGCTATAGTTCCTTCTTGATACACTGACCAATCACATCTTGCTGCAATGTCACTTGATACCAGTGTAAGGTCCAGTACAGACTCCTTTCCTGTTTTCACATAGCTGCCATCATTTAAGCATACTAAATTTCTCTCATTTAGCAACTCTTCAATAACCTAAACCATATGCTTCAGAAAGAGGGATCAACCCCAGCACCCAGTTGCACAGATCAGGGTCAAAGGGAGGTGAAATTACCATGAAATGAACTTTGAGGTTGCATCCGCTAAGTGCACAGAAAACAGTCATAACAGTAGTAAGACATTGTTCAGTGGAATTTTCCATTACATCTGTTTTTTCTTTCCTACCACCAATAAATTGCTTAGAGTCTTGCCCATTTGCAATCAAACTCCTTGCATTCCGCTGAAGGATTAACATAACTGATATTATCACATTTTATTACAGAGACTAGAACAGTTAATTAGCATTAAAGGAACCGCCCTAAACTGGTTTCAATCCTATTTTTCAGATTGATTCCAATTTGTGCAAATTAATGATGAGTCATCTGTGCACACCAAAGTTAACCACGGTGTTCCACAGGGCTCTGTGCTTGGCCCAATTTTATTTTCATTATATATGCTTCCACTAGGAAACATTATCAGGACACACTCTGTAAATTTCCACTGCTATGCGGATGACCCATTTATACTTGTCAATAAAACCTGAACAATGTAATCAATTAACTAAACTCCAAGCATGTGTCAAGGACAAAAAAACCTGGATGACCCGCAATTTTCTCGTATTAAACTCAGATAAAACAGAGGTTCTAATACTCTAATACACCTTAGAGATACATTATCTAATGATATAGCTGCGCTAGACGACATTGCCCTTGCTTCCAATGAAACAGTCAGGAACTTGGGAGTGATCTTCAATCCCGATTTGTCCTTTAATTCTCACTTAAAACGAATTTCTAGGACCGCCTTCTTTCACTTGCGTAACATCTCAAAAAGATGCAGAAAAACTAGTCCAGCCTTTGTTACATCCAGACTTGATTATTGTAATTCCTTATTATCAGGCTCCAGCAGTAAGTCGTTAAAGACTCTGCAGCTTGTCCAAAATGCTGCAGCACGTGTCCTGACAAGAACCAAGAAAAGAGACCACATTTCTCCTGTATTAGCTTCACTACACTGGCTTCTGATTAAATCTAGAATAGAATTTAAAATTCTCCTCCTCACCTTCAAGGCCCTTAATAATACGGCACCATTATACCTCAAAGAGTTGATAGTACCTCATCAACCCACTAGAGCACTGCGCTCCCAGAGCCAGAGCTTTCAGCTATCAAGCTTCTCTCCTGTGGAATCATCTCCCACTTTCAGTTCGGGAGGCAGACACTATCTGTACGTTTAAGAGTAGGCTTAAAACCTTCCTTCACGATAAAGCTTATAGTTAGAGCCGGTCCAGGCTTGTCTTGGACCTGCTCTTAGTTATGCTGCTATAGGTCTAGAATGTCGGGGGACACATGACACACAGAGCTTCTCTTCCCAGCTTCTCCTTCCTCTTCTCCATCCTGATCACATCAAAGAAATTAATATCTCAACAATACACGTTAGTGACTTGACTTCTTCCCCGGAGTCCCTTTGCCTTATCGTCCGCAGATCCAGGGCCGCGGCTGCGGCCACATCGTGGATTATGATGGTGGATCGCGTATCAGTGATCGTGATAATAATGGCGGATCCTGTATCTTGCTGCCTGATCATGATAATAATGTCGGATCCTGTATCGTGTTGGCATCTGATAATGGTGGTTGACCACGATTGAGGTGGCAGCTGATGGTGGATCCTGATGGCGGCAGTGGATCCTGATGGACTATGATTACAACAAGACTGCTTGATATATAATATTTCTCCTCAGATACTGAACCATTACTGACAATAATCCATCAATTCATTGACCTTCAGTTATGCTACAAAGTGTTTATTCTAATCAATGCTGTAAACACCCTTATCTTGCTGATGTTCTCCTTTACACTTGACATCTATTGCACTTCTGTCCGTCCTGGGAGAGGGATCCCTCACATGTGGCTCTCTCTGAGGTTTCTACCTTCTTTTTACCCTGTTAAAATGTTTTTTTAGTAGTTTTTCCTTACTCTTGTTGAGGGTTAAGGGCAGAGGATGTTACACCTTGTTAAAGCCCTATGAGACAAATTGTGATTTGTGAATATGGGCTATTCAAATACAATTTGATTGATTGATTATCAGCCCACACATACTGTTTCTTGACTTGCCTGTAACCTGAGTTCATCTATCACTTCTTCCCATTTTTAGTCTTATCATACCCAGGTGGTGTTCTGCAGCTTTCACAATAACCTGGATCCTTTCAGTTTTAGACTTGATCTCATATGTTGCATTTATTACTCCAGCTATAAAGGTCACCAATTTCTTTTTCTCAATCCATGCATTCTTTTTTCCTTGCTGTTCTTTTTCTACCAGTTTCTCTTTACTACACTCCCCCTCCCTTTTCTGTCTTTCCTGTCTTATCACATTAACTGCTTCAGCATAGGAAACCTTTTCGTTTCACCCTTATCTGTTGCACTTCCACCTCCCTTTTCAGTGCTTCACATCCCCAATAAGCTACACTGTGATTTCCTACACAATTGCAGCACTTACATTTCCCCCCATCCCCACATTTCCCATATTTATGTTCCCCGCCACATCTCACACATCTCCTCTTCCCTTTACACATCTTAGCAATATGCCCAAACTTTTGACAGTTGAAGCATCTCATTGGCTTTGGTACGAACCCCCTAAATCTATATTTCATGAATCCAAAGTATAACTCCTGTGGTAGCACCTTTGTTTCAAATTCAATCATTGTAGTCTCTGTCTCTTTTTTCTCAGCTCACCTTGTCATTCTCTTAGCATTTTTCACTGCCCTATTCCGCACCCTCAAGATCTCCACAAGTTCTTCCATGCTTACTGTGAGAGGTATTCCCCTGATTACTCCCTTGCAGCCACTGGTCCTTTGCTCCCCCACTCTCACAACTTTAGATATTAAAATGTTCCCATTACTAGTCATTTTCTTTTCCTTCTCTATCTGCTGCTCAGTGCTGCATCCTATAAGCAGAGTTAGCAGTGCTGGCTCCCAGTCTCGCCTTAGCCGCTGCAATCAGGCCCAAGGAATAATAGCGTGCAAGCCCCGCTACCGGACCTGTACAGGCCGTCGGCCTTTGCTCCCACAAACTACTCCCAACTCGATCCACCGATTACTTAAACAAACCAAACACGGTCTTAAATCCAACTCAATAAATCCAACTCCAGTCGAGCTCAGATGCCCATCATTTCGGCCATGTTTGTTGATGTTCTTCTTCCAAAAGGCAGTAATTGGCCTTCACATTTGAGTTCTCTAGAGATTGAAAATGAGAACACATTTAATTCTTTTCTTTTCAGGAACACTACTTCACTTTCAAATTTCCAAAGGACTGCACGGTGCAATCAATCAATCAATCAAATTTTATTTGTATAGCCCATATTCACAAATCACAATTTGTCTCATAGGGCTTTAACATGGTGTGACATCCTCTGCCCTTGCAGACAGCAGTAAGTCCACCAGAATGTGCTCTGGATGAAGCAAGAGTTGTGTTTGATTTTGCTTGTTTTAAAACACATTTACAGTTGAATCATTCATTATTTTCAAGACAATTTGATTAAAATTGGGAAACAAGAGCACCTGTTCATTTATTGTTTAATTTGTTGATCTGGTTTGTGGGATAAATATGAACAATAGATTGGTGAGTACTGATAAATATGAACAAAATGCTGTCCTGTTCACATTAAAACTTGTACAGCACTAAATTTGAAGAGTTTTCAGGTAATTCTTGTGACTGACCAAGAAACTGCCTCCCTGTTGTTGCCGATATATCTCCTTCCACCAGCACTGAAGTCTCCAAAAATGTTCATGCAACATGTGCTGTTTTTATACAATGGAGAAAAGGCAAAAATAAACGTTTTTGAAAATTATTTTTTTATTAGAGTAAATGTTTTTGTTAAAAAAATGACAATTTAACTCTGGAGAGTGTGGAGCTATCTAAAACCTGAAAAGGTGTTGAAATCGAGTCTGTGGGAGTTGATTTAACACTGGAGTTTTTAATGTGTCGAGTAGGAGCCAGAGCTTTCAGCTATTAAGCTCCTCTCCTGTAGAATCATCTCCCAGTTTCAGTTCGGGAGGCAGACACCCTCTCTATGTTTAAGAATAGACTTAAAACCTTTCTTTTTGATAAAGTTTATAGTTTGAGTTCGTTCAGTTCTGGCTTGGACCAGCTCTTATTTATGCTGCTATAGGTCTAGAATGTCGGCGGACACTTGACACATCAATACCTGTTACTGACTTGACCTCCCTGGAGACCTTGTGCTTTATTGTTGCAGATCTAGGATTACAGCTGATCGAGATTCATGATTACAACTAGATTTCTTAGATATTCAATATGCCTTCTAACATGTACTAGCTTTGGCTAAGGGAGCGGTCGTTCTCCAACCAGAAGGTCGGCAGTTCGATCCCCATCTGCATGAGAAATTGCAAATTTCCCCATTGCGGGACTAATAAAGGACTTCTTAATCTTAATGCCGAAGTATCCTAGGGCAAGATGCTGAACCCCAAATTGCCCCTCATAGAACAAAAAAGTGCTGCTAATAGATGCACTGTTTGACTGTGTGTTTGTGAATGTGTGAATGGCAAACTGTAATGTAAAGCACTTTGAGTGGTCATCAAAATGCAGAAATGCACTCTATAAATACTTACCATTAAAAACCATTTTACTACCATTATTGGCAATAACGCTATTATCACAATTGTCTTTTGTTTTGTATAAATACTTTACAAGTAAGGGCTTTACAAGTAAGATTATACTTATGGATTAATCTCACAGCATGTGCAAAAATGTGCTGCAGCATGGTACTGCCATAAGAATTCAGCATATCTTCAATGAATTTTTTGGGAATTGATTCTGTGTGAATGATTGTATTAATATTGTAAATGTACACTCACTGAGTGCTGTACTTTAGCTGTAGCAACACCATACTAGCACTGAGTAGTTCTCTCCTTTTCTTCCAAGCAGCCTCAGTTCTGCAGATTTGTAAGCTGCATATTCATGCTGCCAATCTCCTGTTGTACCACATCCCAAAATGTTTTAATAGAGTCCCATCTAGTGACTCGTGAGGTCATTCAAGTGGATTGAAATGTTCATGAGACCAGTCTGAGACTTTTACATTGTGACATGAAGCATTATCCTGCTTGAAGTAGCCATTAGAAGATTGTAAACTGTGGCTATAGAGGGAGGAACATGGTCAGCAACAATACTGTCAATGTAGCCTCACATTTCTGTCCTCGGCTGAGAGTAGAGGAACCTGACTGTGCTGTTACAGACCATCCATTTGAAGGTTGGATGTGTTGTTACTTTTAAGATGGTTTTCTCCTCATCACTTACAACTGTGGTGAGATTTTAACATACTTCTAAAATTGGTTGAAATGGTTCTGTCAAGCCATTCAGTATATTGTGCAAGAGCAGTGGCAGCATTCTGTACAGTGGATCTTACAATAGATCAATATGCAGTACATTTCCCCAATTTATTTTAACTAAGAACATCCACTATTTGTTAGTTTTTTCCTTTGAACAGAAAAAATATTTACCATTTCACATTTGGTGGGGGACTGAAAGAAAGATATATGAAAGCCAAACAAATATGACAGCAGTGTTTTGAATGATTAAAACACAAACACCAACTGTCTTTACAAACCTTTTGT
Organism: Hippoglossus stenolepis; assembly: GCF_022539355.2. Lineage (NCBI taxonomy): Eukaryota > Metazoa > Chordata > Actinopteri > Pleuronectiformes > Pleuronectidae > Hippoglossus > Hippoglossus stenolepis. The sequence continues at coordinate 30,608,385 of NC_061485.1, forward strand.
AAAAGGGTCTCTCAAGATTCTCAGTCATCCAGGTCAGGTTGTCAAGTTGTAATGTGTAAGTATAGGCAACTGGACTTGCTTGTGTTTCTTGAAGATGTCTCACCTCTCATCCAAGAGGCTTCTTTGAACTGAAGACTTCTGTAAAAGGCTTTTAAAATGGCTTTTAGTAGATAGACAAAGACTGAAATGAATTCAGTTCATTCTGTTTTAATTAGAATCTTTCAGAAACACCCTGAGTTCAGCATCAAACATTCTTTTTCTCACCAAAAACTGTCACCAGCAGTGAAAAGCAATGTCAAACTCTTGTTATATTCAGCTTCTGTGGGGTTTGTAGGGAGACTTGTAGGGAGACAAAACTCATTAGTCATGAGTGCAAAACGACCTACCTCTGAACAGGTAACGGACCCATAAGCAACTTAAATTTGAAATAAAAAATAGGTTATAAAATGAAGTACAGTCTTGGATTTGTCAAAAGCATGGTTCTGGATCAGTTGGAATTGATCTTATGCAGCCTGACTGATCAAGTGCATGAATTACTTTTTCTAAACCGCTAGTTTTCAGCTCAATAGATAGGTAACTGACAAACTCCATCCATTTCTGTATGTGACATTGCAAGATGTGCCCACTCAGATAAATCAATGCCTCTGCCCCCCATCCCCTTTCTATCTATTCTAATGGGTTTAATAGGGCTGATCCCCTGCGACCTATTGAGTAGATATGATGGGGGTTGTTCCTGGAAGGGAGTGGGGTGTCCACACTGTGGGGTTTTTTTGGTGGCAGAAACTCATCATGTAATCAGCATATTTGGATGACACGGCCACAATGCAGTATTAATCAGAGTGAGGTTACCCTACAGGCCATTTGCACATGTACCAAAAATGAATGAAGTGTCCATCTATGTTTCTCCACAAAGGAAATCAATGTGCACACAGGGTATCTTTTGTCTTAAATTACAACATTACCACAAAACTGAATTATTCTTCAAGCTCAGTTGCATTTCTCACCTAATGAGAACTTCTAACATTTCACACACAAGAAAAAAATATATAAAAGGACTTTCAACCTTTCCCCCATTAATTTCAAATTTCTCTCAATTTGTTAGTCTTAGCCTACCACAAGTATACAAACATCCACACAGACACGCAGCTGAACTAAAGAAATAATGTGCTTTAGCGAAAAGAATAAAATGCAGAACAGGGTTGTTGGAGCCTGTAATAAGTCTGGTTCTACTGCTAGTACAGGCTCAGACAAAAACATGTAGTGATATTTAGAAGTGCATGAAATCTGAAGCATGTGAAGAAAGATGAAAAGATAGATGGCTCTCAGTGGACGTCAGGTTCATTGCTGCAATAGTTCAATCTGGTAGTGAACACCAGGCTCAGTTCTATGGGGGTGCAAAACATGCATTGCCCTCAGTTGTATATTTTTCACCCTCTGTTAAAATTGGAGAATAAATGAGTTGTGATTTGATTGTGAGTGGTGTAAGCACCCCCAACCCTCTGCCAGCAACTTCAGCTTTGACCAAATTACCTTGGTAAAGTCAAACCTATGCAGGTGTGTCTAAATAAATACCCTACACATAATCTGGTCATCAGGCATCACAATTGGGACCTGTAACCTGTAACACACTATTTTTCATTGCTGTTTTTAGTATTAATTTATACATAACCCATCTGTAGATCATGTTAATCATAGTCATACATATAAATGTCATGTGTGATTATGCTATAACTTCAGATTCTTCTTTGACTTTAATTATTTGATAACAAGAAATGTAAACTTTTTATAGAGACAATCTTAACTGTTACTTCTGATTGACATAACTATATGTGTATCTGCGTGTTATCACTGTTTGATTCAGATCACAATAGATGTAGATGAATGAACACTGGTGCACCTCCACTTTTTTCTGATGAACTGTAAGTTTTGTTCCAGTACTGCACCTCAGTACAACAGTCCAGACTAAAGTTACAGCAGACATCTACTTCTCGAAGAGCGTGCCTCTGTCTAGTGAATGCAAATGTCCATCTCCTAAGCATCAGCATCACAACGTTTACAAAAGGTGTAAAATTGGTACAACATTAAAAATAGACACAAATATTTACCTTCTGAAGAGTCCTTAACCAACTACTATCTCAGTAGATAAACTGTCCTCAATAAAGAAGCTAAACTGCCAGTAACACAAATATGACTGCTGCTATTGTTTCAGGCTTTTTACATTGATTGTAAGATAATGATGATGTAAGAACAAGAGCTTAAATGTATGCATTCCTCTGAACTGATCAACCTGGGAACATTTCCAATGCAAATGGAAACAAATTCCTGTTAATTGGAAAACTTGCCAAAACATTCAACTTTAAGGAGAATAGGAGTCTCCCTTGAATTTCCTTTCTCTGATAATTCTGCCTAGCTATCAAGATTGCCTGCGTTATTCAGTCCTATACAGTCTGTCTGATTTTCACAACTTCTTATCGTCAAGCTGGATGTTATTAATGATAGCAGCAACAGTTCATAATATAATAATAATAATAATAATAATAATAATAATAATAATAATAATAATAATAATTATTATTATTATTATGATTATTATTATAGTTGTTGTCTTATTCCTGCAGCTCAGGAGTCAGAGATATAGATAGCAGCATAACTAAGGAATGGTTCAGGACTCTCCTGATCCAGCGCTAACTGTAGACTTTATCAAAAAGGAACATTTAACCTTAAATGTAGAGATGGTGTCTGCCTCCCGAACCCAGAGTGGGAGCTGGTTCCACAGGAGAAGAGCCTGGTAGCTGAAGGCTCTACCTTGTGAAGCCAGAGAATGGAAAGATATCCTTACTATCTTAATCTTGCTTTATAGTACAGGCCCCTGATCTTTTGTATCATTTCATGCATCTTTGATTTGTCGTATTAAATCACTTCATCTCCTTTTGTTTCCCTTGACTATGCATAGAGGCCAAATAAGATTTGGATTTGAATATTGATATATATTAGCACTTTTATATTTTGTTGAATTGTTGCACATGCATCTGTACCACCATGTGCTCACTTTGTAATGACCTGTCGTCTCAAAGTTTTAAAAGATTTAAAAATGTTTGTGATCATTGGATTCAAATCAGTCCTATTCCATTCTGTCAGTTATCACATATGCTGTGCATTCAGTAAAGCTCCACTGTGCATACAAAATCCTGTCTCCTCTGCATCCAAATACTACACTTGAATAAGCAGATAAGTCTGATATTCATCATCAATTACTATCCACATACAGGCAGTAAATATTTGGGGTCCATGATGTCTGGCTCTATAGGCAGCCTTCAATGTAATTCTTTCGAAAACCAAAACAAAACGCTCACCACTCAGGCACTGCTTCCAAATACAAACACCATTTAACCTAATTGTAAAGCAATGCCAAAAAATTACTTTGGAGATAGGAAGGCAGAAGAGCCAGAGTGGATTGGATTGTTATCTGAGCAAAAGTAATTTCAGAATGGGCAAGATATCTCTTTACTCAAAGGGGTGGACATGAGAAGCAATGGCTCAGAAAAAAATTGACAAATGAAAGAGAGGACAGAATAAATTAGTTTGATGGAAAGAAAACAAAGCATGTAGCCACTGTGGATGTTGATTAATGTTCAGACATCAATCATTGAGCCATGCTTTCTCCTCAGCTGTGAATGATATGTCACTAAGTTGAATTGTTTCTCCTGTATGGTTAATTAATTTGTTATTATCTAATCTTCTATCATGATACTATACCGATGCAGTTTTGGCCTAGGTGCAGAAACATAGCATATGCCAGCAGAAGCCCTCATCCTGCAGACAGGAATGATGCAAACTACAGCTCCTTTAAATTTGAACTTTTGGCTTGTAGGTCAGCAACAACCTACAAGCCAAAAGTGTGTCAAGACCAAGATGTGTCAAGCAGATCTTAGGGGACATTCGCAAAGGGACTTGTCTGGGCCAAACTGGATGCGTGAGCAGCACGTGTGCATTGGGAAATGTCTTCCTTTTCATTTTGGCTATGTTATCAGGTTAGAGCGGCCACACTGCAAGGGTGAGCTTCTCACTTCCTGCATGTTAGCCTTGCTGCTGTTAGAAAGAGTCTGGGTCTCGCCTATTCTCTGTGTACAGTTTATGGTTTACAGCAAAATAGTGAAAATGATCTCTTACCACAGTTTGAATGTCTATAAATGTTGAATATGTAAGAAACTCATATGAACTGATATTGAGCGCAGAGTCAGTCTGCGCTGCACTGAAACTATAATGGCTGAGGAATGAGATCAACCTTTGTTTATGATCTCAACAGCTGCAGTGTTGACAATGTGAATGATTAGACGTCCTGAACATTCATGCCCCAGCTGTGATTGGGTATAGCTAATAGCGCAGATGAAGCAGAGTCAGACTCTGAATCAAGAGATTTGAATTGTGATGGCTGAGCAGAAGTGAACCATCCTTCTCTATAGTAGCCAAGGAAATTTATGGAAGGAGTCATGTCTGTGTAAAGTTGAATGCCCATGGTTTGAGTGAATTCATCAAAGAAGAAGGAAATGTTGCTCCAGGAAAATAGGAAATGTTGTGATATTTGAATTTACGTTTTGCATGCAATGTCCAGAATGACCATATCATTATGATGCAGCCTCTATCAAAAGCTCGACAGGAAGGATTTGGCTTAAGGAATAATTTGGACAGCATTATTGATGTGGCCAGGAAGGGCTAGTGACTGGAGATTGGTGCCTCTAACTGCCAGGAGATAGTTTGACAGGAGAAGAGAGGTGCATTGGATTTCTTGGATAGCAGAGATGCTTCTAAGGAAATTGAGTCCCTGGTAACTCCATGCTTGGTAACTTGATAGTGGTGCTTGAAGTTTTTCTTTGGAAAGAAGGACACAGAGTTCTCTGGTGATAATCAATGCACAATACCCAGAATAAACTGGAGACTTTATTTACAGTGTACAAAATAAAAGGCTTGTCTCCATTTAACTAGATAACAGCAATAGAAGGCCACAATAAAGGAGAGGTGGGGTCAAATTTCAGAAACAACATCAAATTAACAAACCCCCAAAACTTAGCAGAGTTGGTCCAGACTGCACTATTAGGAAGGCTGGGGTAGAGTTATGCTTTGTAAAACAAAAGGGTCTGTTCGCAGATTTCTCCTCCTTTCTTGGATTTTTATCAAGATTCAGTTTCCCCAAAATAGAAGATATACCACACCTGACAACTATGCTAAATCAGCAGAGGCAGACAAAAGTCAAATACATCACATTCAGTCATGCAGCTGCTTTGGCTCTTTCACTCACTCACTCACTCAGCCTCACTGCAAGTGGCGTGTATTACATTAACTGCAGTTATCTGTGCTATTTCACATGACAATCACACCCTTAGTTTTAGTCTGTTAGAAGGACAAATAAATTAGAGAGTAAACTGTGATCCTACAGCAGTGGTCCTACCTAGTCTAAAATTTTGTATGATTGACCGGATAGGGAAATACTCGGGACCCAGCATTTCTGGTCTGCGTGCACAACTGAGGTTCCACGAGCACAGGGCTCATGTATAGATTATTGTTCTGCCAGGTGCAAAGGAGCAGAAGTTATGAAAACTATGAAATATCTTGCAATGTGACTTTACACAACATGAAATACAAGACACTTAGTTCCTGATGCAACTGTGCCACAAACACCTTGTACAGTTTACCACATCAGTGAATAAACAGCCCAGTTAGGATGATGATGTGCTGAGAGCTTATCTTAGGAGCAGGAGAAATGTGTTTTGAAGATGTGGCTGCCACATGTGTGGTCCTGTTTACAAGTATTCAATTCAATTTAATTTGTATAGCGCAGAATCCTAATGTACATTATCTCAAGGCACTTTACAAAGAAGCTCAAGATGTATGAGACAGTTGGATAGATGTGGGGCTTTGGAAACACTATATATTAAATGTTCTGTGTGATGGATGATGTTTACATTGCACATTCCTGGTCTGAATGATGCACGATAGATCCTCAATAAAGATTAGTTATTTTAGGATTCTCTAGTGATCCAACTAAAAGTCCTTCTTATTTTTCCATTGACATTATTGTTGATGTGACTGTTCAATTTAGGGGCACTTCCAGGCATGTATGGACATAATAGTCCCCTGTTTGTGTGCACCTGTTTCAGAAATTATCTGGTTCTTTGGACAAAATAAATAAGTCAAATATACAGGATAATGAATTTGGGATTTTCCAAGGAGGATTTATGTCGGAAACAGTCACCAAGCCTAAAATACTGTTGTGCTCTTACACTTTGTAAAACATGATAAAGCATGAAACACAACAATCATCTGGATTCTATCTCAGTGTTAAAGAGACTATGGTGCAGTTTTCTGAATTCCTTTGTTTTATACTTCTGACTGACTTTTTTCTCACTGCATTTTCTTTTATGTTTCAGGTATTCAGGAGTGCCCAGTGTTTGTATGTTGAAGACTGTTAAGGACATTATTAAAATTTCCGAAGAATAACCTTTTTTTCAGAACCAGCACAGCTTCTCTCAAATTCCTGCCTAGATTTTTCCTGCTGGTTCAACCCTCAGGTCTCAAAATCATTCCACGTTAGAATAACAATAAATATTGACACCTTAAATCCCAAGCCCACTTAGCTTGGATGACTGAGATACAGCTATGTCACACAAGTACATCACAGTACTCTAATTCATTACAATATAACCTTTGCCTGTAAAATGATCAACAGGATCTTGTGGATGTTGATGTTTTTCTCCAGGTGTAGCCTGCCTTGGACCTCAGCAATTACAGAATTACAAAAGTTATTTGTTACCATGCTGATTAAAATGTTGTCAATGTCGCATTGTTTGTTCTCTTCATGGTGTGTTTACTAGGCAAAGTAGCATTAGCCCCCCAAAGCCTCCATGGTCAATGTGTGTCTGGTGTGGATCGGGTTGATAGGGAATATGCAAAAACTACCATTTCAGGCACAGTTGAAATTGTGACAATAACTGCTGAATTAACGGAGCAAATCTTGTCCAAATTTAGCTTGTATCTTGTGCACGCATGCATGAGTGTGCTCATGAATGCACGCAATTATGTGTAGACGCAACAAACATATCGGTTATGCTGCATTTGTGAGCATCGGGGATAGAGAGTGCATTTGGTGAGAGGTTTACGCCTTCACAATCACATAAACGCTTCAAATGTAAAAAATATTTTTACATGACTGGCACATAGCCTTCTGGAGCAAAATCTCAGCCAACATGGATATTCCACAATGAAACCTCTTTGGGTTTGGCAAATCTGTCTTCAAGGACTGGGCTAAAATAGTCTCATGTTTCTCAGTAGGCTTTTAGCCGCCATTATTATCAGCAGTATTGATTCTGTTGCCCTGAGCAACAGATGGACGCAGCCTTAGGGGTCATTCTGGCCAGTCTGTCATTCACCTCTTGAGAGTTTATTATACTGTAAATCATAAACAATTGTGGATTTGTCTAATCAGTACAAGGTAATGATGGTGATAGTTCATGTGAGAACAGTTAACAGATAACAAGAAACTATGAAAGTCAATTTTTTTCATTGAAGGGTTTAAAAAGGCAGACATATCTAGAAACCCTAAGGATAGATGTAAAACTAACCTAATGACCGGACTCCAGTCTATTCGTCCTGATTTTGTTGTTGGTTTATGGAAAATCTGAATGAATGTTAGATGTTATTAGTTGTGCCAAGGGGTCAATAGCGTTGGTAGCGCAGGTGCATCTCATACAGAAGCCAACTTGAATCTTCCTGCAGCGCTTACAGGTTTGGTTCTGAGTCCTGTGTCTTCCCCACTTCTCTCTTCATTTCATGCTTGAACTGTCCTTTCAATAAAGATGAAATGCCCAAAAAGCAACTTTGAAAAAAGGTATTTAACAATTACCTATCTTTCCCTATATAGAAATAGTCCGATTTTACCTTACTACAATGTAACCTCTAGAAGAGAGATAACAGATGTTGTGGTTTGATCCCTGGCTACTCCAGTCAACATGACTAAGTGTCCTTAGCCAAGTCACAGAGCCCCAAATACTCCCTGACAGCTGTTCAGTTAGTCTGTGAACTTTTACTCCCTACATTTAACACAAATATATTTATATATAACTTAAAAGGCTTGTTACTTTAGTTTTATTGCATTTGAGGTGAATTATAAGTCATTTTTGTATTTTGCATCATCGAGCTCCACCTTTCCAACATCAAGACAGATTTATGTAACACGGCATAAAACATAAAAGACATTTCAAGACGAAACAGACAAGACAGGGAGACCAGTGCAGAGAAGAGGCGCAGTGCATATGTTCGTGATAACCATCGTTGATGATAATGTGGATAATATCTCCGACGACACAGAGCAACACATTTTCCATTACTGGCCTTTTTTAAATTAAACTTCATTCAATACATTGCACATATTTCCTCATGGAAAGTTTTTCATGTCACAAATAATTTCTTGCTTTAACCCATGTTTTAGTGAATTCTTTTTTAAATTGTATTAGAAGAAAGAATGGTTCAAGTTACTAGGCTCCAGTCCTTGGTAAAGTCTGTAAGACCTATAAGGCAAAGTACACTGTATACCATTGTTTCAGTGTCATAATATAGATATATTTGTCACTGTGGGTTTTCATTAGACGACATACTGAATTAACTTACTCTTGCTGAACATCGCTATTTGTAAACCTCATTTGATAAATCTGACACCATCAGCACACACACACACACACACACACACACACACACACACACACACACACACACACCCCAAACCAGCCTGGAGAAGATGATAGTGACAGTTGGTGGATGATTTGTGTGCATGCAGAGCCCAAATGAAAATGAATAGGATGACAGGGTGCACAGAGAGCAGACAGTGCAGTGGTGGTTGGGTGAGGTGGATGGACTAAAACACAGACAGGCATGACACTATGTCTGAGTGAGGTCACCAACCAGCTTTATTTAAGCAATTCTCTTGTTCTCATATAAAGCAGCCTCATTCTAAAAACCAAATACATTGCATCATTACTACATCAGTACACTCAATTAGTTTTAAACAAATTATTATATATAACAAGGAGAGGCAACCAAATGTACATAACAGCTGACATTCTTAAGTAAAACATGCTAAAATGCTTAAGGCATACTTTAAATTAAAACTTTAAATGAAATGAAATTAAATCCTAGTATAATTACGGACGAGTGGTGTAATAGCATCCCAAGCTGGCGTTTAATTAGAGCGGTCTTTGGTCACCATGGAGCAGGAGGAGGGGAGGAGGAGGAGGAGGAGGAGGAGGAGGAGGAGGAAACACCTGCCTTCAGAGCGCCTACAACAAAAGGAAACTGCAGCCGCTTCATCTGACTACCGACACGCTGCGTCAAGTTTGCTTTGCTCAGGCGGAACTTGGGACACATTTATTTTGAAATACAGAGACCGAAATACAGAGACCGGAGAGAGAGAGAGAGAGAGAGAGAGAGAGAGAGAGAGAGAGAGAGAGAGAGAGAGAGAGAGAGAGAGAGAGAGAGAGACGACTGACTGACTGACTGGCCTACCCTTGCATGCGCCTTGTCTAACATGTAGACGCGTAGAGAGGGAAAGAGAGTACAGGGCATAGGATTCAGGAGGAGAGGAGAACAGGATAGTATCAAAGTGTGAGAGCAGCCTCTATCATCTGATCCACCGAGCAGCATCACGTCGCCTACTGCTCAACACCCGCGACTCCGCATCGCCACTGCTGCATCTCAGTAAGGTAAACAAACCTCTACCTCTAACCTTTCCTTTGTCCATCCATCCCCCTCTCTTATCATAGTTGGGGCAAAAAACAGCCGCAGATGTGGGTTTTCAGGCTATTGTTGAAAGCTATACTTTAGGCTCAGCTAGCTAATACAGAACAACGAAGATCCTGCCCATTTGTATTTTTGACGCAATAGCACAATTGGCACCGTCAGTTTTACTAAACGTGTGAGGTGGTGAACGTAACCTCAAACTTCATTCAAAATTTTGCAATTTGAAGCCACTTTGCAGCAGTAACGTCACATAACTGGTATAATCTTAAACAACTGACATATTAGTAAAATATCTACTTGTATTTGTATTAACACACTAAACTTATGTGAAGGAACTGACATTTTATTTAATTAGTTGCTGCGTTGTTTGCATAAATACGATCCCATCCAATTTCTTTTAATAAGGAAGGGTTCTTCTGTGTTTGGGGATAGTCGAATCCAAGCGCCCTGTTCTTAACTGTGTGGTGGGACGTTCTTATGTTGAAGCTCATTTGGGGCTCTGAATTAGTTTGAGCAATGTTCTCTGAAATGCTCTTTGTGTGGGTGCATACAGGTCCTGGTCAGGAGGACCATATGAAAAAATGCTTGAAAAATGTATTTCACTACCGCTGATTCCAAAATAGAAGCTAAGAATGAGACGATGGCTGATTAGAGGCACAGATGATAGTTTTCTATTTTATGCCTTCATACATGAATTTCATCAATGATGGATCTTGAGAACATGGGGATTGATTGTGAATACTTTTTTGTACAGAGATAAATCTGTGTTGTAGTGATAATTGTCACTATCACAAGCATCACGTTTGCAGATACTACATCCACCATATGGAGTGCTAAGTGATCTAACAATTAATGCCACTTATAGAAACTCTTCAGACTAAACTGGATCTTAAATAAGTCTGTAGTTCTGAGTTAAATGACTGGATCACTAATCGCTGTTGTACTGAAAATCACGGTCCTCTACAGTCACATCCTCTCCTAATATATAGCATGCTGGTGATACAGTGTAATAGTGCATATTATTCATTATATCCGAAAATACTCATCTGGAGTTTTTTACATCTCAGTAATTTTACATACAGTTTGGGTTTTTCATTTTTTACTTTTAGCTTGAATTTCATGTTTCAACTATTATGCTCATGAGCTTATTTGTGTCTGCGACAGTAGTGTGGCTGATACTGGTGTAGCTCACGAGCTAACATAAAAATGCCGATTCTGAGGCAACTGTTTATAATAATATTTGAGATTTTAAAGAGAAAAAGATGACATGGGGTTTGAGGGGCCACTAGAAATGATTTTTGATTATCAAAATATCACATAAGACAATATTAGATCATGTTTGCTTTGTACAACAAACACATGACAGAAAGATTTTGATCAAAATATAAAAATGTATTTGTGACGAAATGGGCAGCACAGTGTTGCGGTGGATAGCACTGTTATCAGACAGCAAGAAGGTTGCCACTTGAATCCTGGCTCAGCTGTGAGGAGATGGCATGTGCTCAGTGTTTGCGGAGGCTTTCCCCAGGTACTCCGACTTCCTCCCACAGTTCAAAGACATGCAGATTAGGGTTGGTTTAATTGGTGACTCTAAAATGACCATAGGTGTGAATTGAGAGTGAAATCTTGTCTGGCACTGTGATGTACTAGCAACCTAGTCAGGGTGTACCGTCCCCCCCCATCACCTAATGTCAACTGGAATTAGCTCCAGCCCCTCCCTCGAAGGATAAGCGGTATAATGGATGGATGGATATATGACTGTTACGGTGGAAAAATATACTTATCACTGACCTCTGGTGGACATACTATGTATACATTACCTGACAACTCCCCTAAATGAAGCCATAACTGGAGGCTGGCTGCAGTATAGATCATAAACCCCAAACCCTTAATGGTAGAAGATTGGACACACCAAATAAATGTTTTCCCAATCAAACCTTAACTTTCGTGTCCTTTCATGTTCTGATTTGTTTGGTTTGATTTCAATTTAATAAGCTGTTGTTGGTATAAAAACAGATTGAGACATCATGATTACAGGAGGACCTCTATGCCGTGGCTCTGTTACCCAGTCACGACTGGCTCCAAATGACATCATCAGCACGAGATGGCCATATATGAGATACTTTATATAAAGATGATTAATGTCTGTACAAAAATTAAGCCAGTCATTAATCTACACATACATATAGGCTAATCACAACAATAATTAACAACAGCTGGTTTAAACAGAGTGCTGACTCCTGCACATCATTCATTTAGTGTTTTTACGATCATGATCCACTGCAGCCATCAGGATCCACCATCCGTCAAAATCCAATAACAGCGTCTGGGTCCATGTAGAGCGGCTTCTGTGTCAGGTTCGGGCGGCGATCCGACTATTGGTGTCTTATGCCAGATGATCGTCAGCGTTTTTTTTCAGTTCAGCTTGCTCGTCAGGTAAGTCCATGCTTTGACTGTGCGCAGCCACTTTCCATACGATGTGTCGACGCACGTTCCGCGAGTCAACGTATTTACGTAATCGATGATGCCCCAGCCCTAGTCATGTCAGTAACATATATTGATGAGACATTTATGTCTTTAATGTGATAAAAAAGGAGAAGTGGAAAGAGAAGCTGGTAAGAGAAGCTTGATGTGTCATGTGTCCCCCGACATTCTAGACTTACAGCAGCATAACTAAGAGCAGGTCCAAGACAAGCCTGGACCAGCTCTAACTATAAGCTTTATCATAAAGGAAGGTTTCGATAGCTTGATAGCTGGCTCCTACTCTACTTTTAGTGACTTTAGGGACGACAAGTAAGCCTGAATTCTGGGAGCGCAGTGCTCTAGTGGGTTGATAAGGTACTATCAGCTCTTTGAGGTATAATGGTGCCATATTATTAAGGGCCTTGAAGGTGAGGAGGATAATTTTCAATTCTATTCTAGATTTAACCGGAAGCCAGTGTAGCGAAGCTAATACTGGAGAAATGTGGTCTCTTTTCTTTGTTCTTGTCAGGACAAGTGCTGCAGCATTTTGGACAAGCTGCAGAGTCTTTAACGACTTACTGCTGGAGCCTGATAATAACGAATTACAATAATCAAGTCTGGATGTAACAAAGGCGTGGACTAGTTTTTCTGCATCTTTTTGAGAAAGGACATGTCAGATTTTTTAGGTATTACGCAAGTGGAAGAAGGCAGTCCTAGAAATTTGTTTTAAGTGAGAATTAAAGGACAAATCGGGATTGAAGATCACTCCCACGTTCCTGACTGTTTCATTGGAAGCAAGGGCAATGTCGTCTAGTGCAGCTATATCATTAGATAATGTATCTCTAAGGCAGAGGTCACTAACAGGCGGACCGCGGTCCGAGTCCGGACCCAGAAGCCGTCCCGTACGGACCCGGACCTACAGCCAAAACAGAAGGTTATGATTTAAAACCTGACGGGGCGCTTCTATTTGTAACCGGCGCAGCTTTTGTAGTCTTTACGGTAGTGGTTTAGCGGATGAGGAAACGCACAGACCAATTGCATGCGAGTTAAGCCATCCCACGTGATACTACTCAGCCAATCAAGTCTGTGCATTCCAGGCGGTAAACATTGCGACTCTACAGTGCAGACAGATGAGAGAGTTAGAGGCAAGTTACACATGAAAAGACGGTAGAAAGAAAAAGAAAGATAGAGATACAGGTAGAGAAAACAAAGGGAGAGATACAGAGGAGTGAGACGGAGAAAGTTGAGAAACAGAGGAGTGAGACGGAGAAAGGGAGAGAAACAGAGGAGTGAGACGGAGAAAGGGAGAGAAACAGAGGAGTGAGACGGAGAAAGGGAGAGAAACGGAGGAGTGAGACGGAGAAAGGGAGAGAAACAGAGGAGTGAGACGGAGAAAGGGAGAGAAACGGAGGAGTGAGACGGAGAAAGGGAGAGAAACGGAGGAGTGAGACGGAGAAACGGAGGAGTGAGACGGAGAAGGAGAGATACAGAGGAGTGAGAGGGAGAAAGTTGAGAAACAGAGAGACGGAAAGGAGGAGAGTGAGACGGAGAAAGGAGAGACGAGGAGTGAGACGGAGAAAGGGAGAGAAACGGAGGAGTGAGACGGAAAGGGAGAGAAACGGAGGAGTGAGACGGAGAAAGGGAGAGAAACAGAGGAGTGAGACGGAGAAAGTTGAGAAACAGAGGAGTGAGACGGAGAAAGGGAGAGAAACAGAGGAGTGAGACGGAGAAGGGAGAAACGGAGGAGTGAGACGGAGAAAGGAGAGAAACAGAGGAGTGAGACGGAGAAAGTTGAGAAACAGAGGAGTGAGACGGAGAAAGGGAGAGAAACAGAGGAGTGAGACGGAGAAAGGGAGAGAAACAGAGGAGTGAGACGGAGAAAGGGAGAGAAACAGGAGTGAGACGGAGAAAGGGAGAGAAACAGACGAACAAAGTGGGGGAGTGGGATATAAGAGGGGAAGAAAGTGATTCTAAAACTGTTCAATTGTTAAGATGTGTTGAGATTTATTATCTGTAAAATTGGTTGAGACTTTTGAGTCAAGATGTGAAACAGAAAAAGGGAAATTCCAGCTTTTGCTCCCTTTATTTTATTTTTCTGAAGTTAAGCCCTTTATTTGAACATGCACAATTTTCACATTTTATTTATTTTCTCTTATTTTGAAATGCAGCCCTACTTTTATTTACTCAATGAGAGAACATTATACATATCTGCAATCATACATATATGTTCAGCTCTATGTTACGTGACAATAAATATTGTGAAAACGTTTTTGAATCGTACTGAATTCATTTGATTTGACAGTCAGGTATTTAGTACATGCAGATGTTGATACAACTACTAGGCTACTTAAATATATATCACACTAAATAGTTAGACATTATGATCTTCCGGACCGTTGCTTCAAGAAATTTTCTCTAACTGGACCTCTTTATATTTTAGTTGAATACCCCTGCTCTAAGGTGTTTAGGGCCAAGTATTAGAACCTCTGTTTTATCTGAGTTTAATAAGAGAAAATTGCAGGTCATCCAGGTTTTTATGTCCTTGAGACATGCTTGGAGTTTAGTTAATTGATTACATTGTTCAGGTTTTATTGACAAGTATAATTGGGTGTCATCCGCATAGCAGTTTACTGATCTCAGAGGCAGATTTGCCCATCATGAGAGAACATGGGGAAAAATGCTGTCATATTTTCAGCCGCATTATAGAAAAATTGCATCAAATTTAATTTACAATTAACCATACATAACAGCGGTTACGGAAATTAGAACACCATTAATCTGAATCAAATTACAATAAAGATACACACAATCCACCATGTAAAGAACAAAGAGTGGCACATGCATAGGCTCAGAAACAGATATGGATAAAAAAGATGATCCATTTGAGGATTTTCAAGTGCAGCGCAGGTGGCTCAGCCTGCAGCAAGAGAGAGAGAGAGATGTGAGTATTCCCAGTAACCTAGTAGCAATAATAACAATAACATTTGGCCACATACTTACATATATTAATGCGACGGATGGGCCTGCATCTTTGGACAAAGCTCTCCGATGTTTGGTGCAATTGAAGACAGTTTAAGCCTCAAATCTTTCTCAACAGCATCCAGTCTTTGCCGATATTTAGTCGTAACTGCTGTCAGAGCAGAGAAACCAGCCTCACACAGATAAGTTGTGGCGAAGGGCATCAAAATTGCCAGGACTGGGTAAGCTGGCATTGCCTTGGTCCAAAAATCCACAAGTGGCTTTCGTTTGAACTGCAACTGCAGTGCTCCATCAGATGACAGCTCAATCAGCTGCTCCTGCTCCTGAAATGACAGCTGTGGGACAGGGAGGGAAGCTTCAAATGGGTTTTGAATCAACGTCTGAGATGTGTCCATAGGTGGGAAATATTTCCGTAGCTGCTCGGCAAGTTGTTTGAGGTGTTCAATTATGAGACTTTTCCCATGTTCACCCATGATCACGTCGTTTGCCTCCAAGAACGTGTGAAGCGTAGGGAAACACAGGAGCGTATTCCCACTCACACAGCTTGTCCAGAACCGTAGCTTCTTTATCATAGCTTCTATCTTGTCTTGTGTGTTGAACAAAGTAACACTGACTCCCTGCAGACTTAAATTCAGTTCATTCAGAACAGAAAAGATGTCGGCCAGATAGGCGAGCTTCTGCAGAAAGTCCTCATCATGCAGATTGGAGGCCAAATGAAACGGGTTGTCCTCAAAAAACTGCTGAAGTTCGTGCCACAGTTAAAAAATCCTTGTCAACATCTTGCCGCGGGACAACCAAAGCACTTCAGTGTGCAGCAGCAATGCTTTGTGTTCGCTGCCCATCTCATTGCATAACAGTGTGAACAGTCTTGAATTTAGTGGGCGCGCTTTAATGAAGTTCACCAGTTTCACAGCATCATTGAAGACTGAAAGTAGATCAGCTGGCATGTTTTTGGCTACGAGGGCCTCCCTGTGAACACTGCAATGTAACCAGAGAATGGATGGACAGAATTTCCTGTTGTGAGCTATAAGCCCTGTGTGCTTCCCCGTCATGGATTTTGCCCCATCAGTGCAGATTCCCATGCAGCGTGTCCAGTCGATCCCATTGGTCCTCATAAAGATGTCAATTAAATTGAATATATCTTGTCCTGTTGTTCGGGTAGCAAGGGGCTGACTGAACAAAATATCCTCCTGCACCGTGCCTTCGAAAAGGTAACGGACGTACACCAGAAGATTGGCCAGATTGGCCACATCTGTAGACTTGTCTACTTTACATTATTACATTACATTTCATTTAGCTGACGCTTTTATCCAAAGCGACTTACAATAAGTGCATTCAACCATGAGGGTACAAACCCAGAACAACAAGAATCAAGAAAATACAATTTCTTCAAAAAAGCAAAACTACAAAGTGCTATAAGTAAATGCCATTTAAGTGCTACTAAATTGTTAGTTTAAAAATGTTATTCAAGGTATAGTCGGAAGAGGTGTGTTTTTAGTTTGCGGCGGAAGATGTGTAAACTTTCTGATGTCCGGATGTCCATGGGGAGCTCATTCCACCATTTAGGAGCCAGGACAGCAAACAGTCGTGATTTTGATGAGTGTTTAGCTCGCAGTGAGGCAGCAACAAGCCGATTGGCCGAAGCAGAGCGGAGTGAACGGGCTGGGGTGTAACGTTTGACCATGTCCTGGATGTAGACTGGACCCGATCCGTTCGCAGCACGGTACGCAAGTACTAATGTTTTTAAACGGATGCGGGCAGCCACCGGTAACCAGTGAAGGGAGCGGAGGAGCGGAGTAGTGTGAGTGAATTTAGGTAGGTTAAAAACCAGTCGAGCTGCTGCATTCTGAATGAGCTGCAGAGGTCGGATGGCACTAGCAGTTAGACCTGCCAGGAGGGAGTTACAATAGTCTAGGCGTGAGAGGACCAGAGCCTGGACCAGAACCTGCACCGCCTTCTGAGTGAGAAGGGGGCGTATTCTCCTGATGTTGTACAGCATGAATCTACAGGAACGTGTTGTTGCAGTAATGTTGGCAGTAAGGGAGAGTTGACTGTCGAGTGTCACACCCAGGTTCCTAGCAGTCTGGGTGGGGGTTAACACGGAGTTGTCAAAGTTAATAGTCAGGTCATGGGTGGGAGAGTCTTTCCCTGGAAGGAAAAGTAGTTCAGTCTTGTCAAGGTTAATTTTCAGGTGGTGTGCAGACATCCACTGAGAGATGTCAGTCAGACAGGCAGAGATTCGTGCTGCTACCTGTGTTTCAGATTGGGGAAAAGAGAGGATTAGTTGGGTGTCATCAGCATAGCTATGGTAGGAAAAGCCATGTGAGTGAATGACAGAGCCGAGAGAGTTGGTGTACAGAGAGAAGAGGAGGGGACCCAGGACGGAACCTTGAGGGACCCCAGTAGTGAGAGGACAAGGTTCAGACACAGATCCTCTCCAAGTTACCCGATAAGTGCGGTCATTGAGGTAGGATGAGAGCAGGGAGAGAGCAGAGCCTGAGACACCCAGGTCCTGAAGGGAGGAAATAAGGATCTGGTGGTTCACTGTGTCAAATGCAGCAGAGAGCTCTAGAAGGATAAGGACAGAGGAGAGAGAGGCAGCTCTAGCAGTGTGAAGTTGCTCAGAGACAGCAAGGAGGGCAGTCTCAGTTGAGTGGCCTGCCTTGAAACCAGACTGGTGAGGATCAAGAAGGTTATTGTGGTTAAGATAGGAGGAGAGTAAAACTCACTCTTCTTCACGCGACCGACAAATGTAGCCAGGATGTCTTCGGACAAAGCATCGATGGCGTGACACAGTGTTGTTGGACACCGGGATCATGTCCAACTTTTTTGCTTCTCTCTCTCCAATCGTACATTCGACCATCTCTTTGGCAGCTGGCAAGCACACGTCTTCGGCGATTGTGTGAGGTAGCCCCTACTTGCTATTCTGTAACTGACAAGATATGAACCCCGTAGTGCAGTTGAATGAGACTGCAGTTGTTTTTGGCTGTTTTGCAACTCCTCCAATTTTGATATAAAAAATGTAAGGGGCTTTTGACTTACACTGGCATGCTTGGTGTTCAGGTGGCGACGTAAATAAGAGGGCTTCAGACAGCTGTTAGCCAGAACCTCACTGCACACCACACACTGTGGCTTTGGGCAATCTGCATTGCCAATCCAAGTGAAGCCCAGAACCAGATAATCTTCATCATATTTCCTTGTTTTTCTTCCAGTCTGATGCTCACTCTCATTGCCTCTTTTTTCTCCTTGCCTCGGCGATGGGCCTATGTGCTCCTGATTTCTCTGTGCTATCCGTTCCTCCTTTTCGGTCTCCTCCGTCTCATCTTTCTCTGACTCCCTCTCGACTTCTTCTCCCGGTCTCTCCCAAACACACCTCTCTGTTTCTCACTCTCTCTCTGTCCCTCTCCTCTTTCATGACTGATAACTTTAGATGTCCCACCTGACAGTTTTTATTTTGTGAAAAATCCCACAAAAATTACATTGTAATTTTGTAATTATTACACCATTAGACCACCATTACATTTTTCCTCTCGCGCGCCCCCTAGAGGCACCACACTTTGGGAATCCCTGCTCTAGAAGAAACAGACTCAATGTGGGCGGCCATCTGCCTCGACCGGTTACACTGCTTGCACTGCCATCAAGGGCAATTTGGGGTTCAGTATCTTTCCACAGGACACTTCGGCGAGTGGATTGGGGGAGATGGGGATTAAATTGCCAACCTTCTGGTAATTGGAGGCCCCGCTCTATCTCCTGAGCCACAACTGCCCCATATGTGCCCACAAATGTCCTTTCACAAAATACATTTTGAGTTCAATGTTGTGAATACATTTGAAGTGTGTGTGTGTGTGTGTGTGTGTGTGTGTGTGTGTGTGTTCGTGTGTGTTTGTACTCTACCAAAGATTGTGCATAAAGTAAATGGAGCAATACATCATGTAATCGATACCATTTGATAAATGCATGATTAAGGGATGAGGAATACAAATTACAAGTTTGAAGGGAAAAAATGTAGGGAGACTTCCAGTTCCTTGTTACGACACAAAACCCAGGAAGCTCAATCGAGTCGCTCAAGCATGACGTTTCTGACTTAGAGGAACTATAACAAAACGCGCGAGTGTTTTTTCCCCAGAGTTTTTGGGTTGGTAGACATGCCAGATACCCACATTAACCTGTAGAAGCACTAACAAAGTGGAATTTGCATGATATGTCCCCTTTAATGAATTAGACTTCAATGAGTTTCTAATGAATGCTCTCTTGTTCTCTTGTCTGAAAAGGCCTGTTCTTCCTGTGAGATAAGGGGAAACCATCTGAAGCCATCTGCTCCTGATCTGATTGTGATCCTGTTGTAATCCAGCTGGGTCCAGGAAAATGGAGCATTTGATGTGTCTGCTGGTCCTCAGCTCAGTGGTTCTAAAGGAAGCTGCTGGTAAGTTCCACTTGAATACACATGAATGTCTGTGTGGGTATTATTGATTTCAGAATCAGTGCTGGTTGTCTCTGTATTTTCCAAAGATTCTTTATTTGGCCAGCCAATGTCATTGGCTGATGGTAACACTACCAGCCAGAAAACAGCCAATGCCCAACACAACAAAGAGCCTCAGACTTTGAATTCAAACTTAGCATTTTGCTAGTCTGCTTCTATACTACTACTAGAATTTGGTGTTTGGGTAGCAGACTACTCTCTGCTCCTGCATTGTTGTGCTGTGAAGTTAGTGAGTGAGGCACAGGTTTGCAGATTTTTTTCCTCACAGGAAAGGAGACACAGGCGTGGTTCAGCTCCAGTCGTATTATTTGTGTCTATCTCTCCACGTTACAGCTCAAAGCGTTTGCATACTGTCAACACAGTACCTTTAATAACATGCTTTTAGTTTAAGATGCACATTCAGATCAGATTATAAAATTGGCTATTTATTGATATACCTTTTTTTTTGTGCTAAAAATTCATTACATAAAAAAGAAGCATTGTCATTGTCCGTCTATCTGGACATCCACTTAAGCGCCATCACTCATAGGCTTTCTATCACTGTTGTTCAGGGTGATTGTGGGTGTTGGACTCAAATGGTATATGGTCTCTATTTTCTAGTCTTAATGGCCTCTCAAAGCACTTTACAGTACTGTTTTGCACCGATTCATCCATTCCCACACACATTCATAGTGTGCATATTTGTGCAGCACTTTCATACATTATTCACAGCCATCAGGGGCACTTTGGGGTTCAGTATCTTACACTTTGGCACACGGAATAGGGGAGACAAGGATCGAACTGACAACCTTCTGGTTAGTAGACATCCCGCTCTATCTCCTAATCAAAATCACCCATTTCAATGGTTCCTGCAACAACATACTCAAGTCTTCTTTCACTCATTAAAATAATCTAAAGGAACAACAGCTACAAATAATTTAACCTGCCAGTTATTCAATTCAGTTATTTATAAAAAAAAAAATTTAAGATTTAAGATCAAAGATCATAAAAAAGGAATGTCTATGTTGATTGCCAGCTCAATATTATGTTCATTATAATGTCGGACAAAAAAAAGTTTCTGAATCTTTTTAATACAAATAGAATTTACAGTAGGGCTGCAACTATCGATTATTCTTTTATTGATTAATCTAACGATTATTTTGTATTACTCGATTAATATAATAATGAATTTATCAAAAATAAAAATTTAAAAGTTGTGTCATTTACACTTATTTAATCATCTTCTCTTAAATACAAACAATATGACAAAACACTAAGTATGCACTGCAAGGCATTATTCCCCCCCCAAAAAATAGCCCAGTCTGAACTGCTAATCTGCCTTTAACACAAAATCTCGCCAAAATAAAATTAGTGCATTCATGTAAAAGAAATATATCAATCTACATTAAGCTGTCCAACAACAAAATAAATGAAAACCGGTCTCTGACTAAAAACTGCCACACTTTAGCTCAGGGGTAATCAACTAAAATTGAAAGAAGTCCAGTTAGAGAGGATTTCCTCAAGCAAAGGTGGGAAACATTATAATGTCTAACATGCGTTATGATTCATAGCCATATATTTTGAAGTAGCCTAGTAGTTGTATCAATGTCTGTATGAAGTCAAAAAGTGAAAATTAATTAAGTGTCTGTCATTTACAATTCAATAGTATTTTCACAATGTTTATTATAAATTTTCACATTTACTCTAATAATGAAATAATAATAAAATAAATGTTCTTTTCTCGTTTCAAGTAAAATAAGGTTTGCATTTAAAAACAAAATTAAGAGCTTTTGAAAAAGGCATCTTAAAATAAATTGCTTAATTTAAGAAGAAAAAAAGGATGTAGTTTGAGTTTCCCCTTTTCTTCTTTTTTCTTAACTACACTTCACATATGAACAGACCACGTTACGCAAATCAACATATTTACACAATCAATGATGTCGATTATGTAGATTGTGTCGACGCGTCGCCTCAGCCCTAATTTACAATTAATACTAATAACTTAATCGTAAATAATTACTAATAATTGAAGTGGTCTTTAAACAGTAGTTTATATATTACAACTGAAAATACAGACAATATGCTCAAATTTGTATATTTGTAGAAGCCAAATACAAATTTCACTCCCCTACAAAAGTCAATTTTCAGCGAACAAAATGGTGATTATAACCATTGAGTAGGTGAAAAATATTGTTGGACACAAATTTTTACAATCTCTTCATTAAAGTAGTAAATTAACTCTACAAACTTGTTGATCGTGGTAAAAGTTATTTAGGCATAATGTTTAATTCACAAAGTTAAAACGCTGACTGACATTTTACAACTCACAGACATTTAAATATTAGTGTTGACTGTAAAATTGCCTAGAAACTGTTGGTGCAGTGTCTAACATTAGTCCCTTCGCATTAGCTTATCTGATGCACGCTTTTATATCGAGCAGGCTGGACAGCTGTAATGCTCTCCTATCTGGTCCACCAAAAATGTTTGTCTGCCAATGACCAATAGCAATTGAGAGATGTGGTTTTATATTTCACTTAGAGCTGCAACAACTAGTCAACAAACAGAAATTAAGCAACATGATAATTGCAAAAAAGGATAATATAAGAATTTGCTACATTTTCGGATGGCTATTTATAAAATAGTGCATTTTTTATTGTGGGTTCTGGACTGTTGGTCAGACAGAACATCATAATATGAGACATCAATGTAGGATCTGTAAAATTATGATTGGCACATGTCTGATGTTTCATAGATCAATTAATTATGTAAGTAATTAACGGATTTATTGATAATAAAAATAAAGAATAGTTTCAGCTAGGGATGCAAGATATGGATTTTTCCGGCCGATACCGATAATTACATGCTTCACATGGCCGATACGATAATAATTTAACTTTTCTTAAAAAGAAGTTCATGGCCTGCAGTTTATGCACACCTGAGGGTAAAATTGCTAAATATAGTAAGCATTACATTACATTTCATTTAGCTGACGCTTTTATCCAAAGCGACTTACAATAAGTGCATTCAACCATGAGGGTACAAACCCAGAACAACAAGAATCAAGAAAGTACAATTTTCTTCAAGAAAGCCAAACTACAAAGTGCTATAGGTTAGTACCATATAAGTGCTACTACATTTTTTTATTCAAGGTATAGTCGGAAGAGATGAGTTTTTAGATTGTGGCAGAAGATGTGTAGACTTTCTGCTGTCCTGATGTCATTGGGGAGCACGTTCCACCATTTAGGAGCCAAGACAGCAAACAGTCGTGATTTTGAGTGAGTGTTTAGCTCGCAGTGAGGGACAAACAAGCCGATTGGCAGATGCAGATGCGGAGTGGACGGGCTGGGGTGTAAGGTTTGACCATGTCCTGGATGTAGACTGGACCCAATCTATCTTTTTTGTAAAGTAGTTGACAAAGTGGCTTGGTAGAAGGGTGGAAGGAGGAGGGGAACTGGGGGGGTCAAGGAAAAGGTGGAGAAGAGTTTTTTGGGGTTCGAAAATGGGGATTGAATTGTAGCTTGGTAAAAAGAGCTTTTGGCGTCAGAAATAGTGGCATCGAAAGAGGAGAGAAGAGATTGATAGGTGATCAGGTCGACAGGGTGTTTAGATTTTCACCATTTCCTTTCTGATGCTCGCATAGTGGCTCTGTCGGCGCGCACCGAGTCAGACAACCACTGAGCTGGAGAGGACTTGCGGACCTGTCGTAAGCAAATATCGATGAATTAATATTCCAGTGTACGTTTAGTTTTTGGTGAAGTACATGAGAAAACTTCACACAACTTTAGGTGGAGGAGGAAGATTTCTCCTTCAAAAGAATTTAAATTTAATATTTTGACATCTCAAATAAGACATTTCAATGTATTACAATAGTAATTCAGATAAAATACTGAAGTGCAAAGCTAGTCACCAGCAGCTTTAAGTGTAAGAGTTTGTAAGTTTATATTTTCACCTGGTTGATTTAATAAAGATGCTGAAAAGCACCAGTACTGTCTCTGGCTGTGTGTGGACGTGGACCAGCAAGCAGAGATGGCACTGGTACGGTTGGCGGAGGACTTTGCATCCGCGTACCGGGAGCAGGCAGCGGAGAGCAGACGGTGGCTGGAGGCTCTCCAGAGGCAGGCAGAGAGGAAGACGGCGCTGATGGAGCGTCTGCTGGTCCGGTCGGGGCCAGCTCCTGCTCCTGCCTGCCACACCGAGCTAAAACTGGTGGTGATCACGGCTCTGATTCCGCATCCCCTTGCGGGACTGCTGCATTGACAACCGCCTTGGCCTTTTTTCCCCCTCACTAACGCTGGCTGCAAGCGCCTCGTATTCTTGGCAAACATCGTTGTAGCGATGAAGGACTCTAAGGTGACTTATGAGATTGGTAGTGTTACATTTTTACCCCGTCTCGGAACCTTTGCACATTTTTTGCAAATTGCAATCCTCTCAGAAAGTGTAAAAAACTTTCACAATGGCAACGCAGGTTTCCGTTACGACATAAACACATTACGCTGGTATGGACAGGCAGGGATGAATCAATCAAATATTATTCATATAGCCCATATTCACAAATCACAATTTGTCTCATTTATGGCTTTATGAATGACATCATGAGCGTGACCCGGCGCGCTGTGTTTATCGGACATTTTATCGGCTATAATTTCTGATTCCGATAAATAAATAATAATATACAATTCCCATTATTGGGCCGATAATATATCATACCGATATATATCATGCTTCCCTAGTTTCAGCCTTATCTTTATGCTATTTCTCACCATAAAGTAACTCCAAAAAAAATTAAGAAGTTTCACAATTTAAGAAACCATATAAAATATGCATCCAGAACATATCTCCAATGTATACATTTTTATCAATTGGTGATGACTCTGTGAAGAGCCAGAGAGTCTATTAATGAATTAAATGCTGAACTAAGGCTGTTATTGGTAACATCTACATCAGTGTTGAAATCACCTACTGTTATTACTTTATCTATCCTAAGAACTAGCTCACATAGAAATTCAGAAAAAACGTTCAGAGTAAGGCGCAGGCAGATGATATATGATAACTAGATGAACTGGTTTATGTGATTTCAGGCTTGGATGTATGAGGCTGATTATGAGATTTTCAAACTAGTTATAACTACCTTTAGGTCGAGAGTTGATAGATAGGTCAGATTTAAAGATTGCTGCAACCCCTCCACCTCTGCCTGTGCTTCTAGGAATAGGAGTATTAATATGGGTGGGGGGCGTCGCTTCAATTAAACCTAAATATTCACCATTTTGCAGCCAGGTTGTTAGGTTTGAATGTATTACTCCTGTTACTTACTTTTGATTAAATTAATTTAGGTGGTCTGGGGGCAGACACAGTTTCTATAGGATAGTGTGAGGTATATTGTGAGGGCGACGGCTCTAATAGAAGAGCAGAGAAGCGTGTAAGATTGCAACTCTGCTTCCAGGTCTCATTTCTGGATTGTCATGTTTTGGACGTCCTAATAAACGTTGTGATATATCTAGATATGAGAGCCGCTCCATCCAAAGTTGGATGAATGCAAACTCTCCAAATCAGATCAGGTTTTCCCCAAAAACTTTGCCAATTATCTACGAAGCCCACGTTGTTTTGTGGACACCACCTCGACAGCCAGTGGTGAAAGGATGACGTGCGGCTGTCATCACTGGTCATATTAGGCAGGGGTCCAGAGAAAATTATAGAGTCGGACATTGTCTTTGTATGTTTACACACCGAATCAATAGTGACCTCCGACTGACGCTTCTTATTTCGCACAGACACCCAGCCGACCTGGCTTCCCGGCTCCTCTGGAGCTGCTGGGGGCTAGCGCCGGCTACTGGGGACTGGCTAACTATATCAGCTAAAGATTTACTCTTCATGGTGCAGAGCCACAATTCCAAATGGCTAATCCTCACCTCCATCCTGTCAAATAAGCTTCATTTACTACACATACCGTTATCGCTAAAGGAGGCAGAGGAGCAACTGAACATCAAGGCCACTGAGCAGGGGAGAGCAGGGGAAATCACCGTGAATTAACGAACAAGTCGCTAAGAGAGGGAGAGATAGGAGTGTGAAGAATATACTCTAAATTAGCCTCAGTAAGTCAGATAACAACAGAATTGGAAGAGATGAAGAAGAGAAGAGATTGATACACAAACAACAGTGAACACCGGGAGTCACACAATACGCTCACCGCAGTACGTCAGCCAGCACATGACAATATGGATAACCAAGGGCAACATGTTTTTGGCTTCTTGAATGTGATATCTCAACATCGACTTGAGGGAATTTCTTCAACTTTGATCTCTTGTCACTTTTACTCAAAGATAAAGTAATTATGTTTCAGTGGTCAAAGTTAAAGGTCACAGTAACCTTGTATGAATCTGTGGTAAATGCAGTAATTCTAGTTCTGTACATTGTGCAAATGTTTCCAGGTGGCGATGTGTGTGTGTCGGGTCATGACAGTGGGCCAGTGTTTGAAGAACAGCCAAGCAGTTCAATTTACCCAGAGGGCCTGAGTGAAGGGAAAGTTACCCTCAGCTGTCAAGCCAGAGCCAGTCCAGCTGCTTCCTACAGGTGACACACACACACACACACACACACACACACACACACACACACACACACACACACACACACACACACACACAGACGCACACGCCTTATTTATTCAAGGCTTAAATATCTCTCTTAGATATAAAAATGTCTCCCAGGATGTTAGGAAACATAACTCACAAATAAACTACAAATTGAATTGTTGAAATATTCAATGTAACTGATGAGCCATGCAGTCCTTTTGTATCCAGTCCCAAGTAACAATTTTGGAAAAAGCCTAGATTTACATAAAATAAGAAATTATTAGCAGTATAATTATTACAATAATATTACAGAATTCAAGTCCTCCACATTCATACAAAAGAAGGATTGTAAGAACATTCGAACATTCTGGACCCTTGTGATTGCCTTTTCGTTTGTTTTCCTGTCAGTTATTCAGCAGGATTAGTAAAACTAATATAAAAACTACTGGATGAATTAACCCTAAACTTGGTGGAAGGATGCAATATGGGTCAGGAAAGAACCCACTAAGTTTTGATGTGGATACAGATCAGGGGTCCGATCCAGATTGGGCATTTGGCAACATTTTCGTTGATTTCTCATGGATCTTGATGACAAAATTGGGCATTTTAGGGGACTAATATATGAGTGTGTGCAATATTGTGCAGATCCAATAAAAAAAAAGGATTTTGTGAATTTAACCGTAGTTTCATAAGGAGACTTATGAAGGCAGAGGTCTGTGCTCCTTGAGTTCTAGTTGTGTTATGTTTATGATCTTCTGCTTGTAATTGTGCTATCATTTTATCCTGTAGATGGCTTGTGAATGGCACGGATGTCCCACTTGGTTTGGACCTGCGCTATACCCTTGTGGCTGGTAACCTGGTGATCAGCAGCCCTGAGTCTTTTCGAGACACAGGCTCCTACCAATGTCTGGCCATCAACCGTTGTGGAATTATCATCAGCAGAGCAGCAAACCTCAAATTTGGCTGTGAGAAAGCAAGGGGCTTCCAACCTTTAATACAGTTTGAGCTGTTTAAGTGGGTCACTGAGGCAGAGATAAAAGGCATTAGACAGAAAGCAATAAAGAATTTGATTGAACTCTTCTTGTCTTTTGGTTACTTTCAATTCTGTATTATTGGTTCCAATGTGTATAGGATATTAATCTTATGTAATGATAATCTTTTTTCCATTTCTTACTTTTTTCTACCTTTGCATCTTTCTCCAGACGTCCACGACTTCCCTCCTGACAGCAGGAGTCCGCAGACAGCATATGAGGGTATGGGAACATTCTTGGCCTGCCAGCCACCTCCACATTACCCAGGTATTCCCTTTTCCTCAGGCTTCCTACTACTGTTGGGGAATCTAAACAGTGTTACTTTACTGTTTTAAATGACAGAAACGTTGAAATAGCACAGAAGCTATGTTCGGGCAGGTGGAAAATAGTTTTAACATCCTTGAGAAGGAGTTATCATAGAACAGAGACAAGATACAGCTGACATGTGGGTTTTAAGTCAAATGGTGGTTCATGTGTCAGGGGCTTTTGAATGGGTAGGATTATTAACCAGGTGCATATGAAATCAAATGTGTAAAGGAAATAAATGTATGCATTAAACTGACTCTGCTGATTTATATTCATTAAGTAAAACCCTAGTATATTCCCACTGGATTATAAGCATTATTTGTACCAATTTCTCTCTAGCTCTGTCCTACCGCTGGTTCATCAATGAGTTTCCCAACTTCATCAAGAAAGAAAATAGCCGTTGGTTTGTGTCGCAGCTCACGGGGAACCTGTATGTGGCTAAAGCAGAGCCAAATGACACAGGGAACTACTTCTGCTTCACCACTATCAACATGGAAATCAGCACCAAGAGCACCTTCAGCAAAGCCAACCAGCTCACTGTTCTGCCTGATGGTATGACATTGCAGTTGAATCACTGATACTAATGGCAACATGTAGCTTCACATGGACTGCAGGAAGCCTGCCTGTGTGTAGCACAATCAATTCAACAGGCTATCATTAGGCTTGCTTGTGTAATTTATATTTGTTTATAATCAGCCATACACAACGTTAAGACATTTTATAATACAATAATACATATGCTTTGATTTTGATTAATTAATTTTTATAGAAATATATTTTAGATTAGGAACCACTAGACTACTGTCAATAATCTATAACGATGAAGTGAATTTTATTCAAAATGAATCTCATTTATGAAGGTTGTCAGACCCTTTGCTGTTGCACTCAAATACTTGAGATGTGTCCTGAACTTGACTGAAGACTGAAGAAACTGAATTGAAAACTGTTAAAAAAGACACACACTTTTATCAGGTTCCACAATTCCCTTTGCATGTCAAGTTGTTAGATCCAACAAACTCTCTGTTGACCTCTGTGAAAAAATTATATATCAGATCAGGGTGATGGCATAAAAGCATTTTTAAAACTTTGGTTGTTTCCAGGAACACAGTGGCCTCAATAATTGTGAAATGGAAGAAGTCCAGAAATGGCCAAATTGAATAACCAGGCAAGAAAGCCAAAGTTTTAGGGAAGTGACCAAAACATAATGGTCACTCAATAAGAGCTTCAGAAGTCTTCTGCAGAGATGTTAGAACCTACAATATTTCAGCAGCTCTACATCAATCAGGCCTTGGGTTCGAGTGACCAGATAGAGACCACTTTGAGTAAACGAACGCTGCTGCCTATTGTCATTTTAAGGATTTGAGGACAAAGATTCTCTGGTTTGATTTGACATAATCAAATTGGGCAGACCTCCAAACATCACTGCTCATGTAGGCTAATACCATCTCTACAGTGAAGCATGCATGGGAGCAGCAACAAGCTATGAGGCACCGCTTAGCAAACAGGGAGACTGGTCAGAATTGAGGCAAGGATAATTGCAGACAAATACAGAGAGGTCCTGCTGCATGGGTCCACAAGACCTTAGCATACAGTTTAAATTTTACATATACTGTACATTATAGTAGCAGTAGTAGTGGGCTACTTTATCCAGTTCTTAGATGAGATTATAGGTGTACAATTTGAATAGAATTTATTGTATAACAATATTTACTTTTTTTTCAGCCAATCCCAGGAAGTCAGCTCCAAGCATTAAAGTGCGCTTCCCAGCTGAGACTTATGCTCTGGCAGGACACACAGCCCAATTAGAGTGCTTTGCCTATGGAAAGTAAGCTTCCAACTCGAAAATCTTTCAATGATGTGTCTGCAAACTATTCTCAGTTGTGCTCTGTTCAATTTTTGGTCTGTCAAACGTTTTTAATTATACTCAACTCATAACCGTTTTCTTTCTTTTGATTACCCAACTCTGGTCCCTTTGCTCTTTCTTTTCTAAACTACATAATTTCACTTTACATTACCTCCAATTTTCATATCACCTCTACTTTTTTTAACAGTCCAGTACCGAAACTGCGATGGAAGAAGGTGGACGGACTGATGCCCTCCAAGGCTGGCTCCTCTGCAGAGGGTCCCACCCTCATCCTGCCAGAGCTCTCCTTCGATGATGAGGGTGTTTACGAGTGTGAAGCCTACAACTCAGAAGGAAGTGATACATACCAGGGACGCATCAATGTGCAAGGTGAGGAAAGGATGTGCTGTGAACATCTGTTTATATTGAAGCTAAGAATTTTTTTATCAGGTTTTTCCTCATTTCACTTAATTTACATGTCCAGATTTCCAAATCTCTCCTTACTTTTTCTCCAACCCCAGCTCAGCCAGAGTGGTTGCAGGTGATGAGTGACTCAGAGGTGGAGATCAGTTCAGAGCTGCATTGGAGTTGTGTTGCTGCTGGTAAACCACGACCCTCTATACACTGGCTACGCAATGGACAGCCACTCAGCACGCAGGTAACACATGCAGGCAAACAAGCCCATTTACCATTTCTTAGTCCTCTCCATCATCTTCCTCCACCTCCACTAATGTTCAGTAAACCAAACTGTATTATTGTCTAATGTTCTTATCATTATCATTGCCATTTTACATGAAACTTCCACTCAGAGCAAATGCATTTCTTTTATATTAGGTGATTAATTAAACCCAGGACAGATAAGAAAGTAAAGTTTTCTGCCATTTCTGATCAAAATATACACTTAACCACAGTGTTACAGGGAAATGATTAAATGAAAATAAACAAGAGATCATATACACAATCAGAATCAGAAAAAAACTTTGCTGATGACTAAACAGACATTTAGTTTTTTCTTTTCTGTCTCTGGGGTAAAACTGTGATCTGCTGAAATGTCTCAGTGGTTTCTCAGTGCTTGTTAGTGGTTAGTTCAAAGGAGGCTTGTATAAGACGACAAAAGTATGACTCCACCATAATTTGTATTGAACATAAATATGTATAGATATTATTATTATTATTATTATTAGCATCTGTGAGTGACATCTGGAAGGATAATGATATAAAGTTAACTTTTTAGCAGGCTTAACACAACTAACACTGTTGTGGTTTTTCTTTACTTATTTTACATTTACTGGGTGTACATATACAGTGTAAATATGCTTCATTTTACATGTCAGACATCCTTTTACTTCACCCAACTCCCTTAATTTGCTTTTGTCTTTTTCCACCTCCGACATAACCTCTCATGTTGACCCCCACAGGACAGAGTGGAGGTGAATGGAGCTCGTCTCAAGATTATTAACCTGGCCCTGGAGGATTCTGGAATGTACCAGTGTGTGGCTGAAAACAAGCATGGCACCATCTACTCCACTGCTGAGCTCAGAGTCCAGGGTAGGAGGAAGCTCTACATTCAATAGTGCCACTTTTCAGTAGATTGTCTGGGACTGTATCAATGTATGTAATATAGTTCTCTTCTTAAGGAACAACATGCTGCATATTTTAAATTGTTTTATTTTAAGATTTTTTTCAATTTCCATGCTATCCAGTGACACATACAATAAAAACCTGTTATACCTAGTAAAAATAAGAACTATTAGACCTTGTATATCAGTTAAGTATGGACGCCATTAAAGGCAAGCATTTTTAGTTTTCAAATTATGTTTTTCTTCCTCATCATTTATTTCTTCTGTGGAAAAAACTGGTGTTTTATTTTCATGTGATTTTTAATATCTCCATTACTCTTAGGTACAAGGTTATAAAGTTATATACATTTTTTGTCATTCAAATGTGATGGAATCATTAAGGCATTTTACAACATCTCAAAGAAAAACTATCTTGCTTGCCTTTTAGGGATTTCGTAGGAGAGTTTTAAGGAATTTTCTTTCTGTATTTATGCAAATACAAGTCACATTTTATGACACTCTCTGCTCAAATTAACAACATTTAATCTTTCAATAACCTATTTCCTCCATCTTCCTTAAATGGATAGTTCAACGAAAAATGAAAATTCGATGGAGGGGTTGGTGAAGTGTTTTGAGTCCACCTTCCGGTAGTTGACTTTTAGGCTTAAAACACGGTGTAAAAGGCGCTGTTTCGAGTCGAATATGAATGTTGGGGCTTACGGACACTTGGATGTCACCACCCGAGCAGTGTGGTGGCATGTTGTGTATTTTTTCTGTTGTTTTACTACGTCTGAAGAAGAGGTCACTTTGGCTGAAACACTGTTTACCCCTGAGACTCCTAGTGGTGAGCAGGTAATGGGTGAATTAAAAATTTCCGGTGAACTATCCCTTTAATCTAACTCCATCCTTTCCTCTGTCTGTCTTCCCTTTTGTGTCTCTTCCATCAATCACCTTCTTTTCAACTTCCTGTGCTGTGTTGCTCTCGAACTTTATTCATCCAGTTCAGGCCCCAGACTTCCGATTGAATCCAGTACGAAGGCTTATTCCAGCAGCCAGAGGAGGACAGGTGATGATCGAGTGTCGCCCTCGAGCTGCCCCAAAGCCTAGTCTGTTCTGGAGCCGTGGCACAGAGCTACTCACCAACAGCAGCAGGTAGTACAGTAGCTGGGTCACTGACTAGTTGTACATAGAAAGAAATATTCATTCTATTGACCTTATTCTGAATTAGACATTATTTCAATTATGATGTTTACATCATTTACTAATAGAATATTCCATTCATATTCCCGGTTACATATTACAGAGCATAGTCTCATTATGACTCATGTCAACGTTATGTCCTACAACTGGTTAAGACTCGAAATCATGCATTGTCAAGCAGATGGTTACGGTGTCGGATCATGTATCCGGATCGCTCCGGTCGCTTTTACCACTGAGTCCTGACATTTTGTGCGCCCTCAGTATAACACGAGACTAGACATGCACAAAATGTTGACAACTCTATGCTCATTATGTTTTAAATGCAGCTGTTTATTAGTTAAAGTGAGTGCAGGTCAGCGAGAGTGTGGAGGACACAGAAAACTCCAACACGGAACAAACCAACCGCTGCTTCTGATCATTGTGCAGCTGTGGACAGTAGTAGAAACTCTGTATTTTAACTTTTTGTTGCCACTGTTCTTACCCAGGTACTTACCGCCTGGTTCACAATAACGGGCTCTCATCTCACTGTGTACTGCTCTGTGTGAGTAAGTGGGGGGCGGGGCCCTGGGGCCTGTGTGTGGTTGTAAACTCCAACATGCTCCCAGTCTGAGTAGTCTTGGTGCGCCTAGTTATACAATTTAGTCGCACTGTCTCCAAAATAGTCTCAAAATGCGACTAAATGGTTGCAGTCTGGAGCACTGTGATGTGTCGTATCAAATTCGATGCAGATGTGGCTAATGTCCGGACTTGTTTTTTTCAGACCCAGCGCCCACAATCTGTATACGAACGTTGTTTTTTTCGTCTGAGTCTTCACTTGTTTGTTCATAAAACAGCTTCAAACACTCAAACAAACTGGCTTCAGCAGTAGTAGATGCATCTGTACCGCTAGCACCAGCCATGTTGGGCCTTGTCTATGGAGCCATAAAACAGTGTCATAAAACTTGAACGTGTTCATGTACAACACTGGGTGTCAATATAAACGTGTCTACTGTGATTTTCATTTTATTTACTTCACATTTGAAAAATAAGTTAAACAAATAAGTAACACAACATAAACTGAAATATAGAAAATATAAGAATGTTACATACCACATCAAAATAACAGAAAAACTAGATATGCATACAGGAAACTCACAAATGTCCAGACTACTGTACAATATATGTACTTTAAAATCAAGCAATCTACCTCAGATAACATCGGGCTTGCAGCCACAATGCCAGTGTTCGGACAAACAGTTTACAGCTAGTGGTTGGAGGCATTATCTTTACAGTGTCACATCCATTATTATCATATTCTCACCCACATTTCTCCACTCCACTCCATACTTCTGTTGTCCCTTTCACTGATGCAATTATGCTGTCCAGTTTTGCAAAGCAGGACCCAAATGCAGGATCAAGGGAAACCAGGGGTGCGTTCAAATAGTCAACTTTGCTTAGGAACCTTCCTAACTGAGTGAAATGACCCAGAGGTATTTCAGCGGCCACCAGAATAAGATCTGTTTGATTTCTCTAAATGATAAGGAAAGCAGCTTAATGAAAGGAGCATCATTGCTTCCTAACTTATCTCCTTTAGCATAGGAAACACCGGACCACAAAAGGAAATTAGAAAATGTCATCCCACAATTCGTTGTGGCAGCAAGTGACCAAACATCGTAGTTGCACCTGGACACACAGACCTAAATATAAAATAAAATGAACAGATGTTTTATTCTCTTGACACGATCCAAAACTGATGTAAATCCTCAAACTTTCTTCTCTGTCATCTGTCCAGGCAGTGAACAACAAACATATTGAAGTTATAGTTCACAAAATCATCAGATGAACTAAACACAAATATATAAGTAATTTCAATCCCACGATTATGGAATGCACACAATAATAAAAAATAATTTTCTCCAAAGCCAAAAAAAGTCCACAAACACAAGGACATTTTGAGTCAGGAAATAATAATAAAAAATTATTTGCAAAAGTCTCAACTATATAAAGCTTTTATATAACCCTAAATTATTCTGGTCATCAGTCTGGTAAACGGCTGGCCAGGGATTTTCTGTGCGGAGTTTTCATGTTCTCCCTGTGTCTCTGTTGGTTTTCTCTGGGTACTCCGTCAGTCTAAAGACATGCAAGTTAACTTGTGGCTCTAGATTTCCCTTAAGTGTTAATGTAATCATAAATGGTTGATTTTAAACCCTGTGATACACTGGTGATCTGTCCAAGGTGTATACTGCCTCTTGGCCAAAGTCAGCTGGGATTGGCTCCTGCCCCCCCAACAACCCTCTAAGGATAAGCGGTATAGATAATGGATGGATGTATGCGTGCATGAGATATGCTTGCCAGAGAGATTTTAGTGCAGGAAAGAGAATGAAAGACAAACCTACCCTGACATAACAAGCACTCACAACAGCTTAGAAATTCTCAGACATTGGTAAATTGATGATAAGTTAAAAGTTTTAAATCGTCTTGTTTAAAATCATCTGTAATGTATTCCATTAAATAAGGTAGTCGCAAATTGGCTTCCCAATTTCAGTATTTATCAGAGGGGTAACTAGAGTTAAACAGGCCTGAGATCTGCTATGGTGAGCAGTGGATTTAAATGTGAGAATAGAGGTGATACAGCGAGGAAGCTTTTGCAGGAGAATTTGTGTCAATAAAAATAATAGGATGTAGTTCTCTTCTTGTTGCATACCAGTTGAAGGCAAGCCTGCTTTTAAAAAAAGTACCCAGTGATAAGTGCACTACTTTCCTCCTGTATTTTATCTCCTCACACAATTACTTGAAGATGGTTTGAAGATGAAGCAAGCAGGATGAGAATAAAGGAGATCTTCAATGTGAAGCATAGACATGATGGTGGACTGTACAGTCACTCTCATGGTTTATTCCCACATAAAAACATCCTTTGTGTAGTTTTATCCTTAGAATTGAGCTGTGTCCAGGTAAGACAGCTGTCAAATCACTTTGAATTTTACAAAGCAGCAAATCATAACAGACGTTATCTCAGGGTACTTTGTATATAAAGCAGCTCTGGTGCAACTTGGACACATCATCAGTGATGAACCGAGGGTCATAGAGTATTCTGGGTCTTTGATCATCATACATCCTCACCTGGGCGACTCAGCCGGTGGTTATCAGTCCCTAGCTTGTGTCTAAGTTGCTCTCTGCGCCATGGTTCGCCCCTCCTGATCCACAGCCACCTAGAAGCTTTTTCTGCAGCTTCCATGATGTTCATGGTGGCTCTTCTCTCCTGCAACCCTCGGATTACCAGGAGACTAAGGACCAATCCCATTTCACCCCTTGGCCCTACCCCTTAGCCCTTCCCCTTCGTTTGGGCAATCACGTGTAGGGGTAGGATGTCCCAATACCTGTTGGGACGGAGGGGTAGGGCTAAGGGGTAGGGCTTTATACCCCTCCAAACGGAGATTTTTCAGACCCACACTTCAAACCTAGGGGTACCCAGAATGCCTTGCGAATCATCGGCAAGCTGGGAGAGAGACTTACAAATGTAGTATTTTCTCCATTAATAAGGATTAAAAAATTACGATACTGATTGTAATATCTTAGTTTAATATCATTTCAATGTATAATGGTGTAATGTATTATTTTTCACAATAACCTTTCATATTGCATATATCTGCAAAACATTGAAGGCATACTGTTATCCTGCCAAAAATGAATACAAGATACAATCCTGGATATGATAAGGCTGTGTCCAACTGATAATATTGTGTAGTTTAAATATGACACAGCACAAACTTTTATATATACAGTATCTATGTGTATATATGGTTATATATTCTGTGTGTGTGAATGATTGTGTTGTATTGATGTGTACATCTGCATGTCATTTTTATGTCATCGTGTACTATGTTGTGAAACACCCTCAAATGTGTCTGTATTATTCTTGTCTTGTATTCTTCCTGTTATCATCACTCTTAAGTCTCTCTCTGTTTGCTCTTCACTGTATGATGCAGAGAGTGACAAGGTCACATACTAATCTATCTGTACCCTTTGTGTACAGTTGTTCAAAGATGATTTAGTCAGAGTCCCTAAATGGACATACAGCATTAAATCCTAACTTTAATGATTTACTTCTTTTATCATCTAGAAAGGATGGGTTTAAATTTGTGGTGTGACTTGTCTTGGTCACTCCAGGTATAGAGCTCTGTCTTGAAACTTTGACGCATCCCCAGAATTAACTTTAGGAATCACTACTCAAGAATAAAACTAATAAACAGTAAATAAACATAATTTTCCTTAAAGTATAGTTTTGAGATGAGCAGATGATAATTATTTCAGCAGGTAAATGGTAGAGCAATGAACCTGTTTCTGAAAATCAGCACATCAGCTACATTAAGTAGGTGGGAAAGGGAAATTAACCTTTAGCATTAACCATGTTAAAGTTGAGTAGAATTAATGGGCTGTAGGATACAGCTTGAATGGATGTACATCATCATGCAGGGGTATATTTCAAAGTGAGTGTCATAACATCACTTGGTCACTGCTCTGCCGCATGAAGGTAAATCATACAGGTGTACGAAGGGTGGACATAATAGCAGGAGATATAAATACTCACTTTTTGTCTCTTTGAATTGCATAGTATTCATGTTTTTTCAAGAATACTGATTATATTATGTCACAGTTTGGGAATTTGTATTTGTTTGCCTTACCTGACAGTTACTGTGTATTATATTTTGTCCATCCACAAGCATGCACTAAGTGGGTTGCAGTACCGTAATCAGCTAACTACAGGTGCTCTTCACTGTCTGTACTCTTGTGTGTTCTCAGAGTCACAGTAACTTCAGATGGAATCTTGTGGATCCACAACATCAGCAGAGCAGATGAAGGGAAATACACCTGCTTCGCTGAAAACTATCTGGGCAAAGCCAACAGCACTGGTCACCTGTCTGTCAGAGGTACACACACACACACAGTCTGGCACAAAAATTGGAACCAGATAACAATTAAAATCCCTAGTATACACCTGATGTTACCGAAATGTCATGCCTCATACGTCATAGGAGCTGATTTTCTTTGGAATGTTCTGACAGCTATAAGACCCAAACAAGTCAAGGATGTTAGCTGGAATAAGGCAGACAATTTGTTAATTGTCAGCCTTATTATTTTAAACTAGTGCCTGCAAAGTAAGATTTTATAGGATCGTACTTACTGTTACAAACGAACAATTTGATATTTGTCAAGAGTAAGGTCCATGCCAGTCTTTTCTTTACGATTTAAAATATGGCGTCTTAAACAACTGGAAGCCTCTCTGAAGCTCAATGATTTACATTTTGTGTCTCATCAGTTTATTTAGAAACGTACAAACAACAGGTTTTTGGTTTTAGGAGTTATGCTCTGCAACTGTTAAGACTTTACATTCTTCTAATTGTATGGATTAAACGAGATACAGCACTTTGATTAGGGAGATTTTAAGGCACTGCTAAGTTTGAACTCTGATATAGAGTGAGATGGGCTACCCTTTTCCCTATCATGTTAGTGTTTGCACTGGGCTAGGTTAATCGTAGTAGTATTGATTCACTCATACAACAGCAAGCAAAGAGCAGGTTTTTTTTGTATCTTAAGAAAGCTGCTAGCTTTCATCTGAACCAGTTCTCCTTTTGCAGATGCTACAAAGATCACACTGGCTCCTTCCAACGCTGACATCAATCAGGGGGAGAATGTGACCCTGCAGTGTCATGCCTCCCACGACCCAACCATGGATCTGACTTTCACCTGGGCCCTCAACGGGGTCCTGCTGGATGTGGAGAACACTGCCGGGCCATTCCATCGGGTGGACGGGGTAAGTCCTGTAATGGATAATATTGCTGTTTTCAACATGGATAATTTAGTCTCTGAGATCTGGGGCCTCATTTATATCTGTAGCATACCCACCATTTTAGACCCCATTTAATGCTTACGGTACTTGGGATCTATAAAAACAAACTTGACAGGAGAATGTGCGTACAAACTTTCAAACTTCTATTTCCAAATAATGTCCCCGGGGTGAAGGTTAGGATATCAATGATTAACTTGATCAATTTGTTAAGGTGTCAAGTAATCAGTCAGATTGCTCTAAACATATAATTGATTGTTTTTTTGTCCCACACAATTGGCACCATCCTCTTCTCACTCTTACTCGCTGCATTAACGCAGCAGCAACACGTTAACACCTAGTGAATCAAATCTGTCGTTCTTTACCTCCGCTTCACTCACATTCCGCAACAAAAAGGTTGTGCTTCTTATTCAAATTTTTTATTGCAGTGATTCACTATGAAAACCCGTTGGTCAGCAGGATAATTTAATATTCATGAGGTGCTTTGCATTGACCATTCATCGTTGAATGAGGGCGTGTAGAGAGTGGAAAATAAGGGCAGATCCACGTATGCACATTTCCAGGTGGATTGTGTTATAAAGGGATATTGCATTCAGGTGTGTGTGCACACAGATTTATACATTCTAATCATTTTTGCACATGCCTTTTTTGACTTTTGTGCACACATACAAAGTTTTAGTATTAATCCTAAGCACTGTTCTATAAATGAGGCTCCTGCTCATTAGTTCCATCCATGTTTCAAAATATCAAACAGCAGATATTGTCCAACCTTGACCCTCAGCTTTGGGGTGTTGTTAGTTTCTAAATAAAAAAACAAAAAAAATTGTGAAAACCTTGCTTTGTCTTTGATCAAAGGATTTCTCTCTAAGACGATGAACACACATCGATTATTGGGATTCTGTGTTTATACTCTATATATATAAATACGTGTTACTCAAAAAGAAAGAAACTAAGCATTTTTAGGGAGAATTTTCAGTGGCAGATTAATCTACATTTGGTGCTTAAGTGAGCATTTTGGGCAGCAGGACAGCATGTAGGACTATGCAAAAATGAGACTGTATATTAATTATTCAGTGGCTTATTTCTAATACCAACACAGAAAACTGAGGTCTGGCTCTTTTCTAAATAGCAAGACAACATTGCTCACAGCATTACACTATATGCAAGCAATATTTCATGTTTCTTATCCACAGGGCCAGGGAGAAATTAGCTCCTGAACCAGATTAATTGTGCATGTCCTGATTTTTCTTTGTCTATGGTCAGCACGGTAAAGTTCTCCTGCAGCAAATTTGATCCATTCTGATGAAATAATTGAGTGAGTGATTAATGAAAAGGAGACCCCTCTTTTTCCTCTGTCAGGTATACTCCTGATTTTCAGTGTTGGTTGGTCAACTTGGTTATCTCCATCCCTCTACTTGTACTCTTTCAGAAAGAAAACATTGGTGACCTGTTGATTGTGAACACTCAGCTGAGTCAAGCAGGGTTATACACTTGTACAGCTCAGACTGTGGTGGACAGCGCCTTAGCCTCGGCTAAACTAGTGGTACGAGGTAAGAGGAGTTTATTTTTATGTCATATCATAACTATAGAAACATGGAAAGAGAAACCTTTATCACATTCCAGTTCAGTCATGCAGACCTGCAGCACAATGATTAGAAACAGAAGTAAACGTGAATACAGAAAAGATGGGACATCATTGATTCCAGCTTTTCTTATTATGGATCCAATTTCCCTATTATTTTCTCTCTTTTAGACAGATTCTGAAACATTTTATCTTGGTTTTCTTAAACATAAAACAATACAATATTTTGGTAACTCAACCCTTGTTGACTCCTGACACATGATACAGTTTTTGCTTTAATTGTTGCTGCTTGTAGTGGGGGCATACAAAGTGTGGCATAAGCTTTGCCTGTTAAGACCACTACAGGGAAAATAATTGAACATCATGCTTTAAGGCCAAACACCAGCTCTGAATTGGTTTATTTTACCTTGATAAAGTGATCAGTGACTGATCAAATCTGTAGTCATTCTAGTGTAGTTAATTCTAGTTGTAGTTAAACCATCATTTTATATAAATTATGTAGTAATTAGGATTTTGAAACCGGAAACCAGTGTATCACATGGCAGTTATTACTGCCACAAGAAGAAGTCAGGCATACAGGAGCAGTAGATTAATAGCATAAAAGGAAAAAGATTGTTTCAAATCATTTAAATCCTCATATCAAGTTCATGATGTAAAATGTGGTCAGGTTAAAACCATAGCAGTTTAATAGTTTACATTTATACAATGGGCCAATTTTATGGGAGTCTCTGGTAGAATTAACAGATGACTCTGCATCTCCCTATTGCTTTATGGAGCTTTACAATGACATAATATGGGTATATATGTCAATATTGTGTTCACAACTGGTTGTAAGTGTATTGTAGCTAAAAAGAGTACTGCACTATATTTCCATTAACACAAAATGTTGACTAGTTTTGCTGACTCCCTTTCCTCTACTTGTTTCAAGGACCCCCAGGACCTCCTGGAGGTTTACTAGTGAAGAATGTTGCTGAGACATCGGTGGAGCTGAGGTGGAGTCGTGGCTACGATAATCACAGTCCCATCGGCAAATATATCATCATGGGCCAATCATCATTGTCATCACAGTGGAAGAACATGAGGACAGGTGTGTGTGTGTGTGTGTGTGTGTGTGTGTGTGTGTGTGTGTGTGTGTGTGTGTGTGTGTGTGTGTGTGTGTGTGTGTGTGTCTAAAACAACAAATTTTTAACCAACGATAACTTCAAGTCATACACATAATTTTATTTGACAACAGCAATAAAAACATACACAAGATTTTGACGGATGTCTCTGTTATTTCGTGACAGACATTTGTCATTATGTTTGATATTTTACAGACTATGAATATAATATTGATTATTCACATGTCTTAACTCCTCCCGGTACAGAGCCAGTAAACATCGAGGGGAACGCAGAATCAGCTCGTGTGATGGGACTGATGCCCTGGATGGATTATGAATTTCAGGTCATCGCCAGCAACATCCTGGGAAGTGGAGAGCCCAGTGTGCCTTCACAGACTATTCGCACACAGCAAGCAGGTCAGAGGCCACAGCTCCTGTCCAGAAGGCTACACAAGCTCTTTAAAAACCAATGGAAAAAGTATCTGGTAGATTCTTCATCTTTAACCTAATTTTGCCCTTGACTTTAGCAGGATGATTTAAATACTTGAAAAGGCATAAACAATAGAGTCACAGGTTTTTTCGGATGCCTGTTAGAGTGGCATTATAGAAAAATCACTTTCATGACATAAAGTGTAGATACAAATTACAATAAATCTTTCTGGTAAAATACTGTCTGTGGAGCTCAGCGGGCAATTTAGGTATAACTTGATTTAGTGTTGCAGTCATTGTGATTGTACTTATTGTACAAATTCCACTGATCCACCTAAGTGGGATAATTGTATTATTATTAATAATAATAATATTATTATTATTATAATTTGTAAATTGTTGTTTGTTAATAATGATAATAATACTAAATCAGTTATTCACAGACATAAAAATATAATTAAACCAAACCTTCCATCCATTGGCAATAGGCTAACTCATGTTACAAGTATGTTACAATAATCAAAGGAAATATGAAATCTCTTCAAAATGAAGCAAACGCAAGATATAAGTGACTAGAAAACACTTTAATATTAAATATTAAAAGTAGGTCAACATTTCCCCAAAATATCAGTACAGAAACGACAACCGCAGCCTACATAGGTCGACATCCCCTAATGTTTTACACAATCAACAACTGCGCATCAATAACAAGGTTTACCAGGTTATGGAGTTCAGTTCGATTTTCGTTGTTTTAGAGGCAACAAAAATAACACACACATTCATCCATCTACTTTTTATCTTTTTTATCAACAACAACAATGCATCAGCAACAAGAAACACCTGTCAATCACATTCAATTGTTTTGTTTCTCTTTTAACCAATGCTTTATCATTAAACAGGTACAAGGTCCATTCACCTACTATTTATGGATATTGGAAGGTTACTTCCGTTTGCTACCACCCACAACCATACATCAATACCCCAAATTATTGATTACCTTTATTTAACGGTGCAGAAGGTGGTCTTCCGTTCTGCTGTGTGCTGCCGGAGATTTTGATCAAAGGCTCGATGTCCAACCAGTCCAAAATGTCTTGATGGAGGTGCAGTAAAGTCGTGTGATGGGAACCAATCTTATCCAAGCCTGAACAGTTGCTTGCGCTTTGACGATTCCCCTATCACAACAGAGAGGCTCTGCACAAAATTAAGTGCATCTGTAATGTCCTTTGCAACCTCTTGTAGGATCAAATCCAGCGCATGGTTGCTGCAATGAATGTACAGTGCAGTCTGACATTGTGCCCACAGTTTTGCCTGGACACCTGCAAAACGGGCCAACATGTTGCTTGCGCCAACAAAACAAAAGCATTGAAGGCAATCCATGGGCAGGTCCAGACACATAAAGATGTCTCTGATGCAGGAAGAAAGTGTATCTTACATGGTGTCAGGAGCACTGTAGAACGTGAGAAAAATATTTGCGACGGACAAGTTTTTGTCCACATATTGGAGGCTGCAGAAAAACTGTTCAGATAGGCTTACATCAGTCGTACCATCGTGCTCGCTCACCTCAGACACAATTTCTGTCTGGATTTCATGTGCTAAATATTCTAATATTTAATTTTGAATTGTGTGCACATCGAGTTGTATATTCTCTCAAGCGACTTGCGTGCCCTTGGTATATCATATGTCCGCTCCATCATTAGCTGCCACAAAATCCTGATGGCCGTGTCCCCACAGTGGAACTCCCTCATGTCCAAGACATTTGATTGAACTAAAAATCACCTCCAAAACTGTCCCTGTTAATTTTCTGGTCTTCCTCGACCTGTTCAGAAAGCAAGGTGGTTATAGGTGTGTGGCTGAGTTTGGTGGGCAAACTTACGTCAGTTAAAAAGTCCTCCACTCGTGAAGGAACTGAGCTTTCCTTCAACATGGCGGAACCCTTTTTCCCTTGCCTTGTAGCATACAAAGCAAAAGGCAGTCTTTATTCGACACATAATGCAGCCACTGCCACTTTAAGAACCAGCCAGGCTAAAATGACCGTTCAAATATGTTCCCCAAATCTCCTTGATTTTGGCTGACATGGCTTCTTGAATCCAGCAGTGGGAGATGCAGAGCTCAAGCTCCTGAGCTGCTACAGCCAAGAAAGAACTCGGTATGGTGGATGAAGCTTCAGCAGGTGTAGTAGACCCACCCGTACAGCAACTGGTTCGGCTGCTGGTTTGGTTGCTTTTGGGGGTTTGACTGTGTGTTCCGCTCCTCGTCAGTTGGAGATGGAGACAGACTCTGAGACCAGCAAATTAATTATTAACAATAGGGATTTTTTTAGAGAAACTGTGTGAGAATGGTGAGGGGGGGCTCAATGAGGTGCGCGTGGCGTGGCCAGACACGTGGTGAATGGCGTTTAGAGTCCAAACAGAACAGGAATCATCTGTGATTGGCGACAGGTAGGAGAGCCACCAGCATAGATGTACTGCCGCTGATTTCACTCTGATGCTCTACAGGTGTGCTGAGCCAGGGGGGTGCGATAGACAGACACAGAATTGGGGAAGAGGGCTGCCACGGCGCAGACCATAACATATAGACATTGCAATAGTTTCAATGTGATCAAGAAATGGCAACAAAGATAAAAGACACTCGTGATTATTTTGTGTATGTATATTTGGCCCTCAGCTCCCACAGTGGCCCCCAGTGGACTTGCAGGAGGAGGAGGAGACCACAATGAACTCATTGTTACCTGGACGGTGAGTGGATTGTGCATGTGTGTGTTCTACATTGCACATGTGCATGCACAAGATACAGCATTACAGCATATTAAAGTTCAGTTTCAGTTCTCACCAGTGTCTAATCTA
Organism: Hippoglossus stenolepis; assembly: GCF_022539355.2. Classification (NCBI taxonomy): domain Eukaryota; kingdom Metazoa; phylum Chordata; class Actinopteri; order Pleuronectiformes; family Pleuronectidae; genus Hippoglossus; species Hippoglossus stenolepis. The sequence goes on from NC_061485.1 coordinate 30,652,358, forward strand.
GGGCATGCTGTTGAAGAAAAATGTCCAATAAGCACAACTTTTCAATGTCAAGTGTTATTTGTTTGCACTAACCAAATTTGAAGCATACATTATTATTCTGTAGGAGGAGGTTAATTAAAGTAGAATGGCTGCAAATAGCAAAAACTTAGCAAAAATTGTAGATTGCAATCAACATCGCCAACTTGCTGTTCAATTTAGGGTATGGTTACAAGACACTTTTGTATATACATATATCTACCGATTTTCATACATTTTGGTTAAACAGGCCGCAGAGGCTGCTTCATTAAAATTTTGTAGGGGTTGCTATTGAATCATTTTGCCAAGACCATATGTAAAACCCATATTGCAAGTACATTTTTTTAATTTCCAACTTATTTGATGAGTTTTTGACTTTTCGAGCATGTTTAGCCCCCTAAAAATGTGACCAGTTATAGATACTAAACATTTACTTTCGGCGGCCACTACAACAGGGTTCAACTAAAACTCACAAGACTCTTAACCTATCATTGACCACGTCTAAAGGGTCCTCTGACCATATTTCAGATGGATGTGGTCAACCTGCTTCACATTACATCACATTATAAAACATGTCATTTCTTGTTGCCAGTAGGGGGCACTATGACTGAATCTTGGCATATAGACGTTTGCAAGAAGTGACTCTTGTCAAACATGTGAAGTTGGTGCCGATTGGATATTCTACACTGAATTTGCAAGAACTTCCTGTTTCACAGCGAAACATTGAAATTCAAAGCCACACCAAGGACACACCCTCTGACAAAAACTCAGGAAGAGTACTTTTTATTATAAAGGTGTTTAAATTGCACTAACAAAATTTGAAGTCGATCTGATGTACCATGTGTATGAATCACCAAAACGTATCACTTTTTGTACGTCTGGGCATGATACGTTTGCCGATTTTCATGCATTTTGGTGAGGAATGGGGGAGAGAGACCAGGAACAGTGGTGTAACCATCATAATTAAGCTCTGTCTCAATGGTTGTTATAATGACAATGTGATAATTATAGATGCCATATAACAATAATAATGGTGATGATGCTAAATAATATAATTGTTGTCATCTGTATCCTGTAGCTCTGGGGTCAGGGATACCAGCAGAACATGAGAGAGAGACTATGGGAGGGAAAAAACACAAATTTAGTTTAACAACATTTTATGTTGTAAATGAAATAAATGGGGGGGCAGAGAGATAGAGAGAGAGAAAAGTGCTCAGTGCATGATGGGTGTTCCCCCGGCAGTCTAGGCCCACAGCAGCATAACTAAGGGATGGTTAAGAACTCACCTGATCCAGCCCTAACTAAAGGCTTTATCAAAAAGGAATGTAGAGATGGTGTCTGCCTCCAGAACCGAAAATGGGAGCCGTTTCCACAGGAGAGGAGCCTGGTAGCTGAAGGCTCTACCTTCCACTCTATTCTTACGTAGTCGCCCTCTGTTTGTTGTGATCTATTGGGACAATACGGTGTTATGAGCTCTTTGATATATGAAGGGGCTTGATTGTTAAGGGCGTTGTGTGTTGAGAAGCAGGATCTTGAATTCTATTCTGAATTTTACAGGGAGCCAATGAATAGAAGCTAAAACAGGAGTAATATGGATGTAACAAAAGCAAGGACAGGATTTTCCTAATTTGCCTGATATTGCGCAGGTGGGAGAAGGCAGGGCCGGCCCTGGCAATGTTGGAGCCCTAGGCGAGATTTCAGAATGGCAACTGACAAATGTGTGGAATAAGTACATAATTAAAGATGGGGAAATTTCATCAAAGCGGGACAAAAATCGGGGAAATTTAAACTCCAGGAGAACAACGGGGAAATAAAAATGATGGGATACATTTTGAATCATTTATATAAAATATAATATATCACTTATATCGTTAAATATAAAACACATCGTTATGCCATACCTTCAATTCATTAAAATAAAGCAGAGACCCACGCCGTCCTTATTGTCTTGACGACAAGTACTAAAACAGGAAAGGACAATTACACTTAATGTCACAGACACAATAGTATAGACTCTGGATAAATGTCCAGATTTCCTCCAGTCTGAAACCTCAAGCAGTTTATCTCGATATACTGGATATCACACATCGCGTAAAGTTACCTGTAACTCACCTAATGAGAGGGGTGATATTGCGTAGCTGGCTCAGATACTCTCTCAACTTATTTTCCAAAAAATCTCAAGGCTTGGATAAATAATGTCCATGTTTAGTTTCTAAATGGTGGCGCACTTTACATGGTTTCAGGGCCTCGTTAGCTAGCATCTCAGAGCATAGCACACACACAGGCTTGGGGGTTGTCCTCTGAGCCAGCACTCGTAAATCCCAGCGACCGGTACTCACTTGAGTACTTTCTGCGAGTCCTCTTTTTTGTTTTGAATGATTCAGTTTGATTTTCTGATTCCCCTTCATCATAAACAGCTTGCCTCTTTCGCCCTGACAGCCACTGCTCCATTTTGCTCGACCCAGTACATAACAAAGTTTTCCCTCATCTATGATTCCTCGCTAATGATGCGTGATGCGTTCAGGTGTTAATGTGACGGTCAGCAAATACAATGACATCTGATATATAGGTCAGATAAAATAAGAATAACGTGGAATTTTAATCTTATGGCTTTGTTTCATTACCTGTGATGATTACTTTTTTTTAAATCAATCATGCGTCAGCCCATGCTTGAAACCCATTTGAAGCATACATTTCTTGTGAATCTGAATTTTGGGCAAAGGTTTGGGCAAATGTTATGCATGTTTTAGGCCGCCAAATATGCGATTCATTGCTAGGAAGCAGAAAAATTATTCCTTGAATTTTAATTGCAGCAGTTGCTGCTCAGGCCCTAATAATTATAATTGTTCTTGTTTTTGTCGTCTTGATCCTGTAGCTCTGGAGTCAGAAATACCTGCAGAATATGAATATATGCACACACACACAAACACAATTTATATTGGGGGGACAGAGAGAGTGAGAGCGAGAAGTTCTCAGTGCATGTATGTGCTGTGTAATGATTTTAGTAATGATATTAACACCAGATAATAATATTAATAATAATAAGATGAATTTTTCTCTTGAATCCCTCCAGCCTATGGCTAGAGAGTACCAGAACGGGGACAGCTTTGGCTACATCCTGGCATTTAGGAAGAAAGACGTATTATCATGGACAGTGGTGCGTATTCCTCATGTGGAGTCATCCCGCTATGTTTACTACAATGAAAGCCTGACACCATACAGTCCCTTTGAGGTGAAGATCAAAGCTTATAACCGCAGAGGAGAAGGTCCGTTCAGCCAGATTGCAGTGGTGCACTCTGCAGAGGAAGGTAAGGTAAACCATTCCAATCAAGGTTCATGTTGCAACTGCACATAATATCTACTGCTACTACTTTGTTAACTTTTGCTTTACAAAACAAACCTACTCATATCACTGGTGTTATAAAAATGACTGTTACTATATTGAACTATATTGGTATTATTTAACATTTACAACAAAATCCACAGTCTTCATCATCTGACATAACCATACAGTAGATATATTAGGTATTTTACCAGCCATTGAACAGTTTTTGGTTTCTAGGAAGACAACACATCGGAAAATGGAAAACGGAAAATCTGAAACACCCAATTAAAGAGCAGCCTCAGGTGCCGTGGTTGCTGAAACTTTAAGGACCCTCATTCACATGTCGTAAATGTATTTAGACAGAAACTAAATACAATTTGAAAACAAGTTATATTGAATGCTCACATGCACTTACAGTCTACCAGGTGCATTGTACAAGCAAACTATTATTATAAATTTAAATTATATTTAACATATATATGTTTAATAACATTTTTATATAGGCTTTATTGTCTTAGGATGTTGGAGGGGGCGGTGCCCAAGCACCCCAGCACCCTTTATTAACCAGCCGCCACTGGAGTTGACACTGACAGTAACAGAGTTGACATTCTTGGCCACCCGCAATTAAAAGATCAAACATGTGTCTCATGCTTTACTGATCTGGAAAATAAAATTGCAAACACTTTGTTCTAATGGGCATCATATTATAGCAAATTCAGGGGCACTGACAACAATTTCTGTCAATATTTCTACATGACGTCCTGTCACTGAGGTTGGTTGTGGAATGATTCTGAGGACATCATCAAATAAATACCACAAAGTGTTGTCAAGTATATCCTCAGTTTGTGCCTTTGTTCCCTTTCAGGTCACATGTTTGTTTTTTTTTAAGTCTACATTTTTATGCAGTTTTATAACAGAGTTGACAGGAAAATTGGGACAGACACAGAATATATTTTTATTTCTGAAATTCTATATTATATGGAAAAAATATTCTAAACAATTGATTTTATAACAGTGACCAGAGTAAGCATAAGAAAACAAAAAATTTGACTGAAATATTTCATCTACATTGAAGTTGAATGTATGACTCAGGACTCGAAGACAGTCAATAATGTGTGGGGTGAGAGTCATTTAGTTATTATTTTATAACCAATAAATATAAATTGTGCCTAAAATATGCATCAAGCATTATTATTAGTGAAAGTTTTATGTAATTCGTATTATTACTCAAAACTAATTCATTGAGGTTTATTTTTTTCAATAACAAAAGGTTTATTTAGGAGACAGGAAATGTATCCTGAATTCGAGAACTACCCAGTTATCGCTAAATAAACTGTGTCTACCTGCAGTATTTAATATAACCACCAGAGAGCACCACAACATTCAATAGCCTCACCACGGTAAGTGCACTGACAGTACTGTAGACATGAACATGGCTGTGAGTTTGTAACTCTGTAAGTAAATATTACATTGCATGTTGCATTTTCTGATGCCTTGGCCTCTTATTTGTTCCACACAGAGCCAACAGTGGGACCATCAAACATTAATGCTTCAGCACTGACCGCCTTTGACATCCAGGTTTCATGGGAGCCTGTCCAGCAGCTGAGTGCCAATGGCATCCTCAGAGGATACGAGGTGAAGTACTGCATAAATACACCTCTGGATGTTTTACAAACACAACACATTGTAACAGATGTAACATGTAACCTGGGTGTAAAAATCATGTACAGCCCACATATTCTACAAAGAGAAATCTTGTTTTTATATAATATAACAAGATATAAGAAGACAGACACTAATATTGGCATATTTTGTGCAACTGCTACTGTGATTACAAAGAGATTCATGAATGTGATGGGTATTAGATCTTGAAACTGTAATAAACTGGCAGTGTAAGGTTCATGTGCAGTGTTTCAGGTTTGTTTTGAAATGTGTTTTTATGTTTTGTGTTGTGCTCAGATCCGGTACTGGCGACAGCATGAACGGGAAGCAGCAGCAGACCGGGTGAGGACAGCAGGATTGGAAACGACAGCCAGAGTATCTGGACTTCGACCCAGCACCCGATACCACGTCGCAGTACTGGCATACAACAGTGCTGGCACCGGGCCACCTTCGCCACGCACCACCGTCACCACCAGGAAACCACGTATGGCTGTGGCATTCACACACGCTGAACGTTTATTATGAACAGAGCAACTAAGGAAACTGCAAACACATTACGCTTGAGCCCAGAGGTGCTTAAGAAGTTTTGAGGGAAAAAATGCACATAGATGCACCCTATGATGTGTGTGTGAGTGGGTGAACGGCAAAAAAACTGTACTGTAAAGAGCTTTGAGTTTTTATCAAGAAGAGAAAAGCGCTATATAAATACAGACCATTTACCAAGCTCACTATTTAGTCAGTAAATCATTTGAGTGTGAAGAATGGGAATGTTGAGATTCCCCTCTTTATAGGTGTGAATGGATTTAAGTACCACCTGCACTGTTTTATAGTCTCTGCAAAGTGCGCAGCGTTTGTTACCATCTGTATAATTGACAATAACCCTGAAATGTAGGAACATTATAATGCATTTAAATGTGCCATGTGTCTTCTTTGTCATGTCGTTCGGCCTCATGCAAAATATGTTTGTCTTCTTATTCTAAATTTGGCGTACATTTGTTCGTAGGGTGAGTTCGGACCAATCAGATACAGCAAATAATTCTTACTTCAGAAAAGTGTTTAATGACCTTCTTGATATGATGAATGCCACCTGTACGTATTTCAGTGAACATGCACAAGGATAGCAAATCAGCACCATTTACAACCTAATAATAAGGCTACGCCTCCTGCCCCATACGTCAGAAGTGATCATTCATATAAATGTCATGAGAGTGTACAAAGAAGACATTTTTGGAGATTGAAGCCTTGCTTTTTGAGATCTAGAAAAGAAAGTCTTGGCTGCTTGTCACCGGCAGTGTGGACTGTGAAGGCACACCCACCTGACCTGCAAAACCCCAATTGTGTGCTCTACCATAGCACAAGTGCACATGTGACACTCGTTGTACGGTTGCTCCTGTCTTGTCTGTTTACTATGTGGTCATGAGCCAGTGAGTTTACGCTTTAGATCAATTACTTGAAGGAAACTGTGAATTTTAGGTAAATGATCTAAGATTAGCTTGCAGGGAGACAATTAACAATTTACAAGTCAAGCCAGTCATCACCATGCACACACACAAGATGCATGCTGACTGCACTATTTTGCTGAACAAAGAAGTTTTGCTTGCCTCTGTCCATCATGCAATGACATTTAGCAGAAACATGTCATATTAATTTGAATTGCAGAGTTAAACAGAATGTCAACATTATTATTAGTTGTAGCTTATCCAAACTAATGAAAGTCACTTGTGAGAAAAAGGATTTGACTAGCAGCTAACTAATGTCACATGACTTCTACCATAAAAATTCCACAATGAAAATTCAAAGCACAAATGTGTTTCTACAAATGGTTCTTCAATGAGGCCAATTGTTTTCTATCTCTTTCTCTCTGCATTATTTCCCCATATTTTTCCTACTGTAACTACTTTTAATGTAATTTTTATAACTTGTCTTTGTCCAGCTCCTAATCGTCCTCCAGGCAACATTTCATGGAAGGCGGATGACTCATGGGTAATGGTGCGGTGGGACCATGTGAAGGCCATGCACAACGAGTCAGCTGTGCTGGGCTACAAAGTGAGTGACAAAAGTCTATGTATTTGTTTTTATCTACACTGTACTCAGGTTTCTTTCATAAAGGATTTCTCTAGAAGAGTGATGACTTCTTAATGAACTTCTTCTATTAGTAATTGGATTTTATGTAAAAGCTGCCAAAGTTTTGTTAATTGCAAGTAACATATTTGAAACCACATCCACACAGTCCTGAAGAGGCTGGTTGACGCTGTGAGACTTGACTTATTTGAGACTGTACTCCATAAAGACATAACACTGAGAGCAAAACATTGAATTCTGACAGTTTGTATAAAGTCTGGGAACAAAACAGAGGGGATAAGACAATGCAAGCTTGTCTGGCACTGCACACCTTATGTTATTAGGTTAAAGTATATGCCCTGAAGGACCTGGTGTCAACAATGTAAAACCTTAACAAAGACTGTATAATTTTTATATCTTGCATTCAGAAACTTAAAAGAATAAACGTTGACTTGCAGCATTCGTATGATGGCTTGTGACTTGGCCAAACTACTGAAAATGTCCTTTTGTGTGTTATGTATGGACACATACAACCACTCAAATAAAACTGCATGAACCATTTAAGCTGAGGCCTATATTGTTTTCAGCTGGCTTGATCATGTTCTGAGGCTAGATTACAATTAGATAATTATTTGCAGGTTACTGGCTTTGATTAGTACTAGCACTTTAATCTCCTTTTACGTGAGATATGAGAAGCAGTAAAAATGCTGCGGAACAAAATCAAAGATCATGTTTATATCTGCTTACGCATGAGGAAAAGATGACCATCAGAAGATAAGTGCCGCAACAACAGTCCTTTGATTTCTGTGTGTGTGTGTGTGTGTGTGTGTGTGTGCGTGCGTGCGTGCGTGCGTGCGTGCGTGCGTGCGTGCGTGCGTGTATGTGTACGTGTATATCATAGATTGTCTCCAGCCCTCTGCCATATGTGTTTGTGTGTGTGTATATATATATTTATGTACATATGTAAATATATGTTTTTTTTCCCCCCATTTAATTATGTGTACATGATTATGTGTTGTAATGTCAGGTCCTGTACAAACATGAGGGCCAGACAGCGCTGAAAGTTCTCGACAAAGCGAAATCATCAGTGAGTCTACCGCTGCCAAAAGACAATGGTTATGTTGTGCTGGAGATTCGGTCCTGGGGAGAGGGCGGGGATGGGCCAGCACATGAGATCATTGTGTCCAGGGACTCAGGTGAGAAACTAAGAAACACACTCCAGAGCCTTCTTTGGATGTTTAAGAGTAATATCCTGAAAGTGACAATCAATGGTGAGGAAAAATAACTGGCAGAGCTTAAATTAGATGACCTTTAGAAGTCGGTCTGATAAAAATGTATCTGCACTGCAGTCTTTGGAACTACAGCAGAGTCCCAAGATCAAATGTCTCTACATAACTTAGTTCCTCTCAGTGTAGGCTGATTTATACTTATCACTCAGTGGTTTTATATAGAACTAGCTTCTAAGGTATTAGTGTACATACAAACACACTAAGAATGAGTCAGTGTTGAGGCTCCAAAAAGGGTGAGTATGTGTTTAAATCCTGGTCAGAAAGTGAGATTTAAAAAGCAGAAAAAGAGGCAAAGTTACCTCCTCAGAGACTGAAGGCTTTCTTGTTCCAAGACCATTTTATCTTAGAGACATATCAGTTGTCATAAAGATGTCAGCATATTTTAATATCATCTTATATGGTTCAATATTTAGGGCTGTGACAAAATGTAGGTTAAAACCCATTATTGTATGTGAGGTTGGAAGAAAGTTCAGTATGAGTACTGTACTGTACTTGTAGTTCAACTTATATCATACACTGAAGCCATTGAAGGCATGTGAAGATACAATAACAAAGTGAACAGATGGTCTGTATTTACAGTTTGTGATACGCAGACTTCTCTATTGTCACCGTGAATCATCAGAACAAGAACACAGTTTATTTTTAAAACAACTCTGCAAGTCAAGAGACAAAATGGTGATGGTATACACTATAGGGACTTGCTATGTCCCATTCTTATTTTTTTTATTGTGTCTTTGTGTAACTTCGTCACTCAAAATTATCCACTGAATTTTCTGCACAGGTACAGACCTAAATTTCAAATTGGATTTTTGTCATGTTAATTAATTTTACAGTTTTACAACAGTTGATAAAAACAACTAACCTTTGAGCTGTTACACAACTGCTGACTAGGAGCACCCCACAATCCTTGATCTTTTCCCTTGACTATTAACCTACTGGTCTCTTATTGCTCTTTGTGTCTGATACTCGACACTTGACATTATCATTGCTATGGAATAATCAACATCGTTTGCTTTATCTCTGAGTGGACATAAATTGTTATCTCATCTGTGTGTTTGAACCTAATTGTGTACCTATTAACAGTGTGAGATGCTGACTATCAAAACTGGGAATATTTATGTCAAAGTCAGCGGCACTACACCTTGTAAAATCGATTTCCCTAATCTCTCTCTCTCTCTCTCTCTCTCTCTCTCTCTCTCTCTCTCTCTCTCTCTCTATTTCACAGGAACTGGTATGATGGTACAGAACGAGGCCTCCTCTATACTTTCCAGTCCTCTTTGCCTCTTCACAGGCTTGGTTTTCCTCACTCTTATGTCTTTGTCAGGCCTGTAATCTCCGCCTGTCATCGGACTTTTTACTTTGAATGGCTTCAAACTAATGCCCTTCTGTGTCCCAGCCTGTGTTTTGGCTTGGGGTGCCTTCTTGCATTTGGGGAAGGTTGTAACACTGCAGGGATGAGAAGAATGGGGAGGAACTTCAGAATTGATTTTTTTGTAATAAAAACAAAGAGGGTCCCAAATGGGTTACAGGGAGAAGGGGAAGCAGAGCAGCCCTCTCTGATTTTGTGTACCAGTGTCAATAAAAATCATGGGGACTGTCACATTTTACCCCAATAATTTACAATTGAATGGGCCAAAGTTTCAAATATATGTATGCAAAAGTCATCCCTTTGAAACGGCTGTGAGCATCCAAAGGCTGTCCAACTGATTTTTAACGAGGAAGTTGCAGATTTCTTCTTATGGTCATCCATTCCAAGCACAGTTCCTTCTCCAAAAACAGTCTAGTTGAGTAGTATTTTAGGAATATAATAGATTATGTACATACAGTTAACATTTTGCAAGCAACTTTAGGTTTTGTATTTCCTGACAGCAGACATTCCCCCCTTTGTCTGCATTAAAGCTCATTTCCCACATGTACAACTTTTAACAGGAGAAAGAAGAAGTTTGGCTTTTCCAGGCATTGTGCAAGCTTCAAACACAGCCAGGAAAGAAACCAAATTAAGTATATTTCCCAAAATGTCAAACTAGTTACTGCATTGTAGCACCTATTTCTAATACTTGAAGACATCTTAAGTAAAACCATTTCAAAAATGATTGTACATTCTAGTGATGGTTCCCATTACATAGATTTATGAACCTACAATTTCTGTTCTACATTATCACTCTTGCTTATATTAGTGACAGCCATGTGAATGTCTGGCTCTCTTTTCTCTGTAAACACACCGTTAAATGATCTACCCAACTGAACTTGTTGTGGTCCCTGCTGGTCTTGTTGCTCAGCCTGTGAACAAAAACTACTTAGCATATATTGTGATGATATAAAACAATGTTTGTTTGTTTGTGTTTTTGCCTCACCTGTAATTATTAGTAAACTACAGGGCTGGTCCAAATGAATGTTTGTTTTTTTTAATGTATTTTTCCTTTTGGGAGAAATGAAATTGGAGGGATAAATGGGTTTGTAATTATGTGTTTACATTTGCTGTGCCTACATAGTTTTAGATGACAATGTGATAATGCTTCTATTCAGTGTTTATTGGGTTTATTGCAGCTGATTTTTACTGATAGGTTGATCTGAAATATCCAGGGCAGCCGGTATGAGTCACTGAAAGAAGTTAAAGAGTCAGTTACCAAAGTTATCATATCATCAGTACAGTTAATAGTGTTATAAATCATCTTCATTGTAAACCTTTCAACATCTATTAGTTTGTATGTAACGTGTCTGCTTTAGTACAGTTAAAAGGAAGGGCAAGACCAGTTTAATATTCACAGGGTTGAAGGGAACTGATGCTTTGGGTTGCGATTATTGGCCAAGCTTGAGGAAGAGCTGATTTTGGTTTTGTATAACTGCCAACAAAACAGAGTTTATTTTAAGTTTATTCTGTTTTCTGTTGCTGGTTTATATTAGCTGCCAAAAACCAACACCAGTGCATAAAGTAGTTAATTATTGTGCATTAAAATAGGACTTTGATGGTCCTGGATGAGTTCCTATGTGTTCTTTTGTTTTAGATCTGTCGGATGGATCCACATCCATCTCGCACTAGTGTTGATATTTTTGATTATATGGCATCATCTTTCCTTAACCTCACCTGTGTTTTAGTTGCTTTGACCTGAGAATTTCCCAAATCTTAACAAAGTAGACTATGAGAGTTCATCCTTGAACCTGCAAACACTGGATTGAAATAATCTTTTTTACTTTTTCTATCTTTCAACGGCATCATATAGTTTTACTAAGCTTTATTGAGATAGATCAGATGTGACTTAGCTGTTGAACACACAGAACGCACTCAGCCAAATCGATCTCCTGGGAAAATGTGGCATGGTTGAAAGTCAGAGAAAAGAGTCTGGTGTTATTTGACAAAGGGACAAAACTGAATGATACACAAAATGAAACCCTACAATTTTACAAGCAACCAAACATCCAAACATCATAGTTAAGTATTTTTATTCAAGTTGTAGCCCTCACTTAGCCTTATTGTTACCACTACTTTGATAAAGTAACACACAACTGATTTGATTGCAGTCCGAGAAAGGATTTCTTACATAGAGTCTTGTGCTTGTATATTAGCAGAAAAAAGGAAAAACAAAGAATCAAGGGTTGTTGAATCACATAAGAAAGTAATTGAAGGAGGATAGAAACAGAAACCATGTGTGAACAAGCTGGTGCATTAAACTGGAAGATTCTTCTGTAGCCCTTTAATTCTGGACATCCAAATAAACCTGTCTTCTTTTATTTATTATTATTAATAATATTATAACAAATATTTTATTATGTGTGATGGCTTGTTTAAACATTTTCAGTATTATTTGTTTCACTTTGCAAGTGGTTGAATGATTAGACTACTTGATTGTATTATGCTGTGCTTTATTTTGTCAGGAAAAAAATAACTTTTCATCATGTGCTTCAGAATTTATAACAAATGTATTTGTTAAACTGCAGAGCAAAACATAATGTGTACCCTGAATTTCAATTTTTTAGTTTGTAGAGCTGCAGTTATTGTCACTATCATCCACATGTTCTTTGATTAATTCCACTTTAGTGTACAAGTGTACTGATATTGTTAGTCAACAAATCTCAGGTATTATCAGGTCCTCCTCTTGGCCTATAAGCACTTAAACCCAATACACTTTTTGTTATAGTATCCCATAATGCTATGAATACTGACCTGGATTAGTTCTCAGCTTCAGTGATAAATTAGAAGTGTCAGTTTTCTATTCGAATTGTTCTCAAACTAAATTTAAAGCTCATCACTGTTTTTCATTCAGATAGGTTGAGCCTCACACAGTTGCTTCATCTTTGCACTATATAGTTCACAAGTTAAAAATGCTTTTAGAACTGTTAGATGATGTGCAGGTTTTGTGTTTTTGTGCTTTACTACTGTCTGAAGTGTATTTCAAAGCCTTAAGTTCTCATTGAGGAGCCATAAAGTCATTTCACCATGTCAGAGTGCTCAGTCATGGATGGAATGTTCTGGCTTAATGTTAAAGGTTACTAGTGGACTGACTGGTTTCAAGAAGATGGTATCAGCAAGTCTGTGTTTAATATGGTTGGGTTGATGCATTAGCTACTGTTGGCTTTGGATCTTTTCATACTAGTGGGAGGGGTGCAACTTGTAAATATAATTTAAAATAAACACAATGGAATTCTATTGTAGAAATGTGTGCATTTACTACAGTAACAATACTACATAATACTGCTTAACACCTCTTTGATACTTATAATAATTCCATATGTTGTTTACAGGTACCATTTTCTTTCAAAATTTGATAAAGGTACCTAAGGATAGACTTTATATATCAAGAGGCCAAAAACATGTTTTGTGAGGCTACTATGACCTTAACCTTTGACCACCCAAATCTAATAAGGTAATCCTCTCAAATTTCTGCACAGATATTCACTTAGAGTCACAGATTCTCTCAAGACATTCACAGGGCAAAAAGTGAATAGTGTTTGTGAGGTCACAGTGATGTTGATGTTGGAGCTTTCACAAAAAAATTATATTTTCCTCTTTGAGTCTATGTAAACCTTTGTCACACATTTAAAGAAATTCCTTAAGGTGCACCTAAGATGTTGCATTTACAAAACCAAAAGCCACAGTAACCTTGACCTTTGACCACCAAAATCTGACATGCTGCCTGTGTGAACAACAGACAAACGTGACAAGCAGCAGATCCACGGAGCAGCTGTGTGGCCCAGCCGTCACTGTTGGGAAATCGCTGTGTCCGCTCAGCTGAGTGTAAAGATTTATAAATCAAAGACATGAAAAAGTAGCAAGAAGTGTCTGGCCCAATGAAACGGGAGTAGAATTTTTTTTTTTCATCATAAATGTAACTAAAAAGTATTCTGCAAAACAACTACTCTCAGAAGTACAATTTATTTAAATAACTACTCAAGTACGGAGCAAATGTAACTGCCCTGCCTTTACCTTTAACAACTGAAATCGAATCAGTTAATCTTTGAGTCCAAGTGGCAACTGATCAAAAGTGAAAGAAATTCTCTCGAGGCAGTGTTGAGGTATCATGTTCAAGAGGCCAAATCATGTTTCGTGAGGTGACCTTGACCTTGCCTGTTGACCGGGAAAATCTAGTCAATTAATCTGTGAGTCGAAGTGAATATGTGTGCCAAATTTGAGGAAATACACTTGAGATGTTCCTTAGATAATATTATTACATTCACAAGGCAAAACATTTGTTTTGAGAGGTCACCTTGACCTTAAACCGTTGACCACCAAATTCTCATCACGTCATCCATGAGTCCAGGTGAATTGTGCCAGATTGTATTAAATTCTTAAATACCCTATGGGCAGTTGTGATATAACACATTTACAGGAAAGTGAGGTCACATTGACCTTTGACCTCCAGGCACCAAAATATACTCAGTTCATGTTTGAGTCCAAATGACGGTTCATACCAAATCTGAAGAAATTCCCTGAAGCCAATCTTAAGATATCATGTTCAAGAGGCCAACAAAGTGTTTTGGAAGTTCACTGTGACCCACCAATTTTATGACTCTAATCTAGCTGTTCCTCAGATGTTGTGTACAAAGGCCAAAAATGTGTTTTGTGAGGTCACAGTGATCTTGACCTTTGACCACCAAATTCTAATCAAAGTCATCTTTGGGTCCAAGTGAATGTTTGTGCCACATGTATAGAAGTTCACTTTGGACGTTCCTGATATATCACATTCACAACAATGTGAGGTCATGTGACCTTGACCTTTTGACCTACGACCATAAAAATCAGATTATGTTTGACTATAACTGAATGGTTGTGCCAAATGTGAAAGGATTCCCTAAAGGTGTTCCAGAGATATTGCATTCACAAGAAAAAACTAAAACATTTGCTTCTGAGGTCACAGTGACCTTGACCTTTGACCATCAAAACCAAATTAGTTCATCCTTGAGTCCAAGTCCAAAAACATTGTCCCCCAGTGTGGGGGTATAATTACAAAAATAGCACTTGCAACTGACTTCAGGGGACAAGCATGTGGCCAAACATAGTGTCTGAAGCAGTTTGTATGATAACAGCTGTCTTGTACTGAGAAAGCCATAAGACCTTTCCTCTTTTTCAGTTCCACCTTGCTACACAACAACATAATTCAACGTGTTTACATTTGTGTGCGGCTTCGTCTCTTCCAGCAGAGTGCTTTCAGCTTTACTCAAAGTGTTCAACATCACTGTCATGGAAAGTTCAAACAATCCATGTTCCCAAATGTTTCTTGTCACCCAATGCGACACTCCACCAGATAGAACTGTTGATTGTTGAGGCCAATGACGATTGATCGTTTCCTCACCCAGGTTAGGCAATAATTCATCATGTAGTCTGACCCTGCATAATGTTCACCACATTAACCATTTATGTTTATCTTGTTAACATGCTAACAGGGGTGGGATGGAGCTGTCGACATTGTTTCCCCTGTAGTAGCTTTAATATTTAAAAAAATATCTACTAGCCTGACTCTTATATTGTATACTCTGTATTTCTGTATCAGCTTGTTCCAGCTCGATTTGTTAGAGCTGTAGACAATCAAATAAAATCTTGCTCAACTGTTATTAAACCTAATGCACCAACCAATTAAGTGGTCTGCACTCTGTCTCAAGATTCACAAGGGAGTGCAGAAGGGTACTGAGTGCAGAACGTCTCTGCTATTTGCTGTGGTGTTACAAACTGAACTCATAGCTCATCACCCACCAAGTCAAATTCTATCAAGGCTTGTCCTAGACTCACCTGGAAGTGAGGTTATTAGGCGTGCCAGCCAGACTCCCACCATGCTGAGCTCTTATCTGCTGCACTTTGCCACCAGCTATTAGTCATTAATGTGAAAAATATAAATCCAACCCAACTCCCCCGAGCACTGGTCCTGCTTCCATTCCTCCAGAAAAAAGGTAATGAAATCATCACCATGTCTATATTTGTGTCATATACTAGCTACTAATTGTAGGTTGTTGCATGTTATGACATAAATTATTATATTTTAAAAAAGGAACGAAATTTATTACATTTTAATAATTAGGAATTTGTCGAAGTACATGAGACTAAATCTGTGTCTTAAAATAGATTATTTTGTCTGAGAAAAAAAACTAAAATTATCAAATTTACAACTACATAAAATACAAAAAAACATTACAATAATCCAGTTATCATAATATTCTAATTGTTTCTATTAGGATCATCACTGCCGCAGCAAATTGTTGGACTGCCAGGAAGAACAATGTTGAGACTCCTCACAGGTAAAAACATTCATATATTCATTCATCATCGTCATCATGATAATAATAAACAAAATAAGAAAGAGAAAGTTGTGATCTGAAGGAAATATGTACAGACTGAGAAAGGATTTTGTAAGGAAATCATACAAGCCCAATTCATATCCACACATGTCCTAGATTGGTACATACATCTGAAGTGGACACTAAGGATCATGCCTAATAAACATGCAAACAGAGTAGTGATTTGCATGTACTTGCAGTTGAGGATTGCATTAAGTTTTGTAGAAGTAGTATGATTAGGTCAAAGAGTATATTTTAGTAATATCAAATTATACTTAAACAAAATAATAATAATGATAACAATAAAACATTTATTATTATATATTATTTTACATCGTCACATTGTATACTTGTATTTTACAATGGAATTTTACAGTAATAATTTGAACTGAGTAAGTAGTTGGCTTACAGTCAGTAAGCCAATTTCATAAAAAAAAAAAGTAAATTAAAATGTAACAATATTGTTTTGAATTAACTGGTAACTTTATTTTCATAGTAGTTTTTCCTGCTGACTGTGGTTGCGTGTGAACACTTGATGATTATTAATTAATTTTTTTCTGTTTTCTTAGAAATTAAATGTATTTTATTTACACTACTGCTATTAATAAAAAAGTAGAAGTGTGAGGTACACAACTTTACAGGGCATATATTTAAACAGAGATGGATTAAATGTTCATAATAAATGTAATAATGACAGTACCATTGTGCAAACAATACAACTTAAGTTTTTAGTAGTATATTTCATATATAAATCGCCGGTAATAATTAGTATAACTTCTTAATTTTTCTTTCATATTGTCTCTCTGTTTTACAGTAGTGGGTGTTCTGCTCGCTCTGCACACCGGTAAGCATTTCTTTTATGACAGGTGTTGACTGCTCCTTATCAAACTTTCAGTCCAATTACACGTAGATTCAAATTGTCACTGATGTTGTGCCTCTTTGTTTAGCGTCGTCCAATAGGCTGGTGTGCCATATGACCAATTGGGCCCAGTACAGGCCCAGCATTGGCAAATTCACTCCAGACAACATTGACCCCTTCCTGTGCACCCATGTCATTTATACTATGGCCACCATCAACAGCTTCAACCAGATCAGCCCTGTCGAGTGGAATGATGAGCAGCATTACAATCGACTCAACAGCCTAAAGAATGTGTGAGTTTACACAGTCTTTACAGCCAGCCAGCGTGGACAGCAACACTTAGCTGATATAGTTTCTTTAAGATTAAAGCACACAAAATTCAGTGGCAGTATTCAATTATTGCTGTCAAGTCATCACATAAAATGTGGCATACATTTGTGGTCTTTACTTGAAAGCATGAAGGAAATTTCAAATTGATTATATGGAAATCATTTGACATCATTAATGCAAATGACTCTGTTTGATAATTTTCTCAACTTTGAAGTAACTGGTTATTTAGACCACCATGAGACGCAGCCTATCCTGAGCCTAACATGTATCTGTGTGTTGTAACTTGCTCACAGTCAACAAGCATATATATACAATATATGAATAGAGAACAATAAACGAGTGGGGTAATATGTCAGCAAAACACAGGACAGTCTCCCGTATGAAATAGTTCATCAGTGTTGTTTCTTTTCATCATGACTGTTCCAAAAACTTAACTGTGTATTTATTATTGTAACCATGACCACAAAGGTCCTTGGACCTTAACAGTAGTACTTATTTTTAACCCAAAACAATCTTTTCCTAAACCTTATCATGAAGTTTTTATGAAAACACATTCAAATACCTGTCTATTATTCATACTATGACGAGAATGGTCCAGTGAGCCAAAGTCAAGTGAGCTATATGGCCATTTTGGTTGGAGAACTTGTTGATAGGAAGACTTTTTTCACTATTGAAGGGGAATGTTGTTGATATATGTTCTGGGCCAAAAAGTTAAGTAAAGAAGTGAAATTGTGTTATGTCATCAGCATAACTCTGTGATGTAATAATGTCTGCTTTTAGCAATCCAGCACTGAAAACTCTGCTGTCAGTTGGAGGCACAGTCAATGGAATGAGCCCGTAAGTTTAAATATGACGCCAGTCTCCTACACACATTCCCAATGTAATTGATACTCTTTCAGCTCAGACATCTTATTCCTTCCTCTGCTACTATGTTGCAAGAATGGATGTCACTGTGTTTATTTTCTCAATCCCACTAGATTCATTTCCATGGTCACCAAGCCTGAAAGTCGTGCAGCCTTTATCAAATCTGCCATCAGCTTCCTGCACACCCATGACTTTGATGGGCTAAACCTTGCTTGGGAATATCCAGGACACAATGGCAGCCCACAGGAAGACAAGGAGAGGTTCACTCTGCTGGTCATGGTATGCATAGTCCCCATTTTTTAAGTACTTCTTGACAATCAGACCATTTAAATTGATGTATAATCAAGGTATCATGCATGTAAACTTGCTAAAAAACAGTGATTATGTGATTTCAATTATTGTAATTGCAAAGGACTTTGTTTGTAGAAAGTTACACAATTCTGGTGCCTTTGAGCCCATCATTGGATAATCCATCTTGATTACTGATCACCACTGTTTTGGTCTGCAAGCACATAGATCCACATGGAGCTTTTTTCAAATCCTACAAATAAAGTAGTGGTGTTGAAGACTTAATTCCAAAATAATAATTTTACTGCTCATATTTTAGAACTCACAATAAAAATATAAAACAAAATGTCAAATTCATGATGAAAAACACACAGAACTAAATATGGGTCAGCCAGTGATAAATATCCAGTAATAAAAATTATTATTTTAGCGTTGTGATGCACTGGAAAGGACTGGAATGTCAATGTGTCGGTCCACCATCCTCGTCCTGACTGAAATATTTCAAAAGTCATTCACATTCCACAGAGGATGAATCCCATTGACTTTAGTGATCCTGTTTGAGAATGACTTCTGACCTCAAGCCCAACCAGCAGGTTAAAAAAGAGTAATATGACTATTGGATGATGTGCCATGGACAAATAAATAGTCTTCCTACTCTTCATTAAAAAAAAAACAGTGTTGTAGTTGGAGATGGACATAAACAATTAGATGTGAAGGATCTGAGGTATTTTGTTCATTGTGCCTACAGGAGCTGTCCAAGGCCTTTGAGGCTGATGCCAAAGAAAACAGGAAGACAAAGCTGCTGCTGTCAGCCAACGTTGCTGCATTACGTCCCACCATTGACAAAGCCTATGAAGTCAGCAAGATTTCTCTGTAAGTTTGATTCCACCTGACTGAATTTTGGTATCAGATGTAAAATATAGTAATTCAATTGATACTAATACTTTTAATAAACCAGTTCTGCTTATAGTGAATTACAGTTGGTAGGAAATATAATAAGAAATAAATGGGAGCCCAGTATTCACTGAATGGACAGATATCCAATATACCAATTTTCCTCTTATTCTTAGTAGGTAGACAGATTTGTTGTTTGCATTTTATACTATGTTCCACATCAATGATGACAAATCTTCTAAAAAGAAAATCTCTATAAACCAACAGGAACTTTGACTTCATCAATGTTATGAGCTATGATTACCATGGAGACTGGGAGGCAACTACTGGACACAACAGCCCATTGTACAGCAGCTCTGTGGACTCTGGCTCACACATTCATCACAATATTGTATGATGCACACAAACTACACTAACTCTTTGACTTTAGTGTTCATGTTCGCGAGTTTGTGTATATGTTGTCTATTGTTCGAAGTACACTATATTTAATGGATGAAAGGGTTAGGGGTTAGGGGTTTGTTATTGAAAACAAGATTTTATTAGACTTAAAGTGGATTTTGACCTTTCAGAAGCAGTGGGTCTCACAAAATGTTTGACAATAATGTTCAACATATAGTTGTGTGATTCACTCCCCTTTCAGCTCTGGTTTAGTCACCATTCCATTTTTTTTGCTACTAAACCTATAAAGAATGAACGAAGTGCTACAAAGTTGATTCGTAGTTAAATCAATAGCACTAGCAAATATTTTACTTAACAGCAAGGCATCTGATTCAATGTTAATATAGAAAAAGAAATATACTATTAATCTCATTTTTCCTTTCCTTATTAGAATACGTCTGTTTCCCACTGGTTGGCTCAGGGAGCACCAGCTGAGAAGCTTCTGTTGGGTTTTCCCACCTTCGGGCGAACTTACCGCCTTAGGAGTATTGCTACTGGCCTCGGAGCACCAGCAAAGGGCCCTGCAGATGCTGGGCCCTACACTCGCACTGCTGGCTTCTGGGCCTTCTATGAGGTACAGTACATTCAAATGATACTCAGCTAAGTTTGTACTGGAATTCAATAATCCTCAATATTAGCTCCTGCGTCTTTGGGCACTGAGGTGTGCTCATTGATGCAATCAGCATGACTTGTGGTCATCTACATTCATGTGAACAAGAAAAAACACACCCCTGAACAACTAAATGATTCAAAATGTAACCATGAAAATAAAGTTTTCCTTTAGATTATATGTTACATTGTGGGTGAACATAACTTAATTAGACTAACTCCATCTGAAATCCTGCTCATTCTGTTGTAACTCTTTATGTTCCTGTGGCACTAGATCTGTGACTTCATCTCTAGTGCTACTGTGGAATGGATCACTGAACAAGAGGTTCCATATGCCACCTTTGGCAGTTCCTGGGTGGGCTATGATGACAAGAAAAGCTATTCTTCTAAGGTAACCAGGTGCCCAATGTTAAAATAATGTCAATTCTCACTCCTGTGACCCGTGATCAAAGGTTCGGTTGTCTTGTTTTTTTTTAATAAAAGAAATATTATAGACAAAAGCGTAGTTCTAGGTCTATTTTATAAGTCTCTGACAGGTGCTGTTCTTCTTATCTTTGTAACTGATGTGGTCGTCCTGCAGGTCCAGTGGATGACTGCCAACAACCTTGGAGGTGCTCATGTTTGGACTCTGGACATGGATGACTTTGATGGATCGTTTTGTTCAGCTGGGGCGTATCCTCTCATCAACCATCTTAGAATGTCAATGGGTATATACTGTCGTTCAACTTGCTCAGAAAGCCATTTCTGCTCACTAGGATGCCTTTGACTCTATGATTGAATAGATTGGCCAGTTGCAATCCATGAAATTTGAAAACTTGCTCACATATTAGTAGGGTTATTTCATCATTCTGCCAAAAAGAGAAGACATCAAAATTATTTTTTGCACAATGTGTTTATAACATTTCCTTTCACACGTCTGTCTCTGCAGGCTTTCCCCCAAAACCCACCACCACCCCATCCCCCACCACTACCAGGGATGCCCTGGTCGACTTTTGTCGTGGGCGCCCTAATGGGCTTTATGAGAACCCTGCTGATGAGACCACCTACTTCCAGTGCTTCCAGGGAAACACCTACCTGCACCGCTGCCAGACCGGACTCATCTACTGGGACTCCTGCAAGTGCTGCAACTGGCCCTGAGCCAAAGAAACGTGAACTGCAATATATACACTAAGTCCATGATGTACAAGACAGCAAGTTATGTTTCAATAAAATCGTTTCACCTTTTGTTTGTCAGTTTACATTGATTCACCTCATGGTGAAACAGGAATAGAATATAAACCATTGAGGAAATTCCTGTCTGATTGAAAACAAAATAAACAGAACCTTGTGTGTCATGACCTGATGAAAGATGTGCCTTATTTTTTTCATTCTTGTGAAACTAAACCTAAATTCACTCACACTACTCCGTTTCAAAACATTAGTACTTTCGTACCGTGCTGTGAACAGATTGGGTCCAGTCTACATCCAGGACATGTTCAAACCTTACACCCCATCTCTTCCACTCCGCTCTGCATCTGCCAATCGGCTTGCTGCTCCCTCACTGCGAACTAGCCACTCAACAAAATCACAACTGTTGTTCATACGGGAGACTGTCCTGTGTCCTGGCTTCCAAATCGTGGAACGAACTCCCCAATGACACCAGGACAGCAGAAAGTCTACACATTTTCCGCCGCAGACTAAAGACACATCTCTTCTGACTACATGTTGGTTAATAAAAAAGTAAAAAAAAATAAAATAAAATATTCAGTTTAGTAGCACTTATATGGCACTTCCATGTAGCACTTGTAGTTTGGCTTTTTTGAAGGAAAATGTACTTACTTGATTATTGTTCTGGGTTTGTACCCTCATGGTTGAATGCACTTATTGTAAGTCACTTCGGATAAAAGCGTCAGCTAAATGAAATGTAATGTAATGATTATCATTTTGAAAGGAGTATTGCAGTAGTTCATGCAGACCTCTGTAACTCTGCATCATTATTAGCCACTTCATTCATGCATCACATTCAATGTCTCATTAATAAGCAGTGTGATGATCAGCCGATTGACAACATCCATTCATATACTGTGTAGCAGATAACATAACATTATAATCTTACACTTCTCTTTGTGGCCCCATTTAATCTTATAACTTAAGAGTCTCATATCCAAATAAATCCTGATGTGAATTATTTATGAGGGCCAGAGCACCGACAGTGTGAAGAACCTATTAAAATTTATATGATTATTATTATTTTTCCGGCAAATGAATTGCCTTTTTCAGGGTCTAAACATGCTTGAAAACTCACCAAAGTTTGCCAAAATTCAAAAGTGGCATAAATTTACGTATTCTGGAGTAATTTTAAATGGGCTCGGCAAAATGGCTCAACAGTGCCACCTAAAACGCAGCCCCTGCATCATTCTCTGTTTTCACAGGTACAGTTTGTTGCCTATGAATAATTTTTTTCAGCTTTTAAAAGGTGGCCGTAACCTTTTTACAGACAGAATTATTATACTGAAATTAGGTGATGGTTCAACTCTGTTTACCAAGGTGAAATGAAATGTGTGATTTCGATAGCAAATTTTAACTGCTGTTACCACTTAAAAAGTATGTTTAAGATATACAAACTCTTATGTGTTTTAATGATAGTTCAATTTTGAAGCCACAGTTTATGTGAATCATGTTCTATTGACTATATGAGACTTGCCTGGTTTTTTGTAAGTTTATTTTATAATAAATTAAATAGAACACCGGTGAATCATTGTTTTCATTTTCATTAAATTTGATACATCATAAAACGCATAAGGAAAGTATTAACTCTAATAACTGTAAAAGGTCTGTGATTAATTCCAAATTTTGACATCAATGTGTTCTTGAATTATTACAATACTGTGGATGTTATTGTTACTTTATACCATATGTGTTCCTTAAAATCATGAGACTTAAAGCTAAAGTTTCACGCATAACTTTGTCGATTTTAAATTAATGGTTTGATGTGCACACAAAAAATGTAATACAGTTGTAAATCAAGGTAAACATGATCTTAATTATCAAAAGATGAATCTCTAGTGCTTAATATGTAGTGAGTATAAATACAGTAATAGTAATATATACAGTAAAAGTAAAAGAACAATAGCAAATTAGTACTTCATATTTATACCTTTCAGTATTTGGTGAAAACTTCACTGTAAGAGTAGAGTTCAAAGCCTTGGTAGAGAAACAGATGCAGCCCTTACATTTAAAATGTGCAGGTGAGTCTCTAAAAAACAAACACCACATACCTGTACATTTCAAGCCAAGTAATACACTATGACAACAGTATGTTCACCCTCAGGACAAAACACCCACACACAACTGTGGACTGCTTACAAAGCCTACTGCAGACTGTATGTTGGCTGTTGGCATTATGAAATGGAAAGAAGAGTTTGTATTTTCTAGGCTAAACATTTTCAATGCAAATTAATCCTAATCCTGGCAAATCTACTGAAGTCACACAAAACTGTCTGGTTAGCCCATTATAGTCTCAATTTAACATATTAAAAAGGACTACATACATGTTCCAGAACACTTACAGTCCAACATTCGATAACATTCACGCTGTCCCTGAATCCAAGCTACAACCAGTGGAGGGTAGCGTAAACAGAATAATCCAATAAATATAGAATCTATGCCATATGATATACAATCCTCAAAACTAGGTCGAACGATAAAAAGGTTAAGAGCACAAATATAGGCACATTCTGTTGTTTCAGTGCCATCTTCAAAACAAAAAATTCTTACAATTTAAAATATGTTACATAAATTAAGGAAGGAAATATTCACTAGCTTATCAGTAATAGACAGTTTGCTTCGCATTTTCCACTTGTTTTTAAAACATCCCTCTTTTGAATCAAGGTCTCGACAATTTTCTTCGCATACCCAGTGGATCCCAACAGAATAGATAGTGAAAATGATCTCTCACCACAGTTTTAATGTTTATCTGTTGTATGTCACAAACATAAATATTTGCAATACTTCCTATCTATGAAGCCTGATGTATCTACCTTGGAGTTATGTTTGACCAGGACATGTCTGTGAGAGCAGAATGGGAGGTAGAGCCTTCAGCTACCAGGCTCCTCTCCTGTGGAACCAGCTGGGTTTGGGAGGCAGACCATCTCTCCTCTCCTCCCCATTTTTCCCTGCTCACCCCAACCGGTCGAGGCAGATGGTTGCCCACATTGTGCCTGGTTCTCTCTGTATCTAGAGGTTTCTTCCAGTTAATGAGGGAGTTTTTCCTCCACACAGTCGCCAAAGTGCTTCTCATTGTGGGAACTGTTGGGTTTCTCTATAAAAAATGTCAAGGTCTTCAATATAAAGTGCCTTAAGATAATAAGATAACAAGGTTTCGTTTTAACAAGATTTTTAGTGTTATCGCAGGACCGGAAAAGAAAGATTTCTTAGCATTTTTTCCTGACAATTAGATGCATATATAGCTGTACTTTTATTCAAGGAAATACAGTGATTATACTAGAAACCTCACATTGCATCTCCGCAGCAGACATGATGCCTGTGTTAACAACAGACAAATGTGACACGCAGCAGATCCATGGAGCAGCCGTCACACAGCCAGTGCCAGGGAATCACTCAGCTTAGTGTAATAGTTAATAAATCATAGACATGGAAATGTAGCAAGAATTGTGTGGCCCAATGTAAAAGAGTAGAAGTAAATTTTGTTCATCTTAAATGTAACTGAGCAGGAGTAAAACGTATACTGCAAAACAACTACTCTCAGAAGTACAACTTTTTGAAATAACTACTCAAGTATACAATGCCTTGCATAAGTATTCTTTTTCCCATTTTGTACTGTTGCAAACTGGAATTCAAATAGACTTAAATAGACTTTTTCCCATTTGATCAACACAACATGCATAGTACTTTGAAGGTGCAAAATACCTTTTATTGTGACACAAACAATAATGAGAACAAAAAAGTTGACATCTGTTGGATGCATAAGTTTTCACCCCCCCTGAGTCAATACTTGGTAGAACCCCCTTTCGCTGCAATTACAGCTGCAAGATTTTTTGGGGTATGTCTCTACCAGCTTTGCACGTCTAGAGATGGAAATGTTTGTCCATTCTTCTTGGCAAAGAAGCTGAAGCTCAGTCAGATTGGCTGGAGACCGTCTGTGAACAGCAATTTTCAAGTCTTGCCATAGATTCTCAATTGGATTTAGGTCTGGGCTTTGACTGGGCCATTTTAAGACATTAACATGCTTGGATCTAAACCAGTGGTTCTTAAGCTGGGTTCGATCGAACCCCAGGGGTTCGTTGAGTCACTCTCCGGGGTTCGGCAGGGGTCAAGACACACACAGTATAGCTCGGTTCGCACTAGCAATGTCGGGCCGTCAAAAAATTGGCAACACACAATTTTTCTTCGCCGTGTTACACCGGGTTTACACCGGACGCTGAAGCGCCGCGCAGCGCCATTCTCAAGCGCGCAGCTTGAGAATCTCTCTGTCTGTCTGTTTGTAGTGGATGGGCAGATGGGGAAAGTTAATAATGAGAGGGGAAATATCGGGGAGATTGAAACTCCAGGACAACAGAAGGGGAATACAAAGTATGGGATGCATATTTGATCATTTATATAATATAAAATATGTCATTTATATCATTTTTCAGTGTGTTTCCTGACGCGATACGCTCGCGGCAAGCAGAAAAAATAGACTCGACGCCGAAACCATCGGTGCAGGGCGCGAGGCGCCCTTGGCGCGGCGCGGCGCATCGCAGCCGATGTGAACAGCACATTTGTGTAACAGGGGGGCGGAAAGGAGGCGCCTGGCTTTCCCTGGCGCTGCACGGCGCGGCGCTTCAGCGTCCGGTGTAAACCCGGCGTGAGATAAATTCAGCCCACTCGTATTATTCGTGACGTCACGCTCCGCTTGGCCATCATTGGCTGCAGCTGATCACGCCACATTGCGATCAGGAACTTGGTGCGCTCAGTAGTCGACTTGTGGCTGTTGTGATTGTACGTCATTTGTGATTTTCTTTTAATCTTTCAATCCCTTCATACTAACTATGACGAGCAAAAAAAGAAAGTGGTTGGACGAATACGTACAATATGGATTCACGTGTATAAAGGAACGTGATGGGAGTCAGCGTCCTCGATGCATGATTTGCAATGCCAAGTTGAGCAATTCTAGTCTAGCACCGGCAAAACTAAAGGAACACTTCCTAAAGCTGCATGGAGATGGGAAATGCAAGAACACAACGCTCGCTGAATTCAAGGTGAAGAGAGCCAGATTCGATGAAAAGGCTACTCTGCCTGTTCTCGGCTTTGTACCCATCGACAAACCAATCCTCACAGCATCGTACGAAGTTGCGTACCTGATCGCAAAGCAGGGCAAACCACACACCATTGGTGAAACACTCGTAAAACCAGCTGCATTGAAGATGGCGAATATCATGCTGGGAAAAGCTGCTGAAGATAAGTTATCCCAAATTCCTCTTTCAAATGACACTATCAGCAGCAGAATAGACGACATGAGCGATGGCATCTTGGCTCAAGTAGTTGCAGATCTGATTTCAAGCCCAGCAAAATTCAGCCTCCAACTCGACGGGACCACCGACGTTTCCAATCTAAGCCAGCTTGTTGTATTCGTGCGCTATATGAAAGACGACGTGATAAAGGAAGATTTTTTATTTTGTCTCGTGGATGACTTCTTCAGAGACAACGATCTTTCGTGGAATATGGTTTCTGCAGTTTGTTCGGACGGAGCTCCAGCCATGCTGGGACGACACTCTGGTTTTGGAGCGCTGGTGAAATCCGATGCACCACACATCATTGTTACGCACTGTGTTCTGCACAGGCATGCGTTGGCAACAAAAACCTTGCCTCCAAAACTGGCAGAAGTATTAAAAATTGTAGTTTAATGTGTGAACTACGTGCGAAATAGTGCTATGAAGCACCGCATCTTCAAAGAGCTGTGTAAGGAAATGGGCTCTGAATTCGAGGTACTTCTGTACCATTCTAACGTTCGGTGGTTATCCCGGGGAAAGGTGCTGAATCGTGTTTTTGCCATGCGTGTGGAATTAGCCCTGTTTTTCAATGAGTACCAAGATTGTCACGCAGATTGCTTCGAAAATTCTGAGTTCATTCTCATTTTGGCGTACATGGCCGATATTTTCGATGCTCTCAATCATCTCAATCGACAGATGCGGGGCGGTGGAGTCAACATCATCGAAGCGGAAGAAAACCTGAAGGCGTTTAAAAAAAAGCTACCTTTATGGAAACGACGAACAGAGAATGATAACTTCGCAAACTTTCCCCTGCTGGACGACTGTGTAGGTAAGATCGAAGACGTGTCTGGAATTGGAGACATTTCTGTACCTGGGGAGCTGAAGCAAGCAATTGCCATGCACTTAGATGAGCTCGCAAAGTCTCTCGACGGATACCTCCCCACCAGAGAGTCATATCCAGCATGGGTGAGACAGCCGTTCACGTTTAGTGTTGCGACAGCAGATGTCAACGATGAATACCTCGAGGAAATCATTGAACTTCAGCAGAGCCAGCTTCAACAGCAACTCTTCAGAACAACAACGCTCTCAACGTTTTGGTGTCACCAAATCGTACCATACCCTCTTATTGCTAAGAAAGCCCTTGAGATACTCACACCGTTTGTTACAACGTATCTTTGCGAGCAATCTTTTTCGAGGATGGTAGACATAAAAACTCAGAAAAGGAACAGACTTTGTTGTGAAAATGATATGAGAGTGGCACTTGCCAAGGTGAAGCCGCGCATTTCTGAACTTGTATCTGAAAGGCAACAGCAAAAGTCACATTGATTTGCAGTAAATATTCATTGAGTTATGTTTTTGTGTGAAATTCATGTTTTGTTGGTTTTGTTCTTTGAACACAGTGATTTTGTGTGCAACTGATGCATGGTTCATTTTGTGCACTAATAAAATATATACCTATGTTTTGAAGAAATCATATTTTATTTTTCCAATTACGAAGGTTTCGTGAATGCACTGATGAAGCTTGCAGGGTTCAGTACCTCCAATAAGGTTAAGAACCACTGATCTAAACCATTCCATTGTAGCTCTGGCTGTATGTTTAGGGTCATTGTCCTGCTGGAAGATGAACCTCCGCCCCAGCCTGAGATTTTCTTCAAGGATTGCCCTGTATTTGGCTCCATCCATCTTTCCCTCAGTTCTGACCAGTTTCCCTGTACCTGCTGAAGAGAAGCATCCCCACAGCATGATGCTACCACCACCATGTTTCACTGTTGGGATGGTGGGCTCAGGGTGATGGGCAGTGTTGGGTTTCCGCTACACAAAGCGTTTTGCATTGAGGCCAAAAAGTTCAATTTTGGTCTCATCTGACCAGAGCACCTTCTTCCACATGTTTGCTGTGTCTACCACATGGCTTGTGGCAAACTCCAAACGGGATTTCTTATGGTTCACATTCAACAACGGTTTTCTTCTTGCCACTCTTCCATAAAGGCCAGATTTGTGAAGTACACGACTAATAGTTGTCCTGTGGACAGATTCTCCCACCTCAGCTGTGGATCTTTGCAGCTCCTCCGGCTTGTCGGTTTGGGTGGACGGCCTTGTCTTGGTAGGTTTGCGGTTGTGCCATATTCTTTCCATTTTCTGATGATGGATTTTATGGTGCTCCGTGAAATGTTCAAAGCTTGGGATATTTTTTTATAACCTAACCCTGCTTCATACTTCTCCACAACTTTATCCCTGACATGTTTGGTGAGCTCCTTGGTCTTCATGATGCTGTTTGTTCAGTAATGATCTCTAACAAACTCCGAGACCTTCACAGAACAGGTGTATTTATACTGAGATTAAATTGCAGACAGGTGGACCCTATTTACTAATTATGTGACTTGGAAATGTGACTTGTGAAGGCAATTGGTCGCACCAGTTCTTTGTTAGGGGTTTCACAGTAAAGGGGGTGAATACATATTGCACTCAACATTTTTATTTGTAAATAATTTTGAATTCCATGTAATATTTCCCCCCACTTCCAAATGATGGACTATTTTGTGTTGGTCCATTACATAAAATCACAATGAAATAATTAATTTGTGGTTATACCATGACAAAATGTAGGAAAGTCCAAGGGGGGTGAATACTTATGCAAGGCACTGTATGTAGCGGAGCAAATGCCTCCCTCCCAAAACATCCAGACATTACTCTGAAATTTCCATAACACATCTCTTAAAACTTTAAAAGTCAGCCCTACTTAACAAAGGAAAAAATGGGGGCTGTGAGCTAAGGCCACATGTGGAGAGGCAGTCTAACCAAAGGAGTGCCCAGGGGTGCCACCAGTGACTCACCTCAGGTGCATCACAGCAAAGCACAGCAACTGTTACGTGTCTTAGGACCCCAGGGTAGAGACAGAGACACGGAGCACTGTTAGAGTGGAAAGTTAACAGGAGTTTATTGTCTGATCAGAATAGGGCAACCTAACCCCCCCCCCCACCACCACCACCACCACCACCACCACCACCCCTCAACATGTGGGAGCGGGGGTGCGTCGACGGTTGGCCATCCTCTTGTTCCTGGCGGCCGTGCGAACCAACGCTGCCCGAGCCTCTCTCCAGATCCTACGGCAGCGGCGCAGGTGTGACTGAACAGAGGGGACGTCCACTTCTTCCTCCTGGGAGGGAAACAAAGGCGGTTGGAAGCCAAACATAATGGTTAAGGGTGTCATACCTGTGGCAGAGCTGCTGAGGGAGTTATGGGCATATTCCACCCAAGCTAAGTGGGAACTCCAGGAAGAGGGATGTCGGGCGGAGACACAGCGTGGAGCTGTTTCCAGGTCCTGGTTGGCCTGCTTGGTCTGCCCGTTGGTTTGAGGGTGGTATCTGGAGGATAAGCTGACTGACGCCCCCAGCGCCAGACAGAATGCCTTCCACACCTGAGAGGTGAACTGGGCCCTTCGTTCTGAAACAATATGCATGGGTAGACCGTGTAACCAAAACACATGCTGGGTAAGGAGGTCAGCGGTCTTCAGGGCTGAAGGGAGTTTGGGTCTGGAAAAAAATCATATTGCATTATAACAACAAAATTAATTGGGACACTGGAATTTGAAAATTTTTCCTGGAAAACCCACGAGACAACAGTGATTTTATGAAATAATTCACAACTTGGCATTACTACACACATACGTTTATACAGATGACTATATTGTGTTAGCTGGCAAAGTCCAAAAGCACTTTTGGACACTACTCAGTTTATTCCATTCAGCTGGCATGAGAGCACAGACATGTTTTTTTACTGTCTGTGCCTTGCTTGATAGTAGTCAACTTTCAGTTAGCAACCCTTGATTGTTTTTTACAATCAATCATGGGATATTTTGAGTTTACTATTTAAGGTGTAATAATTTGATAACCTATTTCAACATGAGTTCCATTATATTAAGCCAGCCTCATAATGCTACTACATCATATAAGCAGTTTTAGCTGTGGCTCATTTTGACGAAGGAGCCATGTCCCATTTAACATGTGCCTGATTGTGATGTAGCTAAATCTGTTCTAAACCACAGTTTTCTGAAATCTTGTCAAATAATAAGTGACACAGCAGCAGTGTCATTGTATTTGTTTCCTGGTCTCAGAATGAGCCACTCCATCACAGCCTGCACCTTGGCGGGGTCTGCCCTGACCCTTCTCCACGATGTAGCCCAGAGAAGTGACAGACTGTGTGTGGAAAGAGTTTTTCTCGGCCTTGACAAAGTTTGTTTTCCAGTTTTTTCTCTGAAGCACTAACCTGACATGTTGTTGATGTTCTTGCAAACTCCTGAAGAAGATGAGGATATCATCTAAGTACAAAAACACAAAGCGATTAAGCATATCATGTAGAACATCTTTTACAAGACCCGGTACTCAAAGTGTCCCAGGGGGGTATTAAAGGCTGTTTTCCACTCATCGCCCTCTTTGATCCGGACCAGGTGATAAGCGTTGTGGAGGTCTAATTTGGTGAAGATGTAGGCTTCATGCAGGGGATCAAAAGCTGACTCAACCAGGTGAATATTTATTTTTAACAATGATATTGTTGAGGGCTCAAAAGTCAATACAGGGCTGCAGGGAGCCATCTTTCTTTAAAAAAAAGAAGAACCCTGCCCCACAGGGGATGAAGAAGCTGTAATGAGTCCTCCAGCCAGCGCCTCCTGGATGTGTGGCCAGGCTGGCCGCAGTAAAGGCAGAGACGTTCTCCGCTGTCGTTCTGTTGCCGTGAGCCGAGCCCTCCCCAGCTGCATGGGCTCCTCAGTGGATCCGGCAGAGGTAGAGCAGGGTACTGGATCAGGTGCCAGTGAACAGGGTGGGGTTCTAGAGAGTGAAGCTGGGGTTTGCAGGTGACATGCCATCTAGCTTTCTCTCTCTCATGCGATCGTCTAGTCTAATGGCTACGGAAATCAATCCATCTACGGATTTTAGTGTCATCCTTGACAGCTAGCTCATCTTTAATATTTTCTGCTAGACCCTGGGAAAATACACTCTGTAACGCGAGCGGGTCCCAGCCGCCCTGGCCCACTGTGTTGCCCGGCCCGAGAGCAGACTCACGACAAAAGCTATTTTTAACTCCATCAGAAATGTACATGTGGTATTGATTATCAAACACCAGAGAGCACTGGAGCAAAAATAGTCTGCAAGACCCCAACTCACCGGAGTAGCATTCTGGTGTGGGAATTGGTTGTTGCAGATTTTCCATAGGACACAGCTCTCTGCGCCCCAGACACTCCCACTTTTATTTACAGTGAATAGGTATTGATTTACGCTTTTTAAAACTAATGTGATTGGTGGACCCTTGACACCGTCTCAGGTATGTCACTGAGCTACATCCGCTTTGAGCTGACCGGTAAACATACAGTGACTTTTAATGGAACTGCGGCCAATCTGGTGATTTCTTTACAAAACCCCCCCCCCCCCAAAAAAAAAGAAGATAAAGGAGCTTGGACCGACCTGATTTACAGATTCAACAGCAAGTGATGAGGACGAGCTTACACCCGGGGTCCTGCTCTTGTTATGAGAGACAGAGGTGACTAACTGGATGTGGTGTAAGTATTTTACTGCTTCACCTGTTTGCTGTTTTGCGAGACCTAAAAGATCACTCTGAAAAATAGAAACTGCATGAAAGTTGCCACAGTCACGCCACTATTGATTGGCATCATAATTCACATTCACCGACAGTAATTAGCATGCTAACAGTTTCCCCTTCTCCAATCAAAACAGATAGTGGATAGATAGATTGTGCTTATACAGTTTCCTGTACAGACCAACACTGTAAAACATTGCTTCTGCTCTGATCCTGGTTTGTTTGTATCGTGTCAGAGTCTGTCTGGGTGTTCTCCCTCCACACTCCTGCTGACCTGCGCTTTTGATCCATACATGAAATAATGCAGAGCGTTTTCATCCAAGCTTGTCAATTGGAAATGTCATTGATTCACCTGCATTAGCATTGATGTTTTTTGGACATTATAGGTTTGTCACTTTAGTAACTGCAAACAATAGCATTGGTTTATTTAAGATCTCAAAAATGTTATTACAATGACCTTGAAAACAAGGGGTAGGGGTAGAGAGAAAGGGTGAAATGGGACTGGGCATAAAAGTTATGACTTACTTTTTGATTTATGCACTAATTTCTCAATACAAAGGTAAAATCTTTTCGCTAAAAAACCTTCTGAGCCCCTTTTCACCCTTGGCGCAGTTGTCAGATGGTAGGAATTATTAGTGCTTGACAAATCGATGACCTTGACTGACAGCCAGTGTGAAGAGAGCAACTTAATGATAACAAGGGTTTTGCGTGAAAAAGAATACAGGTGTGCCTTGCGATTTAGGCTTGCCCTGTGGTGTGCCTTGAGCAGAAAAAGTTTGAAAACCACTGTTCAAGAGAAAAGAGGTCTCAACGATTTTTCCCGCGTTCCAAGCGCTGTTCTCAGCTAAATAAACTCTGAAAATGATCTTTTACCACAGTTTTATTGTATTTGTCACAAACGTAAATGTTTGCAACACTTCCCATACCCCTTTTCAAAATAAAAGCACTCCTGCGTTCCTGTTGACTGAATCCATTAATTTGTCTTAAAAAGTTTTTTTATTTTGACATATTTGCAGGAGTGGAAAATGCACAGCGCCATACTGTATAGTACCGGCATTTATTTGCAAACACATACTTTTAAAATACAGTGATAATACAAGAAACCTCACAAGGGCTGTAAATTTCACATAAAGATCTTCAGGTGATGGGGAGTAGGCTCTCTCTCTCTCTCTCTCTCTCTCTCTTACACACACACACACAGGCTGAGCAAAAATCACGAAACGATGCGGTACAAAAAACGTCCCATGTCACTCAAATGTTGATGTAAAGTGACATCATAGTAAAAATACTTTTTCAAGGCAAACCCTATGTAAAAATATAGCAGCAGTGAACCGCTTCCGGTGTGACAGGCACACAACAGCGAGATGCAGCAGAACAGCGTCCCAGCCGATCCGCTGCCGTTTGGCATCCAGTGTGCCCCGATCATTATGTGTGCCTGTCACATCAGATGCAGTTCAGAAACGGAATGTCTAATGCCATCTCCGCTATATTTTTACATACATTGTACATATCGGCGAGTCACACCTAGCACCCTCTTGCCAAAGGAGGGGCTGCTGCACATATGGAAGCAAGCAAGGCATCCCACCACAAAGCCCATGAGATAGCCACACTACGGTTGGAGTGCGCTCGAACCCCAGAAGGTGCAGGCGAACCTGAGAGCTCATATGACTTCTGAATTTGTCCACAACACAGTGGGATAGTCTAGGCTTTGATAAGGGCCTACTAAGTTTATTGGAATTGAAGCAGACCAGCCAGTCGTCAAGGTAATTGAGGATCCTGAGACCTTGGGTGGAGATTCCCACACTCCACCTCCTTAATGGCTCACTTTTCTATTGGAAAGTTCTAATCAATTCATAATATACATTATCTCAAGGCACTTTACATAGAAGGTCAAGACCTTAGAATGTATAGAGAAACCCAACAGTCCCCACAATGAGCAAGCACTTTGGCGAGAGAAAAAATACCCTCATTAACTGGAAGAAACCTCTAGCAGAAACAGACTCAATGTGGGCGGCCATCCGGAAAAATGAGGAGAGGAGAGATGGGTGCAAAAGAGGGGAGAGAAGAGAGAGAGATAGGGGGAGGGGGAGGGGGAGGAGAGTGGGAGAGAGAGGAGAGAGAGAGACCAGGAACACTTGTGCACCTACAGGTTTCAGCTCTGACTAGTTATAATGAAAAAATTTTTAAAGATAATAATGAGGATAGAAGCCACAATTCATATAATAATTAATTAATAATAATTATTATTATTGCTAATAATAATAATAATAAAATAATGATAATAATAAAACAAATAATTGTTGGTATTCTGCATCTCTGAAGTCAGATATACCTGCAAAGAGAGAGAGAGACTATGGGAGGGAAAAAAACACACAGTTAGTGACATGTAGTAAAATAAATAAATGAATGCGGGGGAAGAGAGAAGGGGAGAAGTGCTCAGTGCATGATAGGAATTCCCCCAGCAGTCTAGACCTATAGCAGCATAACTAAGGGATGGTTCAGGACTCACCCAAAAATAGTAAGGGAAATTAATGACTTCCTGGGGCATAATGCCTATCCTTTTGCTTCATCTTCCAAAGACCGGTATATTATAAAGAGGAGATGTGAAAATTACACTTTCAAGGGTAAGTAGTAGGCTTTGTCCTTCCAAACAATAAGTCACTAATGTTGAGTTACTAATATCACCATGGCCCTCAGATGGGCAGCTTCACTACGTTTGCCGTAAACGGAAGCAGGGCGAGTATCTTGCCAAAGTTGTTACCTCATCAGAGGAGGCAGATGAAGTGTTTGTGGCTTTCCATGCGAGTGAGCATGGAGGCCATCGTGGGATGAAAAAAACATCAGATGCCATTTCCTTGCGGTACAACTGGCCTGGGATGGAAAAGGACATATGAATATGGGTGAGCTTGATCTAAATTTGTTTCTCTGTGCATGGTGGTTTAAGTTAAACACTCTTTCATATTCAATTGGTTTTTTTTCTCATTTACTGATTTCTTAAATTTGTTTGGGTACTGGAGTGTCCTCAATGCCAGGCCAGAAGGAATGTCCTAAAAATATAAAAGGCTTACATCCCAATTGAGGTGACTGCACTGAAATGAGTCCCCACCCCAGAGTAAGAACACATTTCAATAACATGCTCTCTTTCCTCAGGTAACTGAGCATCTTGAGCTTGTGGGGATGGATCTGGTTGGCAAACTGAGGCCAACCAAAAATGGTCACCAGTACATTTGTGTAATAATAGATTATTTCGCAAAATAGACAGAGGCTTATCCTTTGAGGACCAAATTTGCTGCTGAGGTCACTGAGTGCATCCCCGAATTTTTTTATAAGTTTGGTGCAC
The DNA here is from genome assembly GCF_022539355.2 of Hippoglossus stenolepis. Classification (NCBI taxonomy): domain Eukaryota; kingdom Metazoa; phylum Chordata; class Actinopteri; order Pleuronectiformes; family Pleuronectidae; genus Hippoglossus; species Hippoglossus stenolepis. The sequence goes on from NC_061485.1 coordinate 30,688,155, forward strand.
CAAAAAGGCTTCTCACAGACCAAGGAAGAGAATTTGTTAATAAGTTAAGACCTCCTCATGCCATCTGTATCTTAAATTATATGGGGTCAATATGAATGTTTCCACTTTTCTTTCAGCTCAACTATAATTTCTGTGAGAAGCTGGCAATAAAAATAAGTCTCTGCTCTCCCTACCACCCCCAGACTAACGGCTTGGTGGAAAAAATGTATGGAACTACTCAAAGGTATTGTAAATGTCTATTTGTGTCTTCATTAACACTGTGCAGGCTTAAGGTCACAATGTTGTGTGTATGACCTTACAGGACCTTGACTAAATTTGTGGATGACAAACCCAACACTTGGGATGGCCACCTCCAGGCAACAGTGTTTGCTCTCAGGACCAAGAAAAAACTCACCACCAGATACTCCCCCTTTTTCCTCATGTTTGGTCAAGGGCCAGGTACCCTACTGAGGTTCCCAAAGAGTATGTGGTATGTAGTAAAGTACACATTTAATGTGTGTATTCTGGTAAAAATGGAAATTATGATGCTTAACTTCATGGTTGCTGCAACTCAACATTCTGATGTGTTTCTTGACACAGGTGACAGATGATGGTGTGGAGGCTATTATTGCCTAGGAAACGCAATCTGTGGGAATGCAGAACCTCCCTGCCCATTACACCTCAGCTGAAGCCAACATGGGGAAAATGAGGGAGAAAGAGAGAGGAGATGGAACATGATGACAACTTCAAAGTTGGAGAAAAAGTCATGAGGGCCAATATACGCCAGGAGCAACGGAGGGGGGGAGGTGGCGACCTCCATGCTCGGCCCCTTCATGATTGGGAAATTGGAGGGGAAAGTGCTGACCTTGTCACTCCTAAAAGTAAGGTTATTCATTAAGTCAACATCGACCAGCTAAGCAGGTATATTGAGCCCACGCCACGTATCCCCCACAAATGATGACTGACTGCCCATCCACCATCTCCGTCTCACCCTCACTTGGATCTCCTTCCGTCTTACCCTCACCCATATCTCCAGCCATCTCACCCTCACCAACATCTCCAACCACCTCAACCACATCTCCAGACGTCTCACCCTCACTTCCAGCCGCCTCACCGTTACCCGCATCTCCAGCAGTGTGTCCCTGCAAGAGTTGGCATCAAAGTCCAGTCAGACACTTTGGAAACAGTTAATAGCAAATTATAAGTAAAATGTTTATTGCAAGTCATTTGTCAACTTTTTTCTATATAGTGGTACAGAAAATGTGGTCTGCCGAAAAACCAGAGTTGTTGTTAACCAAGATGGGTCCATACAAAGTGTTTACACACAACCAAATGACATTTGGCAAGGGAAGAGCAAAGGACTGAGGAAGGTAAGTGATAAAATGTGATTGCACTGAATATTAGGGAGGATTTTTTTTATTCATGCTCCTTTACTTGTAGGCCTATATGTTTTTTTTCTATGTCCTATGTTTATTAATTCTATTAATTTTTAAATATTAGAGCAGATTGCTCATGTATAAACCTGATTCATTTTCTGTGGACTATATTGCCTTAATGCAGGTAGATACCTTGGACTATGAGGTCATGGTTGGAGCTGTCTGCGAGCACCAACATTGGACACTAACTGTAAGGGGCTTTGGCTATAATCACAATATACAGCTCTTGTTGTTTGAATAATTCCTTGTTTTTACATTTGTCCAGATGATGTATCCTAAACAGAGTATGTGGATCCTTTTGGAGCACAGAAGGATGCATTAAAAAATGCATAGCAGTGACCAGGTAGAGGGGGCCATGGTGTAGAGGGGGTTCACAGATTTTGAACGAGGTATTATTCATTATTACTCTGCTACACAGGACTTTAATGAGTCATCGAGGCGTCAACTGCTCCCGCTGGTCCTGTGACACAATTGCACACTCTCATCAAGAGGATGCAACCTCATGTGGCATTATTGTGTGTAAAGTAAATGAACGTGCTTTGAATCAATCAGTTCAGAAATAAATGGTTGGACCGTTTACGCATTCCTGTGTTTTCCACGTGTTTCTTGTTACAGTTAGCAGACATTATTTTAAATGAAGAGGACTTGGATGTAATTTTTACTAAGCTTGGGATCACAACTATCAGAATGCAGATAGGCCAAAGGCTAATCAAAGAAGCAGGTTAGTTTTTTGTTATTAGTTATTGTAAAACAGGAGCTATTTATTTGAGAAAATAACATAACTATGTGTAATGAACAGATGATTTGTCCTGCCTATGTCGAGTGTGTGGTGTATAGATTACAGATGTGCAATGGGTAAGGCAGATTTTAAGCACTTTCAGTTGATTCATGTCTTACTTATGGTACTGCCATACATGTTGATTATTTTCTCTACTTTCAGATGCTTGTAAACTTTGTGACAGCTGGTTCCATTGCAGCTGTGTTGGGCAACCACCAGTGGATGGTCACTTTTATTGCCCACTGTGCATTTAAACATATAAGTGTCTAACTGGTGTCTATTAATTTAACGTTAATTGTAGCTGACACCCCACAAATTAAAGCAACCAACAATGCAGCTTAACAATAAACGCCAAACCCAATCCAGCCATGGCAGTTTGAAGTTGGTGAAGATGAGTGTGCAGGTTGTGCTGTGTCTATACACTAAATAAACGATGACAATTATGTGAGCTGCAACACCGGATCTTCCACTGAAAACATCTGGAGCACAGAGAGTGTAAACAAGTATCACCAGTTGCCATGATCCCCAGTTAAACTGGAACACCGGCTCTACAGTGTTGTTTACATCACGTGCAGGGGAGATGGCGTTATATCGTCTAGATTGAATTCTTGCATTCATAACGTAAAGTGCAGATTTCATTCGAGCAGAGAGGACAGGATGGAATCTTCAGCGGATCCAGGTGTGTTTCTTCTGCCTTTGAGGGTTAATATCTTCAGGTGTGGGAGAAGTTGGTAGAGCAGCAAGGCTTCTTTGCCAGAGCTTCAGCTTTGGGAGGAACGCTGTCGCTAACGCTGTTACTAGCGTTCGAATTAAAATATTCAGCTGTAGTTTTTCTTGAGTTGGGAAGTAGTTGAAGACTTCCTCGTGGTTAAGGCCTGATAAATGAATATTGCAGGTGCACAGCTCTGATGTTTGATTCAGACTCAGAGTTAATCTCGAGGGACTAAGCCCCGAGTTTCAGGAATAAAGCGGACTTCTTCCCCTGATGACCTGGACTCATTCGGATTGAGAAAAAAGTGACCCGCGGAGCCCAGGGGCACAACGATCACATGATCAACAGCTGAGATGCTGAAGCAACTTGCAGGAATACTCATGCAGCAGCGGGGCAAGCAAAGGGAGTGATGGGAAATTATATCTGCTGAAATAGACCGTCTAATAGAGTGGGTGTGTATTATAGATGATTATAGAGAGTGAGGTATGTCACTTAATGTATGTCAGGTTGGAGAGAGACTGATCCGAGTGGTGTGGCTCGCTTGAGGTGCCAGAGAGGTGTAGACTGAGAGGTGCAAATGGTAGATGAAGAGATAAGTCAGTTTATATCCCAGTTAAATGGTGCAGGAGAGAGGTATCCTTATACTCATTCAGTATGAATAATACAATATTAAAAGACGTGTTAGTAAAAACAGAGGAACGTGATTCCAGTGCCTTCATGGGTCTGAGATTAAGGTAGAGAACAAGAGTTTTTTACGAAAGACAAGTAACTACTAGTAAGAGTAAGAGTTATCTGAAATGTGAGGGTTTTATAGCATTTTATGTTCATTCCATGTAGACTTATAGAAAACAAAACATATTTACCTGCACACACACTTTACCCTGCTTGAATATGATAATAAATAATTCAAAAATAAGAACTATTGGGTTGAATCAGCTCACTTTAACTGTAAACAGAACTTCTAAGAATAAAGGTTGTTTCTCTCCACTGTTGCAAAGTGTTTGCTAATTGTGGGAGATGTTGGGTTTCTCTCCACACTATTCTAAGGTCTTGACCTTATTATGTGAAGTGCCTTGTTTTATTTTATTTATTAAATTTGCTAATTTTACCCATGTCATCCTACTGTAAACATAAAATGTTTGAGGTTTACTGATAGTTGAGGTGTTCACATTGAGTAGTCCTTGAGTGTTCTAAGGTCTACCAGCCAGCTCCGCTCTTATCTCACTTTCAGCCATGGAATATTGTGGACCATAAAGCCAAATGGACAGCTGCGGAACATCTTGATGTTCAATGGTCATGGCCGGTGTGCAACAAAGTACAGAGATAACGTGATCAAACTGTTAATCTGCTGTACGGACTACAACAGGAGAGCCTTGTCTAAGTTATTTCATAATGTATCTTTATATTTGTTTTGAATTTCATCGTGTCACATGTGTATCAGTAGTTACTTCAGTGGGAAAGTATTTATACCATAACTGTATGAAAAAAGTTTAAATTCTTTGAAATACAGCACTATTTTATTTTGAAAGTCATAAATAATAAAATTAAACTTCATTTATAAATTAAGAATTACTTGCTTACTAAATAAAATAGTTGTCAGTCTGTTACAATAATATTGTATTTTTTACTTTTATTAAATACTAATTTCTTAATATTATGTTGACCTGATGTAAGATACATACCATGTAAGTACAATATCTCTGGTTCATTTCCCTCCATCTCTCCATGTTTCCTAAGATAATCTATGTCTCCCAAATAAACTATCCAATGATGACAAAAAACCTAATCTTCTTCAACATATTCTCATTCTCATATTATCGCACAGTTTTACATCTTAATTTAATATTAACATTTCGTAAAAACCGATGTAATAACAATAACTTACTTTATAATAGTCAACATTTAATTGTTGTAGTTACTCACTTATTCACAAGTCCTCAACATACACCCATTGCTCAGTTTCAATTGATGAACTTTTACATACTTTAAATTACAGTTTAATCTCGAGTCAAGCTACCATAACAACAGTGATAACAATTTACTCATCAGGAATATGATCCACAGTATTCTAAGGTCATTTGGCTGATTAATGATATAATGAGTGATACATCCACTGACCTAAATTACAAACTGATAATGTGTGTACAGAGTGCTGCATTGAGTAAATTATTGCCTACATATGTTTCAGACTTAGCAGGATCTTATCAAAACATGTTCTAATAGTCATTGGGTTTATTACCCCAATTTATCAAAGGCTGCTACACCTCCTACTTTCTCTGTGCACACTCAACTGTATAAAAGCCCAAACTTAGCTGCTGTTGCTTGGCTCTCACATCCAGTCCCAAGGTTTGTTTACAGAGGATTATGTTGAGAATTGCATCTTCCTTGTGTCTCTTGACCCTGGTTAATTTTATTTTGTTTTCATCTTATTTTATTTAGCATCCAGAGAAGGTCAAGCTCAAGATGACCAGGCTCACAATTCTAGCAGGTACCTATCCTCCTTATTTTCACACACACACACACACACACACACACACACACACACACACACACACATACACACACACACACACACACGCTTTATTTCTTAAACTCTTACCTTTCTATATTCTTCAGGGTTATGTCTGGTGATGTGCCAGCTGGGTAAGTCCTAACTGTTAACTTGCTTTGATCAACCAGAATATGACTTAATGTTTTCATTTGAATTTCATTACTGAAATCAAAGCTCCAACACAGGATCTGCCAGCCAGATGGTGTGCTACTTCACCAACTGGTCCCAGTACAGACCTGGTGAAGGCAAGTATATGCCACAAGATGTGGACCCCTTCCTTTGCACCACCCTGATCTATGCCTTCTCCATGATCAACCATAAAAATGAGCTGGTTACGTATGAGTGGAATGATGATGTCCTCTACAAGTCCTTCAATGCTCTAAAGACTAAGTAAGTTGCCAGTGTTGAGGTACACTTGTATTGCATAGAGGGTAAAGGTCAAGCTAAGACAAAGTATCCATAGACTTGCAGAAGTGAAGTTCCCTCAAAAGAAGCCTTCGGTGGGTTAATTTTTGCTCAATGAGACTTTTGCTGACTCAAGACTCTTGTTTCCAAAATGCTAAAGCATTAGTTTTAATTAAGCCTCAATTATACATTGTTCATGTAACCTGTTAGAGGCAATAACATGCTTGGCTTAAGTGTGATAGAAATGTAATCTACCCTCTCTGTTGTTTCCAGGAATCCTCACCTGAAGACTCTTTTGGCTGTTGGTGGGTGGAACTTTGGTTCAACACAGTGAGTAACAGTTAAAAAAATTAACACAATGTATCAATTACTATATTCATGTACAGACAGGAGTTATGTCCATGCCCTATAAGCTTTACTGTTGAAACATTCTGAAAGCCTACCAAAGTTTTAAGTGTGACAGCTAAAATGTAGTTTTCTGTAAGATAGCTGACACCTAGTCACTTCTAATTCTTAAATATATTTACTGCATGCTTAGAACAGCAATAAATAACTAACAACAGAATATGGATTGGCAGCCATCAAGCTGACACATAAAAATGGAAGAAATGCTACTAAATGCTGTAAAATTGGTTCTGCATCATGCCTCATTTGATAACTGTGGCAATGGACCTTGCCACGGGGCTCTCCCACACACAGCCAGAGACACACGCGTTGCTTTTACGCATCTTTATTAACGTCACCAAACATAAACTGAAATCAAACATAAATCAGACTGGCTTTCCAGCTCAGTCAGGGCGTCTCTCCAGTCTCGGAGTCTCTGAGTTCCTCCTGGGTTCGTCCTGCTCTCCCAGCCCCCTCACCTCCACAATAACAAAGCTCAATGTTCCCTGCAGGTTCTCCATTATGGTCTCCACTCCTGCCAACCGTCAGTCATTCATCCAGTCTTCAATCAAATTTCTGAGGACTCATGGATTTGATGGTCTGGATCTGGATTGGGAGTACCCTGGTGCTCGTGGAAGTCCTCCAGAGGACAAACAGAGGTTCACTTTACTCTGCAGGGTGAGTGTAGATCTCTTTTGCTTCAGTTTTAAGCGGAAACCCACAGCAAAGGTTGCATGGTCACGGTTTGTGTATTTGTCATTTTTGTATGTGAATTTGCAGGAACTTGTTGAAGCCTATGCAGCTGAAGCAAATGCCACTAGCAATCATCAGCTCATGCTGACTGCTGCAGTGTCTGCTGGAAAGGGAACCATCGATGGTGGATATGAGATTGCTGAGATTGCAAAGTGAGTGTCCTTTCTCAAATAACTCTTTCAAGGGAAAAGTGAGGGTTCAGCAAAGGTTTTTGAGAATGTTTTTTTTCATTTTATTAGGGAACTGGACTTCATCAATGTAATGACCTATGACTTCCATGGAACATGGGAGATGTTCACAGGACACAACAGTCCTCTGTACCGTGGCTCCGAGGATTTTGGAGACTTAATCTACTTCAACACAGTGAGTAGAAATTGAGGACTGAAAATAATAACTCAAAAGAATCCCTTTAAAAAAATGTCACTGCATCTGCCCCCAACCTTTGTAGGACTTTGCTATGAAGTACTGGAGAGATAATGGCACCCCAGTGGAGAAGCTGAGGATGGGATTTGCTACTTACGGTCGCACCTTCCGTCTAACATCATCAAGCACTGGAGTTGGAGCCCAAGCCAGTGGCCCTGCTTCAGCTGGTCAATTCACACGTGAAGCTGGATTCTGGTCCTATTATGAGGTGTCATTCATATAGATAGGGGGGAAGTTAACTTTTTATGATGTATGGAATATATTGGTTACACTGGCATTAAATGGTTTTAATCACTCATCATACTGTTTAGATCTGTGGTTTTGTGAAAGACACAACCATTCAGTGGATAGAGGACCAGAAGGTGCCCTATGCTATTAAGAACAATGAGTGGGTTGGATTTGACACCAGGGAGAGCTATGAAATCAAGGTATGTTGTATGTCAATACTATAACTTAAACACATTTACAATGTTTCCAGGGTAGTTACACCAATTTCTATTAAATTTTGCCCCAATAGGTCCGATACCTGCAGGAGCACAAGTTTGGTGGTGCTTTCGTGTGGGCCTTGGATTTGGATGACTTTGCTGGACGATTCTGCGGAGAGGGCAAACACCCTCTGCTGGCTCACCTCCACAAGCTTCTTGATATTGGTGAGTTTATTGTATGTTTCTCCAGATTTTTTCATAAAGTTATGTTTTTTTTTACATTTTTGTAATTTTCCCTCAAGATATTTATATCCTTTTATGATTTAAGTTTCATTTGTACTGAAATCTGGTACTTCAGATGCCTATAATTGCCAACATGAAGGGTCATATTATGAAATACCATAATATGATATTCTGAATGACCCATCCTCTCTACTATGTATTGGAGAAATAAAACAATGCACAGTGCTGTCTGGATTATTCATTACATCAAATGTAACATACATTTCTCCTCCCTTTCTCATCCAGAGCTGCCCCCACTGCCCCCAACCACCACTCCCAAACCTGGTGCTACCACCACTACCCAAACCACCACCACCACCACCACCACCCATGCCCCAGGACCTGGCTTCTGCAATGGCAAACCTGACGGCCTGTATGCCAACATAGATGACAAGAGCAGCTTCTACATGTGTGCTCATGGTATCACCCACGTGAGGTACTGTGGAAATGGATCTGTCTTTGATGACACCTGCAAGTGCTGCAACTGGCCCTGAACCACGAATGAAGACCAAATGTATAACTGATGCAAATTCTATTAAACATCTATTAAACAAAATATAAACACCATGTTTAAAGTAATTTACATGAATCACTATCATTGGTGTATAGATCCAATATATTTTCTTGTGAAATATGAAACATTTTAAAAGAATTGAAGTACATTCATTATTTCAGTCTACTCATTTATTTGTTCATTTGAATCTACTAGTTTCTCCCTGCACACAGTTCAGCTGTAACGCTAGGTATATTTCTTCAGCACTGGTGTCAGCACGATACCCTTGTATTTGTGCTTATGTTAAAACAGGTTTAATTTGATTAACTTGACTTTTATATCATATAGTCATTATTATTATTCTTTAGTATCTTTCACAATGAGGATGAAGTGAGACAGGAACAAGAGTAGAGGAATGACATTCAGTAAATAGTTAGGGCAACTGAGTGGTAGTCAAACCAGCATTTCACTGCTCTCAAAAGGCCTTAACCAATGTCGGCGCGTCCATATAGGCGAACTAGGCAACTGCCTAGGACGGAATGTTAAATGCTGAGGAACGTGTCAAACACGCTGCACCTGCAGCTGCGTCTTTCACCGCCTCCCGTCCCCAGCTCTCAAGAGCCAGTGGTCGATTCAATTTAATTTAACTTTATTTCAGGAGCGAGAGAAAATGTGTGTGTGTGTCCTCAACATACACATGCACACAAACAGGCCCCCACTCACTTGCTCAGAGCGACACACACAGTGAGATGAGAGGAGCATTAACATGAAGCAGCCGGTAAGTGACTTTGTTGAAGAACAGTGAAAACAAACTGAAAATACTGAGTTTCCACTGCGGTCCACAGTTGCTCAATGATAAGAAGGTCGGTTTGTATTGAGCTGGAGTTTCCTGTGTCCTCCACACTCCTGCTGACCTGCTCTCACTTTAACTAATAAACACATTCGGAATATATGTCACTAATAAAAAAACTCATTTTCTAGAGGTCTACCTGATAGTGCTGTAGCTAAATTTAAGGAAATAATTCCAATTACATTTAAACCCATATTATCCGTCGATATAACCAACAAATTCTTTAAAAACCCTAGCTCCACTGAGATGGGCCATCTTGTCGATAGCTCTGTAAGGTCATTACGATTAACATTAGACTCAATAGCGACTCTAAAAAAGAAACGTGTAAAACATAGTAAATTAGCTCCGTGGTATAATTCCAAGACACATGAATTAAAACAAGTGTCAAGAAAACTAGAAAGGAAGTGGCGCTCCAGCAACCGTGTTGAATATCTCCTAGACTGGAAGAATAGTGTTAAAGCATATAAGAAGGCCCTCCACAAAGCAAGAGCTGCCTACTACTCCAAATTAATAGAAGAAAATAAAAAAAGGTTTCTCTTCAGCACTGTAGCCAGGCTGACAGAGAGTCACACCTCCACCGAACCCAGTATTCCTCGATCCCTAAATAGCAATATCTTTATGAACTTCTTTAATGATAAAATTCTAACTATTAGAAATAAAATCAACCATCTCCTGCCCTCAGTTGGCACTAATACCCCACCAAGAATAGAAATCTCAGAAACAGCTGAGAATCTTATCAATTATTTAGACAGCTTCTCTCTGATCAACCTTGATCAGCTGACCAAAATAATCTCATGTTCTAAACCCACAACTTGTATCTTAGATCCCATTCCTACAAAATTACTTAAAGAAATTCTGCCCCTAATTGATTGTACATTACTGAACACAATCAATCTGTCATTATCATCAGGATATGTACCACAGTCCTTTAAACTAGCTGTAATCAACCCCTTCTCAAAAAATCCACCCTGGACCCGGAGGTTTTAGCCAACTACAGACCGATATCTAACCTCCTCTTCCTGTCTAAAATCCTTGAAAAGGTTGTAGCCAATCAGCTGTGTGAGTTTCTCCAGGAAAGTAATGTATATGAAGACTTTCAGTCAGGGTTTAGAGCTAATCACAGCACAGAGACAGCCTTGGCAAAAGTCACTAATGATCTTCTAATAGCTTCAGATCAGGGATTTGTGTCTGTCCTCATTCTGTTAGATCTTAGTGCAGCATTCGACACTGTGGCAGTCGACCATGCCACGGGGCTCTTCCACACACTGGAAGGACTTTGCCAGGATGTGGGGTGTTAATTGTCAGAGATCCACCCAGTTCCACAGCACTATTCAAACAAAAGGAGCAATTTTCTCCTCTATGAGGAGTACGGCTCTGCCTTGTTCTCTATTCCCCAGGTCACACAGGCGGCACCTGGCTGGTGGGAAGCCCTACAACAGTGTCAGCTAATAGAAACTATGCACAGTGATGGCAACTCTGGTCACCTACGGATGCAAGCTGATGGCCCCCTCCAGATTACTGCTGGCACTACAGTTATGGTCCCAGCCACAGGCCGAAAAGGTAACAAATACCACATATAAACACTCCTATTAGAACCAGATAATAACACAAATAACCTTCCTGCAGGCCTTCTGATCTCCACAGCATTGGTAGCTCTCAAAAATGGTTTGGCCTCTGTCCCAGTTTCCAATGTAAGCAGAAGTGGCTTACCTGCAGCCACGAGTTACCCTGGGCTTGTTGCACTCTGTTGATGTAGTTGAAACTGTTAGACTTAATAAACACAATGTTTATTTCCTTTTACCGTTTATTTCTTTTCACTCTTCAACTACAACACATGGACACTGCTATTACATTTCCACCCAGGAACAACTAACACACCCCAGCGCAACCCGCGGTCAGAGCATGGGGTCAAAGGGTGCCCTTCCTTTCCCGTAAAGTATGTAGTAGAGGGGAAATACATGTTAACAGAAACTAATAGGTCAACAATAGTGTTCAGTGAGGAAGTCAATTCCCAGGGCCAAGTAACAGTGAAATGTTCCCAGGCCGCAGCTGGGAAAGCACCTGACTTAGATTTGGAATCTGTAGACCTGTCCAATTTGACACTCCCAGACCAAGCTGCTGCAGAGATAGTGTTAAGGAAATATGGAGATGTATGGCCTTTTGGCCTTTGCAATGCTACAAGCACATTTCAAAGGTTGATGGAAAGGATATTTGGTGATCTGAGTTTCCAGTCCTTGCTTATGTACTTGGATGATGTAATAATCTTCTCAACATATGTTGAACACCATTTGCAGAGGCTGGAGATGGTATGTTACACAGCTTTTCAGAAACTCAAAACCAAACTCACCACAGCACCAATATTGGCTTCAGCGACTTTTTACGAGCCATTTATTTTGGATGTGGATGCTAGTCATAATGGCCTGGGAGCAGTATTGTCACAGGATTGTGAGGGTAAGATCAGCCATATTGCATTTGCCAGCAGACATCTAAGAAAAAGCGAAAGAAATATGCAAAATTACAGTTCCATGAAATTGGAATTTTTGGCCCTTATGTGGGCTGTTACAGAAAAATTTCGTGAATATTTGCTGGGCCAAACATGTACTGTGCATACAGATAACAATCCCCTCAGTCACCTACAAACAGCCAAATTGGGAACAGTGGAACAGAGGTAGGCCTCAGAGCTTGCAAATTTTGATCTAGACATTAGATATAAACCAGGCCGTGCAAATGGAAATGCAGATGCTTTGTCAAGGCAGAACGTGACCACAGAGCAGGTGGTGGCCCTTGCACCCACAACACTTTTGCCAGAAGATCTTAGGTGTGCTTTGCAGAAAGAACATGCACCACTAACCTTCCAAAACTGTGTTTCCCAGATGGGGATGGTGTCTCCCTGGGCGGCAGAGGCCAATCTCTCTGTGTTGCAGGCAGAAGACCCTGTAATCAGGGAGTTCCGCAGTTTTTGGGACAGACAAAGACCACCAAATATGGAGGAGAGAACAACTGCATCCCCTATGGTTTTGAAGTTGGTGAGACAATGGGATAGGAATATCTATATGCGGATATGGAATTTTTTTAATTTCTACAATTCTTAACAGTTCGTGTTAGGTTTAGGTGTTCGTTTTAGTATCCTAGGGTAAATCAGATTTACGTGAGTGTTCTAGCTAACTATTTAACTTGAGTTACGTTAGCAGACCTCACACTTAATGTTAGCTTGCTACTTTCAGCCAATGTTAAGTTTTCGTTGGTTGTGTACAGGAAAAATACTATAAAGCGTTTAAGAGTTGTTGGTTTAATGGTTTAACTTAAGCTGCTTTCAGACATACTTTTACATTCCTCCGTATTTTCTCCGGAGGAGCTGCATGTTGAACACAAATGTCAGAGTGAGACACTTTCTTTGCCTGTCTTCCTAATATAAAGTCTGTCGAAATCCAGGAGAAGTTGATGTGTGAACACAGCGGAGAATTTCCACTGGATTCAATGATTCAATGCAAGAGAGTGGGGGGCATTGATGTCGCTTTTAACACATGACAGAAGCAAACAATGAAAAAAACAAAAAGAAAACAAATATCTCCTGGTAAAAACACACAGGGAAGACACTAACGTTTGTGTTAACAGAGTTTGTCATGATAAGAACCTGTGCAGAGAACCTCCTGCTGTGTTGTGTATGTGTGAAAGGCAAACTTTGGGTAAACTCTGTAGTCAATCTTTCACCCGCAGGTCATGTCTGAAAACAGCTATAGTAAATGCAGACGTGTTGAGTGCCTTATTGTTATTAACAACGTTGTGCTGCAGAGCCATGAAACAACAGGTTGTTATCCCATCCACCACTGGCTCAACTTCATTGTAGCTCCCAAATTCTCTGAGTCAAAGTGTATAACTTAATGGGGGCTGTTTTGTGTTGAGAGAGATTTGGTCTCAAATACAACTATTAACTTTGTTGCAATGGATAAAGGTGCTATCAGTTGTCTGCTTATGAATGACTTGTTTGTAATTGTCGTCAGTGTTGCTGGTGCAAGGTAGGCCCTTCATTACCAAACATGGTGGTTTGTGATGTGATTATGTGCTCCCTTGAGTAAGTATTTTTTAGTATTTTTAAAATACAAAAATACAGTAGTTTATTTTGTCACATGGCATGGCTGGTGTATTTTGTGGTTTGTTTTAATACACTAAGGTTATTTGATCTTTTGTATATCAAATAAATAATAATGTACCCATCCCTGTGTGTATATACAGTATATATATATATGTATTTATATATATGTATTTAGGTTCCCGATCGACACCCCATACCAGTTATGGCGGTAATGCACCATAACGTTGTTTGCCAACTATCATGAAAAACACCAAAAAGAGGAAGCCGTTTTAGAGGCTCCTCTCCAGAGGGTGGCGGTAATGCACCGATAAGTTGTTTGTCAACCTCCATTAAACATCAGAAGAAGAAGTTTTACAGGGTCTACTTCCGGGTTATGTTACGCGTAGAGTTTGTGCTGTGTGTATGATAAAACCGTCTGTTATTTACTTTATTTGTATGAGCGCAGCCGTGTATGTGCGTCTCTCTCGGTTTTATCATGTTTATTTAGCTGCCTCGTAATGAAGTAACAGAGGGCGCACTCGCTGTGCTGGCCCTGATATGCACGTTAGGCTAAGTTAACAAGCTAACATTGGCAGGACTTAGTACTTGTTTGTTTACATTTTTGCCAAGATGTATACTTTATTATCTGGTTTGTATAAATACATGTTCCAAAAGGACGAATACTGCGTTTTGATTCTGGGACTGGACAACGCCGGGAAAACTGTGAGTTGCATTAAAACCTGAGCTAAATGTATGTACCCCTGATTAGAGAAGTCGGGATTAACCGATTTTACGATAACTGCGATTTGTTAACCGTAAGAACTGTAAAAACTACGATATCTAACTATGGTGTCGTGCCTCCCGCGAGTCACGTAATTTATGTGTGCTTTGCTGTGAAATCTCTCGCGAGTCACGTTTTCCGTGCGCGAGCCACTAAAACAGCTTTATTTCCACCAACACTGGCCGAAAAACTCAATCGGAGGAGTTCACCGCGAAAGGAGAAATCCTCTTTTACTTTAGGATTCTGACCAGCATCGAAGGAGCAGCTCGCAAACCCCCCTCTCTCTGTTGCTCTATCTCTCTCTCTTTCTATTAACCGTTTTAATGTAGCCAAGAGTTTAATTCACTTATACTGAGAGGCCATAGTATAATAAAGACATGAAGAATGTGTACTTGAACCAAGACACGTTTACTTTTTCACAACTACTCAAGCTCCGTAATCAGAACAACTTCCGTCGGTGACCCATCACAATATACGTCCCATACAGATACACTGCTTATGATGACAGGAAACACAAATTCAATCAATCAAATTTTATTTGTATAGCCCATATTCACAAATCACAATTTGTCTCATAGGGTTTTAACAAGGTCTGAAAACCTTTTAGCAGGGTAAATAGAACGTAGAAACCTCAGAGAGAACCACATGTGAGGGATCCCTCTCCCAGGACCGACAGAATTGCAATAGATGCCACGTGTAGTCTTTCACAACAGGAAATAAAAATATAAATTGGAGACGTCACATTGATGAAGCAGTAATTTAATAAAATAAAATAAATGTTACACAGCATATTGTTTTCGCCCAGAGGGGTGAACATTTTTCGATTCTTAGATGCGTCGGAGTCTCTGTCAGAGTCTGTTTCCTCCTCACTTCCCCTCTGACCAGTGCTCACTTTACACTTTAACAATAAAGGCAGGACACCAAAGTGAGATATTGTAGTTTTTACAGTTCTTACGGTTATGAAACCGTGATGTTATGAAACTGTGGTTATTATAAAATCACTTCACCCGACATCTCTACATGTAATGTAACGTGAAGCGCACAGTCAGAACATCAGTTTTAAAGTGAGCGGAACGATCCAGAGTCATGATCCGACATCATTGATTAATAACTAAAAACGTGATTATCAGATTGTGTGTAAAGAGGGGTAGAGAAGAGCAGACACACAAACACAGACACACAGTCCTGTCGACAGAAGTTCTTTCCCGAATATTAGGGCGCAGTGTTTTAACTTCTTTGTTGCAGAAGAAGCGACGCCCCGTTTATCCAGGAACATAAATATGAATTCAGTAGGTTTTTATAAAGATCAATTCTAAGTGTGAGTGATTAAAAAACATCAGAGAAGCAGAGTCACTTGTTGACCAAGGAATAATACGCCTCAGTGCAGTGGCGCTGAAAAGGGGGACCAGGCATGGCCACCTTGATTAGAGTAGAGGGTATAATCAGATTTAGTCCTTTTAAGCCTTAGGTGCAGCACACAAGTCTAAAGTGAATGAATCAAATCAATTTGGAGAGTAGGGATGAGGGAGTTCACCTTTTTCTGTATCTGTTCAACCAACTAAACTATCCGTATCTGTACTCGGAAGGGGCGGGACCTAAACCGGAAGTTGATATTTTATGCCTGACATGGATATCAGAAGTTGCTATATTATTGTTTATTAGAAAAGTATTTACAGAACAACCTTAGAATTGAGCTTCAGATCAATGTTTTTTATCACAAGAGTAAGAAAACTATTCACAACAATTTTTTTATAAACATTTAGGGCTGTATCCTTGGACGTCCAGGCCTAACAGCACCTATTTGGTGAAGGGACAGGGCATAGCCAAGGGAAGAACCCCTTGCATTTCATTGCAGATCAGTATGACTGGGCAGGACCTTAAAATCATGCCCCTTAACATTGCAATATAGGGCATTAGTCAACCTTTTCGTGGATTTTTATGGAAATTATGTCCGGGTGTTCATTTTTTTTCCAATGTTTTGTCATCTTGTGCCTTTCTAGTTACTCCAGGGCCCTGTACTACGAAGCCGGATTTGTGCTTATCGGGGGAACTCCAGGTTAAATTCTGGGTTTCCGGTCCTACAAAGCTTGTTCACTTCTTATCGGGGTAAATCACCATGGTAACTTATGCTGAACGGCTTACCTGCTTCAGAGCAGTTTAAGTTGGAGATAAGAGCTCAAGCAGCATAAAAGCTCCACCCACTGACTAATCAATTCCTTTAAAACATGACATCACCGTTCTTAGAGGATCCTGTGGCTCAAGAAAAAATTAAAATAAATGATCCCATGGAGCTGGGTGTGGATTGTTAGAGGGTCTCTGTAGAGAACAAGGGTCTTCAGACAGACACAATCCGTTTACCTACTCTGATGAGTATCTTTATAAAAGATATAGATTCTCATCAGATGGAATAAGTTAGCTGAGCATAACCAACCTGACACTTACGAGCTATGTGCTAACAGAACCGCAGACTGTCTGCGTCGCTCTTCGTTTCTTTACTTGTGGGATTTACTTATATTGATGTACTGGGTGTGTTAGCAGCGGGATAACCAGACATGTTTTATAATTCTATGATTGAAAATAGGTCCATATGACTTTATTGATAAAGCTGTATTGCCAGTTCACTTGTCCACATCAGTGATTGTTCATACGCAGTTAACACCGCCCCTTCCAAGTGTGTGTAGTGGTGTGTAGGCTAATCCGCTGTTTGAGCTTCATCACCATGAAATGCCAGACTTACATTAATGCTCATTATGTCCATGCTCAATACAATTGTAGTTTATCTGTTAAGTGTTTTCTTGTTTGTCTGTTTTCATGCATGTAGGTGGGTTTTTGACAATGGAGAAGTAGCATTAACTTTTTAGCATTGTGCTATATATAATTTGGATTATTGTAAAGATCAAGATCATAACTTCTTAACTTTAATAACATTATGTGTAATTATAGATGTACATGTGACAGCTGCAAATTTATGCTTATTTACAAAAACTGTTTATCACGATACCTTTCTAGTATCGGTATAGAGTGCAACACTACTTACTGCTGTTAATCACTCTGGTAACTTATGCTGCACATTTAAACTGCAGCAGCAGGATCATTTAAGAGGATCTGATCAAAACCTGTCAACAGCTCAATCAGATCACTGGAAAACCAGAGTCATCATTCTACATGATCCTAATGGGAGCAAAAGAGTTTACAGTCAAGTGAGAAATAATAAAGAGCAACAGAATCAGACCAAATAAGTACATCGCAAATATTATTAATTACTTAATTTGAATTCAACAAGGATTCTTTGATTGTGACAGAATACCTGACATTGCTAATGCGTTGACTCTTATTCTGTCACTGCTGCTGTCAAATGATCCACACATTTTTCAATGTTTCCTATGATTATAATAGAATAGACTAAACTCATCAGACATCAACGATTACTTTTCTCTCTCTATTTTGGCTACACAAATAGTCTTACAATTACTTCACTTTATTGTATCATCACATGTTCATCATAGTTTGTTCATCGTCACACAAAACAGCAAAAATACTAACTCACATTCAATTTAAATCTGTGAGCCTGACTCTGAAATTATCTCATGTTTCTTTTCTATTCTAGTCATGTGATCATATTGTTCACATGTAGCCCTGTTGTCTGTCATTGTTACTGAGTTTAATAATTATAATAAGAAAATGTTTCTGTATAACACCTTTCTTCAAGTGTTTTACAGACAGTGGAGATGAAAATACAAGCATATTAAAATGTAGAATAGACTTGCTGCAGATGATCTCAGTTAGGGTTTATTTTTAAATCGTGATCGCGATATCAACCTGCGGGATAGACCTATCGCAAAAGACGGCCAAAACTGCGATAAATGGTGTTCCATGTGCCATTTGGCCAATCAGATGGAGCCCTGCTGCATCTGATTGAATCATTGTCGGAAAAAGAGAATAAGAAGAGAATAGAGAGAAAACTGAGCATTTGACCACAGAGATTTGACGGAGCAACACGGCTCAAATCTCCAACTAAATTCTACTGTGAAAACTTCTAGTGATCACGTTTGTCCCGAGTCAGATTCATCACTAGCGGTTGATTTTAAAGAAGAATTGTGTAGCTTATTTATGATCCCAGAACCTGAGGGGAAAGTAACAGCACACACTCTCAAACAGTGTGATCGGACACACTTGTAAACTCAGACTGGGTAAAAACAACTGACTTTGTAAACTTAGTAAATGTATGGAAAGCTGTAGGAGATGGTGTCGCGTTACGTTTGGTTTGAAAGTGCGGGTGATAGAGCCACAAGAGGAGTGATTAATTACTGACAGAGCCGCTAAAATGTTCAAAATGTATGAAAAGACCCCAAATTTACTGTAAGTGGACTTAGTGTAGCTGTGCATGGCTCACTGGTGTCTGCCCTGGACTTGGTAGCGCTGCGGCCAGGCTGTGCGCCTTCTCCCGGCTGTAGCCAGGGACTGTCTGTTTATTTTCGCAAGTCATATCATCATCGCAATATTAAACAACATCATCGCATGTCTTCCTAATATCGTGCAGCCCTTATCTCAGTGTTCTAGAGGGAACCTAGTTGACTTGAGAGTCGGCTATGTAACTCTGTCCTAGCCCATTTAGAGCCTTGTATGACAGGAGGAGAACCTTGATGCAACTAGTGCAGAGAAGTTAGAACTGGTCTAATGTGTTCTCTCCGCCAAGCAGCAGAGTTCTAAATGAGCTGCAGTCTCTCTATTGTTTTCTTTGGGAGCCTGTAAAAAGTGCATTACAGTAATCCTGTCGGCTAGAAATTGAGGCTTTTCAGCATTTGTCTGATTTCAAAATGGCCAAACTGTTGCTATGTTTTAGGTTGTATTTATTGTATTTATTGCTAAAAGACATTTAGTAATAGAGCGCCGAGCATTATCATAATTTGGCTCATCAGCAATGTACAGTTTTGTATCATCTCTGTAACTATGGAAACAAACATTGTGCACTCTGATGATGTCACCCAGTGGCAGCATGTACAGTGAGAATAATGAAGTTCCAATGCAGTTCCCCTTTGCAACCCCAAAACAGCTGTCATATTTGTCAGACACGTGATCTCCAATGCTGGTATTAAAACGTCCTCCCTCTTGATGTACATTTTGAATGAGTTTAGGACACTGTCAGACAAACAAACCAACTTCTCAAGATGATTGATAAGGATGTTGTGGTAAATTGTATCAATAGCAGGGCTCAGGTCTAGGACGATTACAATTGAAACCTCTTTTTCATCAGAGCTTAGTCCGAGTTCGCATTTTATTTTAGTAGGTGCAGTTTTTATTTCTGTGATGGGATCTAAAGCCAGACTGAAACTCCTCCAGGGTGTTGTTCACTTTTAGACCTTGTGACGGAAAGACAGCTGACAAGAGGGAATGGACCCCACTGGGGCTGGAATGGGTTAGCTTCCCATGCTGGCAGGATCAAACAAATTGGTATTTGGAGACACCCACTAATTGCTATGAAAGCAATTAAAAGAAAAGAGAAACGTCTCACTGATGAACCACACGGCTAATGACCCTAGAATAAAAAATGACAAAGAGGCTATACAAGAAGCCTAAAACCCTTTAAGTTTGTGAAATGTCTCTTCACCTCAAAGAAGGGAGGAACATTGAGGACCTCAAACATTAGCCAATTTCGGCCCATCAGTCTCCTCTATGTAGAAGGCAAGATCTTCTTCAGCTTAATAGCCCAAAGGCTGACAAGCTATCTGGTAAAAAAAAAAAAAGCTGGTGGATACATTGGTCCAAAAAGCTGGAATATCAGGGTTCTCTGGACTTTTAGAACTAGCATGATCTGGCACCAAATCCAATCAACCAAGATTGAGAAGAGAGATCTACATGTCATCATCCTCAATCTAGCTAATGCATTTGGTTCCCCACATAGTGTCCTCTGGGCTGCTTTTGACTTTTTCAAAGTACCAGAGCCCATCATAAATTTGGTCAAAGCCTACTTCAAAGATCTGTAATTCTACTTCACCACACCCGATTTTACCACCATATGGCAACGTCTCAAAGTTGGCATCATGGCTGGCTGCACAATCTCCCCACTAGCGTTCACTATGGCAACAGAGGTGATTATCAAAGCTTCCAAATGGGTAGTAGGGGGTGAGCAACAAAAGCCGGGGTCTCGGGAAGATGACCCTCTCAGAGTCCTGAGACACATCTATACGGGCTGTCAGACCATCACTGACAACATGATGGACAACAGGCAAAAGAAGCACTTCAGCATGCTGAAGACAGAGGGCCTACTCCACTGACTAGAAGTCATCAGTTGGAGCAAGCCCAACACTGGGAGATGTTGGTGTACATGGGCCAGCGGCTTACAGTCCCATCACATATTGTCACTACCACTCTAAAACCAGACCTGATACTCTGGTCCAACACCCTGCCAGTCATCTACTTTGTAGAATTGACAGTACCCTGGGAGGATTATGTTGATGAAGTGAATGAGAGGAAAAGACTATGGCAAGCCAATGGCTCTGGATCAGGAGGAAAGATCCCAAATGGGCCCCAAGATGCTAGGGACATGCACCCAGGTCCGATCAACCTGTGATGGGCCTGCGTTAGTAGAGGGTGTCTTGTGATTAAAAGGCCAGAACACCTGATGACGCTAAGGTGCACAGCTGAAGATATGTCCCTAACACCTTCTAACCTATACTGGTAGTTGGTAATATAAATTGTTCATAAGACTTTCAAACTACAAGGGATATTCACCATCTTATCCTATATTCTAAAACAGAAAGGAATTTAACTGCACTGAAACGATCTTTTCAAGTATCTTAGTAAGGAATGGGAGGTTGGATATTCGCCTGTAGCAGGTCAATGCATTACAGCAGGGGTGGGGAACATCCGGCCAATGCAAGGGTTAGGGTTAGTTAGAACAAAAATCTTGATCAATGCAAGATTGTGTGATCCGGTCAGCGAGGCAATTCATAGATATACAAAAAAAGCACATGAGACTTTAAATCTGTGAATTGCCACGAAAAAATTCCTTGGTCGCAACGGTGCGCCTGCATTTACCTGCTCTGTCTCTCATCTCCTCTGAGTCTGGGAGATGAGGCCCCGCCACTTTCACTCACACTGACACACGGAGAGTGAAGCAGAGATAAGAGAGGAGAATTGGCTGGCTCGAAACCCTGCGGTAAAGTTGGAATGACTATTAAGTTACATCGTTAAAACACAAGCAAAGCCTCCTTCCAATCAAAGTAATTTACACAACCAGCTCCCAACCCTCCTCACTCCCCTGCTGACCTGTGCTTGCTTTACTTGTAACAATAAACACCAACACTAATCAGAAGTTATAGGCTACTGAAGTTAATTTTGTTTCTTTGATATTTAAACACATTGAAAAGAAGTCCAACATTTTGTGGCCACAAAGTTTATCTGCTAAGCATGAGATGTAAACATGACGCAGACAGCCAGAACGATCCGGATTCATGTTCTGACACCATCGATTAATTAATAAATGTGTGAAGGACAGACACACACAACCACACAAACACACACACACACACATACTCACTCACTACTGTAGACAGGAGAGAGGTAATTCCCTGCATAAAATATTAATTCATTAATCGTAATTGAGGTAAAAGTTAGAAATAGAAGTCTTTGGTCATATCACCAGGGCCTAATAGCAGCTATGTCCTTTAGTCTGCAGTCAAAGAGCAACCCCAAGCTCTTGACTGGCTCTTCCGACAGTGTTGGGATTGTGGTCTCAAAAATCTTGAAACGGAACTAGTCCACAACCTTCCCTTTTTTGAGCACAAGGTAACTTGACTTTGAAGGTTTGAAACTCATCCTTGCCCATTAGATTAGCTTCACAGTCCTAGTAAGAGTTACCTGCTGCCAGGGAGTGATGATGTTGTGACTGTGGCTAACGTACGCCGGCCGTTAGAGGTCCTCAGCACTCCACCTCAGCTGACTTGACCATTATGTTGATAGCATGGGCGAAAAGGATTACTGAGATGATGCAGCCAGTAATGATTCCCTTCTCAAGCCTGTGCCACTGCGCCGTTAAAGACCCAGAGGTAGCTTTCATCTAGAAATTGTTGTAGTTTTCCAAGATGAGGTTGCTGATATTGCTGGGGACATGGTGTCTTCGAACAGCCTCCTCAATCAGATTGTGCTATATGGTCCCATAAGCATTGGCAAGGTCCAATCACAGGACCACCAGGTCGCCCCTCCCTTCCTTTGCTTCTCTCAGAAGCTGCATGATTTCCCTTGTTGTGCTCCAAGCACCCAGGTGTTCCAGAGATCCCACCTTTTTGCACTGACATATTGATGTAATCATCCATTAGGAGGAACTTTAATAGCCACTGGGACAAGATGCTGAAAAATATCTTGCCTTCCAAGATGATCCGTGAGATGGTTCTGAACTGCTCTATGATTTTGGAGTTCTCCTCCTTGGGGATCCAAACCCCCCAGTCCATCTTCACTTAAAACCTTTTTTATGAAGGGGGATTTAAATTATTAAATACTAGAAATAATAAATACGTAATACTTTTAATTAGCCACTGAGTTTCTGCCAGAGGTTGCTTATTTAGGATTGACCAGGATATTGAGACACCACAGTGTAAACTTGTTAATCCACACCGAGACTGACCATATGCTTGATTGTGTTAGTTCTATGTGGTGCAGCTGTCATACCAATGATAATTGTATTTATGATGCCTATGTGTTACCCTGATTACTTTTATTGCTGCAAAATTTGTTCATGTAAATCAGCACTTCTAAAGTCTGTTTTTAAAAAAAAATATCCCCCCTCGGAATATTGAAATATAAAACACTGTTACAATTTAGTCGATTTTCAATGTGGAGCTACAGCAACTAACTCTTAGTATTTTAATCACAGCAATGTGTCATATATATGATGTGATCTAATGACCTTTCTGAATATCTTAGCTTGTGCAATTATATGTAACATGTTAAACAACATGCATAGTCTGACGTATCCTCTAGACTAACTGTTGTCTCTTTCTGCAGACCTTTCTGGAACAAACCAAAACAAAGTTCAGTAAGAACTACAAGGGAATGAATTTATCAAAGATCACAACTACAGTTGGTCTTAATAGTAAGTGAATGTTTCAGTGAGTGTTTTTTATGAAGAGTGATACGCTTGTGACTACCCTGGGTGCATCACTGTACGGTTAGACCCTCAAAATTGACAGTTTGCCCCTCTCTTCTAAAATCAGAGTAGCAGTGTTCCATGTCAGTTTCAATCAGCAGTGATTAATATCTGAAAAGATTCTCAGTCATCCAATCATGGTATCTTCAGGAATTGTACAGGTGTACATGTACAAGTGTACTTATGTATGCGTCGACATGTACAACTCCTGAAGATGTAGTGATTAATAATTTGCAATAGTAATCATAACTTTGGAAAGTCATTAATATGTCTCCTTTCTGAAAGACTGTTTATTACACTTAACTCTTACGCTGTGATCACCTGATGCTGCTTATCTTATAGTTTACAATTGGTGCTTGTTTTCACTTGTCTCACTGTCCTCCCTAGTTGGTACAATTGACATGGGCAAGGCTCGTCTTATGTTCTGGGATCTGGGAGGTCAGGATGAGCTTCAGTCTCTGTGGGACAAGGTGAGTTAAAAAATGAAACACCAACAATATCCTGTGAGGAATTCTTCAGTAGCCACATACTGACACGTACTCTTTTTAGATTTCCTGTAACATGTTTTAAATACCCTGACCAAACCAACATCAAACTGATGGCATTATATTCTGTAATTAATAAAAAAATAAAAAATAAACTACAAATACGTTCAAAGTCAGGTGGCTTAATGAAGGAGTATTCAAAACAGTTAGGGGGGAAAAAAAGCTTGGATATTTTAAGATTAAAGCAGGGCTACATCCACATTACTATGTTTTAGGTTTAAAATGCATCTCTTTGGCTATGGTTATTCCTGGTATCCACAATACTCCTGAGTTTTCCAGCCTCCAAAATAAAGAGATTTGGAAAAACTGCTGGTCCAATTTAAAGGTCCAGTGTGTAAGATTTATGTGAAAGGGATCTATTGACAGAAATTTTATATAAAATAATCCTAGTGATGTTTTCACGAGTGTGTTTCATTTAAATTATACAAATTGTTGTTTTCTTTACCCTAGAATGGGCCATTTATATTTAAATACTTTATATTTACATCAGGGGGGGTTCCTCTATATGGAGGCCACCATGTTTCTTGTAGTAGCCCAGAGTGGACAAACTAAACACCCTTTGAGTTTTTATGAAAACTGAAAGTTACCACAGGTTGTCTTTCATGTTTGGAAGGGGAGGATGAGGTGAGGGATATTCAGCTGCTACATGCAACTTCACCACTTTGTCACTAAATTCTACACACTGCAATTTTAAGTTTAAAATCTGTGCTGTATGGATGGGCAGAAGAGACATTTGGAAATGAGACTGTGCTGTGACTTAAAATTAACATTACTGTATTTTTTCCTTTTGGGACGATTATGGTATTGTATCACGGTATTACTTTATCCCCCCGCCCCCATGGCACCACCTTGGCGGCGCCACTGCATTGAAGCACATTACCCAGCCCCGTCAATAAGTGATTCCTCTGCTCTTTTCTAATCACTCACACGAAGAGCTGATCTTTGTAATAACCTGCTGAATTAATATTTATGTGTTTCTGGATCAGCACATTCATTTAGGTATTAATCAATGGGGTTGGATCATGAATCCAGATCATTCATGTCACTTTAACCCTGATGTCCTGGCTGTGAGTGTGTACAAAATGTTGGAATTTTTTTTTTTTTCTTCAATGTTTTTAAATGCATGCATCAACATAGGGTGAATTAAACAAAGTAAACATCAAGTACTGGTAAGGTCCTAAAAACTTCAGATTAGTGTTTAAATATTATTTTTTATTATTTATAATTATCTATGATATACTTCCCACCCCTAAAATCTGCACTCACTCCCGGCTTGGTGTGTATCAGTCATGACTTGAATCCCAGCCATGAATGCAGAGCACTGTTAACGCTTACTGTCAGTAACAGTTCCACCTTGTGGAATCCCTGCTCTTACTTTTCACCATTGCTTTTTCTGATTTCAAGTATTTTCTGTAACTAACAACCACCTGAAGAGATGATGCTCATGCCCAGTTTACGTGTATGGTCACGTGATATAGTTCTTTCGTTGTGTTTGTAAGGACCGAAATTATTTCTGATACATAGCTAAAGCCCTAGTCTGGGCTATCGGTATGGTGTAGCCCATAAATACTATGTGGAAATCGATAACATTTCACGCCAAAGATTTTGGTCGCACATGTGATCAAATTGACAAAATGTATGACTAAAACTGTTCCTTGGTCGTGCCGGTGTGCCAAACATTTAGCTGTTGCATTGTGTCATTTCTCTCATCTCCCCCCTTTCAGTCTGAGAGTGGAGTTTACACTCACTCACACACAGGCCTCAGGGCCAGCCCTTCCCCCACTCACACACACACACACAAACAGACAAAAGGACAGTGAAGCGAAGATAAGGAGAGAACGTTAATGTCAATGAGGTGGGTTGTCGAATTAGTTTAAGAAGAATGGCAAAAAGAAAAGTGAACACAGGGTTTCCACTATCGACCAACATTGTAAAACGATTTGCACCACTGGTTCAGGATCAGAGTAGAAGCAGCGGTTGGTTTATGAGACACTTATTTGAACACATACAAAAAAAGTCCTACATTTTGCGCGCGCGCGGTTAACCTGCCACACACGAGACAAGACGTGCACGGTCAGGGTTAAAGTGACTGGAACGATCCGGATTCATGATCCGACACCATTGATTAATAACTAAATAAATGTATTATTTTTGTTTGTGTGAAGTGCGACAGAGACGTGCAGACACGCACACACACTGCTGCAGACAGGAGAGAAGTTCCTCCCGCAAATATTAACGGAACAGTGTGTTGTAACTTCATTGTTGCAGAAGAAGCAACGCTCCGTTTATCCAGGAACATCATCATCATAAATGAATTCGGCAGGTTTTTGTAAAGATCACTTCTACGTGTGAGTCATGACAACAACATTCATAGAATTACTTCCTGTTTGGCAATTTGTCTTTAAAGTAAAAGCACAACATTAATTTTGTTGCTGCAATGTTTGTGTGGCTGTGGCTGAGAGGGTTGGCGTTTTGATCCCAGTCTTCCCCATTATTATTATTATATATTCATTGAGAAAGATGCATAGATGTACTGTAAAGACAAGAAAAGCTATACATAAATGCCAATAATTTACCACAAATCCAGCTGAATTACAGAGCTTTTGTTCTGAAAAGTTGTAAACTTGAGTCTGAAGATTGTGTTGATCACTTAACAGACTTCTTAAATAGCCGGCATACATTGTGTGCCAGCAGTTCGGTAAATTATTCAATTCTATATTTAAGCCACACACAATTCTATTTAATTTTATGAAAAACATTAACTATAGTATACCAGTAGATTGTAGAACTGTTTTGAGGGGGAATCACTAAGGAATAATTCTGTAGTAGCTCCGGAGCATCAACACAGGCCAAGCAAACAGTCCATTCCAAAAGGCAGGCTTAGAATGGGCACTGCACTAGTTTTATATAGGTACTTCACTTCTGCCTTCATACCGATGCTGTTGGTTCTTTAAGAACAGGACCCTGCTCTGACATCCTGTGTCTCTCTCATATGTATTTGTAGTACTATGCTGAGTCACATGGAATCATCTATGTGATAGACTCAACTGATGAAGAGCGCCTGACAGAATCAAAGGAGGCCTTTGGTGAGTTACCCTCTGTCCTCCAGTATACTTCAATTTGTATCTGTGTCTGAAACAGCTGTAGTCAAACTTTCGATGCTCATTTCCTGGATATAATGGCCTATTGATGGTTTGTATCTGCTTTAACATTTAAAACTTCAACAGATCAGTGTTTTAGTTCAGTGTAACATAACATAAAATGCTTTATCATATTATATAAAACAATACGTGCAACATAAGGGAACTGAGAAAAGTATGTGATGATAGATGTTCTTTTCTTATTTTTTTGTGAATATTTGCATTTTGTCTCCTACAGAGAAAATGATCAACAGTGAGGTATTAGAAGGTGTTCCTCTCCTTGTGCTGGCTAACAAGCAGGATGTTCCGGTACTCTATGATGTTTTTAATTCATTAAGACCATGTCCAGGTTAAAGATGATGATCATTTAAAAAAATATATGATTCATTATGTTTTTACCCTTCATCCACATTCTATTATGCCTCTGTTGTGGCCAGAGGAGTTTTGTTTTCAGTTTGTCTCCATCTCCTTTGTCCATCCTATTCTCGTGAAAGTCCAGGATGAAGTTATTAGACATTTTGTGGTTTAAAGGTCAGGGCCCCTGTGACCTCACGTATCACATTAATTCATTAATTTCATGTTTGAACACATACTACAAGGGGCCAGAGTGTTTGTTTTTCTTAATGATCTTACTTAATAATAGGCATACAGCAGAGCAAGAAGATCAGATTCAAATCAATTTAATTTATGTATCCATATATCACAGATCTACAAACATACCAAAGGTGCTCTAAATAGCTAGAGTTTTCATACATATGAGTTTGAACAGACATTGATGTAAAGTTCAACTTGACTGGTTGGTGGAGGTATACAACCATGAGGCAGTAACTCTAGTTGTGAACTTGTTTGACTCATATCAAGGGAAAATGTACCATTCTCTGCTTCCAGCAGCTTCTCTCTGTTTTCTATCATTGTAAACTGAAAACCTTTGTGGTTTTGGACTCTTGGTAAGATAGGCAGGGTGAATACATCATCTTGAGGCATGTGATCTGCATTGTTTATCATTTCAATCTATTTTATAGACTATTTTATTCATATATTTATCAATAATGAAAGCAATCATCAGTTGCATTAACATCTGCCCTAGTATAGAGATGACCCAAGTCATCCTTAGCAAAATTTGTATTTGAGATTTTTTTTTTACCATAGTAGAGCCTGCACACTGAGGCCACTCCGTACCACAGAGAGTTTAATCAATCAACGTTTCGATACAGAGTGGGATCTTTGTCTGGTTTTTTTCGTGGTTGAAAGAGAACCACCCATATTTATAGGGAATACCAATGGGCTGATAGGCTGGTGTGGTTAACTATTTCAACCACTTCACGTGAAACACATACCAGCAAACACACACAAAGTGGAGTGACATAAGTGTGCAGGCTCTACTTTGTTTTTGTTGAATTTCTTCAGACCGCCTTGCACCTTTTTTTTAACCATGCCACTAGCAGTCATTCTGCCTTTTATCTTCTCAGTTAAAAAAGAGTCAGGAAAAATGTAAAAAATGTCTAAGTTAACATAGTCAGATATGTCGTTTTATCCAACTGACAGTAGATGTATATTTAGGAATGAAAAGCATCAGTCACATCGGAGAACCTGAAACCAAGGTACTTTTTGTGTCAGCTTGATAGACTGGTTTTGACAGCTTTATCTTTGCAGTTGTAGCCTTCAGTCACATCTTGTGTTTCCTCTTTTTTCAGAACTGTTTGTCTGTACCGGACATTAAAACAGCCTTCAGTGACTGTGCCCCGAAAATTGGAAAGAGAGACTGTTTAGTCCAGCCTTGTACTGCCCTCACAGGGTAAGATGCTACTCTATGATAGACTGTACATAACTTGGGATGGGAAGTGTATATTATTAACACCGTGTCACTAGTTAAAAAAAATTACAATTATCATCATTACCAGGATATCACGACAGCCCTAGCATGATTCTTATTGATTCCCTTATTGAATGTTTTCACAATTCTTTGAACAAGAATCATTAAGTCGTTTTCCAGCATCACGTTTTATTGACTGTGACAGTCTGTGACTCAATTTCTGGAGACTTGGGCTGCTTTCAGACATTCATGGAACTGTTCAGGATAATATATAACTAACTTAAGACTTGTTCTCTTGCAGGGACGGAGTAAACGAAGGCATAGAATGGATGGTGAAATGTGTGGTCAGGAACATTCACAGACCTCCCAGACAGAAGGACATAACATAAGAAGTCATCAAAACTCTTTACCCTCATTTGGAAGTGAGGGTTTCTCCTTGAGGACATTCCATTAAAACCCTGGAGCTGATGAAAACTCCACTCTTCTTTAGTCTGCTGTGACTTTTTGATTTCATTAAAAATATTGTGGCAGTATTTTTATCATGAGACATAATTTCAGACATGCTTTGGACAGCTGTCTCTTTTCCACTTGTTATCGATAATGTGGTTCACTGTTCTCCCTTAATCAAATTAACTTAAGCCTATTTCTAAAATAAAACTAAAATATTAAGTTGATTAAATATCAACTAATTAAGTAAAATATTACAGCTATTGTGCCTGTTTTACACTTTTTTTAACATTTATGGTAACAACAATTTACACTTGAGGGCTCTAGTTGTGTGGTTTCCTTAAACAGTTAAGTTGACATAGCCAGCATTGCAACATCTTCAAGCGTGCTTTTCAATCATCATTCATACTAAAGCCGTTTTCAGACATGACCTGAGTGTAAAGTTCGGACAGTCTTGAAAGTTGCATATTCAATCCGCTGCAGATATCATAAGTCGGTGTTCACACCTGACCTCTGTGTCACTTATTGATCTACACTTTTTAGAATTAACTTTTGTTAATCTGATATTTTGCCAAGACACTACAGATGGTTTGGTAAATGGCCATGATATCCGTAACAACTACACCCAAAAAGAGTACTGAACACACAGGAACCTGCTGACCTCTGCTGAATAACTGTATACCAGCATGTGCGATGTGGTTAAAAGGTGATCACTCATGAGTATAGTAAATGTATTATTTCAAACAAACCAAAGCTATGTACTGTATGTTAAATTTTCATGTTATTTCACACATATTGCAAAATATATTTTATCTCACTTATCTCATTGGTATCTAAACCTGTAAACAGATTTGACTTTCATGTCTTCAGAAACGGCATCCTCATGCTTCTGGATAATCCACAGAACTTTGTTTTCAAGGGACAGTTTCTTCAGTTGAAAATATTTCCACTTCCTCTAAATTCAACTCGATTATGTTGTATTTATGGTATTTCACAACCAAAATGAACAAGTGACAATAACCAGAATGTAGGCAGCTTTAAGCATTTGGATACTGTATACTTGAATTGCTAATTTGTTGGCAAGTATGACTTTTGTAACTCCAGACATGGTAAATAACTGACTGCCCAGCTGGGGAACAATGATGTCACGTGCTTGGCTATTTTCATTAATTTAAGCTTAAAATGCAACGTCAAATGTTGGTGATAATTCTGGAGGGGAATTCATTCTGCAGGTTTCCTAAATATTGTCAAATAATTTGAAGTTTGAGCAAACCTTTGCCAAAATAGAAAATACTGTGTATTGTTGGGGTGATTAAGAGGAGCGGGTTAGGTTTTTAGTAAATATTGAGTTATTTTTAGAACATAGGACAAGAAAGAAAATATGCCATGTATGTTTGAAGGTCTTTAGCACTAGTTAATATGCCAATCACCAGTTGATGTTATCAGATGTTAGCGACCACTATCGGTTTTTAGACACATATGCTCAGTTTACCTAAACTTCAACAGGTGCTTTGGCTTTTTAATCACAAGACACTCTTTTCTAATGCAGGCCTTTACAGGCAGATCAGACCTGGGTGTATGTCCCTAACACCTGTTGGGCCATGGTTCTTTGTGAAACCACACTTCGGCCTACATGTGCCATCAAAGCCTGAAGCAGCATGTTCCCCCAGGACTCAGTCTCCCAGGGGCCATCAAAAACCAGAGCAAGGAACTCAGTCTCCCAGAGGGCATCAACTTCACACAGAGGGGTGAAACCCCCAGGGACACAGGTTTCAACTCCCATTCGTCACTCTGGACCTGTGAGGTCACCGGGCCAATATAAGCCTGTTTGCCCCTCTTCTGCTCTTTCTACACTCCCTCCAGGGAGAGAAGGCTGTCGAGCTTCTTCCTGCCTCTTCCCACAATCCTTCCACAGGAGGGAAGGCTGTCGAGCCTCTTCTCCAGCTCACATCTTCTCTTCCCATCCAACTCTTCGAGAGGAGCACAAAGGTGCAGCTTCCAGCTCATCTCACCAAGGAAACCTCGCCCTCCAAGCTCTACCAACGTCCTAGCAGCGACGCAATGTCCTGCTTGCAAACTTCAGCCAGCAACTGAGCTACACAGCTCAACAGAAACCAGCAAGACGACACAAAACTTCGAACTGCACAGCAACTTCCTTTTCCCCCTTTCCACGGACGGGTAACACAACTGGGCTTAATAATTATACTAGGCTAAGTAAGACTGTTTATTCGATTCTGTATGATGTTTATAAGTTTGATTTGTGGTGTTGTGATATTTTGGGTACAAGTTATTGAGAAAGTAATGTTAGTCTGTTATGCTCTTCACAGTCTTTCGTTGCATCCAATCTAGTAACTTTCTCTAATTTGGCACACACACAGACACACGCATAACTCTTCACCTCATTATCTCTACAGGTCGTAAACATTCCAATAGGTGGGGGAAGGGTGTTACTCACACAGACACACACACATACCTATCTTTGTTTAGCAATTAGACCGTTAGTAATTTGTGTTTTTATACTTTATTATATTCATAATAAATGTTTTTCTTTCACAAATGTTTTTTCATTAATGTTGCATAAGTGAATTTTGCCAACCTCTACACTGTCAAGAACTCCATATCCTTCAACTTAGCTAACTATCTATATGGTAATTTTGGTTATAGTTATTAATTTAATTGTTAATCAGAGTTCCAAATTTGTAGTTAGAACCTTTATGAGACTTATTCAATAAATTGGCTATCTTTTCCCTTCCTTTGAAGGGTGGTGCCCCGAGGTAACTTTAATCAATTAAAGTTATTTAATATTAATAATAAAATATTAATATTTAATATTTTATTTTGATAACCAAATTTATTGAATGCCGAAGGGCACACCATTTCATGGTATCACGTTTGATGCATTATGGCACAACACACCATAAGCTGCAGAGTTATGCAGTCCCTAATGTTTCTTCTATGGTCTGGCACAGGGCTTGTCTGAATTTCCAGATCTCTGAGTAAACTGATGGATGTTGCAATGAAACCCCTGTAGCCAACTTCCTTGGGGCAAACTATTGCCCTCTAGTCACATTCAGTCTCAATTGCCATGTCTGCATACAACAGCCTCTTCCTCTCATTCGCCTCATCATGAGCATCTTGCCAGGGTGCTGTTGTAGGGTGTTGGACCAGAGTACCACGTCTGGACTAAGGCCTACACCCACCCGCATTTTCCAATTTTTGGCCTGCTCCAACTGACCACTTTATAGTCAGTGGAGTAGGCCCTCAAGGTTTCCATTCTCGGATAAAGGATGTTGTTGGTACTACGCTAAATGTATTGGAGGGCAAGTCATTGGTAGCCGTTGTCTTTGTTTCAATTGTTGCTGCCAGGCATTTGAGTACTTTGGTGTGTTTTCATGTATATCACCCATCTCTCCTCTCCTCCCCATCTTTCCCTGCTAAGCCCAACTGGTCGAGGCAGATGGCCACCCACATTGAGTATGTTTCTGCTAGAATTTTCTTTCAGTTAACAAGGGAGTTTTTCCTATCCACAGTCGCCAAAGTGCTTGCTGATTGTGGGAACTGTAAAGTGCCATGAGATAATGTATATTATGATTTGGCGCTTTACAAATTAAATTGAAAATAATTGAATGTATACCTACCTTGGGAGAGACTGACTTTACAACCTGTGAGGATGTGTTTGAGGGTAGCTGGAGTTGAGAATAATGGGGCTGGATGGATTTTTGTTCAGCCATTGCTGGAGGTTGTTGGGTGAAGGAAGGGTTTTGTAGTTTGCTTCCATTTCTGACTGATCCTGTTTTGCCTGAGTGACTGCCTTGGCACATCTCGCTGCCTTCTCCTGATGCCAGACTTCTAAAACTATAAACTTTTGCTTTTCTGATGGGGTCGCCTTGTTCCACAAAGGTCTGATTTGGCCTAGTTCTAAACTGCCTCTTCCTTGTTTAAGGTGGTTGATGTCAGCATGCTGGAGTGCTGCCTTTGCGTGTTGGGTTGCTTCTTTTGGTGTCCATTTCCGTTCTGTTGTCAGGGATGGTCGGACAGCCCTTATACACTGTGTGCACAATTATTAGGCAAGTGAGTATTTTGACCATATCATCATTTTTATGCATATTTTCCAACTCCAAGCTGTATAAACTTGAATGCCTATTGGATTTAAGCACATCAGGTGATGTGTATTTGTGTAATGAGGGAGGGTGTGGCCTAAGGAGATCAACACCCTATATCAAGTTGTGCATAATTGTTAGGCAGCTTCTTTTCCTCAGGCAAAATGGGCCAAAAAAGAGATTTAACTGACTCTGAAAAGTCAAACATTTTAAAAAGTCTTTCAGAGGGATGCAGCACTCTTGAAATTGCTAAGATATGGGGCGTGATCACAGAACCATCAAACGTTTTGTTGCAAATAGTCAACAGGGTCGCAAGAAACGTGTTGAGAAATAAAGACGCAAATTAACTGCCAAAGATTTGAGAAGAATCAAACGTGAAGCTACCAGGAACCCATTATCCTCCAGTGCTGTCATATACCAGAACTGCAACCTACCTGGAGTGCCCAGAAGTACAAGGTGTTCAGTGCTCAGAGACATGGCCAAGGTAAGGAAGGCCGAAACCCGACCACCACTGAACAAGACACATAAGTTGAAACGTCAAGACTGGGCCAAGAAATATCTGAAGGCAGATTTTTCAAAGGTTTTATGGACTGATGAGATGAGAGTGACTTGATGGACCAGATGGATGGGCTCGTGGCTGGATCAGTAACGGGCACAGAGCTCCACTTCGACTCAGACGCCAGCAAGGTGGAGGTGGGGTACTGGTATGGGCTGGTATTATTAAAGATGAGCTAGTTGGACCTTTTCGGGTGGAAGATGGACTCAAAATCAATTCCCAAACCTACTGCCATTTTTTAGAAGACACTTTCTTCAAGCAGTGGTACAGGAAAAAGTCTGCATCTTTCAAGAAGACCATGATTTTTATGCAGGACAATGCTGCATCGCATGCATCAAAGTACTCCACTGCGTGGCTAGCCAGTAAAGGCCTTAAAGATGAGAGAATGAGAGAAGATGAGCTGTGGTTGCTGCTGCACAAAAAGTTGATCGTCAACAGATCAAGAAACTGACAGAATCCATGAATGGCTTATTACTGTTGGGGATCGAGCTCAGACAAAGGCCGATGATGAGGCCTACCTGGGCTTTGAGAAGCCTGACTAGAGTTCGTCTCTAACATGAGGCCGAAAAACACCCAGAATGCCTTTGGAATCTGCGTTTCAGGCCATATCGCTGCATTGTTACCGTTAGACCAATTTTGCAGAGATTTTAACCTATTAAAAGATCGGTACACAGCTGGACGGATCTTAGTTCGAGTGGTAAAGTCCCCGCAAAGTGGTCTCTGGCGGTGTTTGAGATCTCTTCTGATCACTCATTGCATATTTCCTTTTCTCTCTCTCTCTCTCCTCTCCTAAACCCGCCTGCACACACGTTCCGACCTGCATCCATACACATCACGTTTTATATACATTTGGGGATCTAGATAGTGCGGTCGCATCTCGACGCCATTCGGCGCTTTGAACCACGAGATAGATCAAAGTATCCTTTGTTCTCGATTTCCCTTTGTTCAAACCATGCGGTTAGACCGCCATCTTGAATTCGGCCATACGACGCCACCCACGCGGTTAGACCGCCATCTTGAATTCGGCCATACGACGCTACCCACATGACTTCGTACACCATCTTGAATCCCCCTCCTCTCTCGCACACACACATACACACACACACACACACACATACACACACACACATACAGATATACACACTATAGGTATTACATGTGTGTTATAGATTGTGATAAGTGCTTGTGGTGTTTATCTTTGATATAGTGGATTGTGTTGGGATAATAGTCATTGATTGACGTTGACATCTAGTCATTATCTTTAATAAATTCCATTGTAATTTAAAGTACCGGTATTTTGTGATTTATTTGTGCATATGTATGTGAATACAGCTGGATTATGATAGTCAGTGCTCGAACTTAAAACCTTCACTGTTCATTATATAATCATTAATATTAAATATTGAGATTTCTAATTGAACTTTTTCATATTATGAGACTGATCTTTACAGGTTGATTGTTGGTCCCTGATACCAGGGTGGTGACCCGTCTTTGATAAATTATAATTATAAATGTCATTATTCTTAATTGATAACTTTATCGTTTTTAATTAATAATTTTATAATTTTAATAATCATATTTTATGATTATTAATAATTAGCCAACATCAAGTCTGCTTACTATTGCACAACATTACTGTTATTGAAAAGAAGGGTGGCTATATTGGTCACTGATTTTTTTTTTTTAAATGTTTATTTGTAAATTTTGAGTTGTTTGTTTATTATTCTCACTTTAACAGATGAAAATAAACAAGTGAGATGGGAAAATTTTCGTTTTTCATTTAGTTGCATCATAATTCTGCACACTAATAGTTGCCCAATAATTGTGCACACATTGATATTCTCCTAAGAAAGCCAAAACCTCACTTTTACTTTCTTAAATATTCAGGTTTGAGGTTTATTAACATTTTGGATTGACCAAGAGCACTGTAGTTGTTCAATAATAAAATGAATCCTCAAAAATAAAACTTGCCTAATAATTGTGCACACAGTGTAGTTGTGTCATCTCTATCCTTGTCTTGGTGCATTTAAACTCCTGTGCGAGACTTGAGATCAGACCATACAGGCCAATGTTGCTCAGACATCTTGGGTCTTCCAACCATTATCTAAATGTAGCAGACCAAACTCTAGGCACCAGAGCTTGGACTAGTCAATGTTATCAAGGTCATTGCTGACATCCTTCTTCAATTGCTGAACATGCATGTAGTCTTCAAGGCTTGTGTCATACTTCTTCTGTTCGGTTTATTGGCAGGTGGCAACCAACATCAAGGTGCATTATCGCCATCTGCTGTGTCTTCTTCTAGACTTTCGGTCTGAGTGTGTAAATGGAGCAGACACAAGAACCCTGGCTCCCAAACATTTTTTCCAACTTCTTTCTCATTATATCGAGTTATATATTTTCTTTAATTAACGCACTTGCCAAAAGGCACATAGTGTACCGTCACACCTCGTATGCCACAAAAAGTGAACGACCAGGCCTGCAACCTGTTACCACATCGGCTAACCACTCATCAAGGATGGCGCTCCTCAACCAGTGATCCTAAATTGCTTGATGAAGCTCTGGCCCCAGTAAACCCTTCCCTCGAAACAATACAAGCCACCATGGACCTTCATGCCTGACACATTAACGAGGTGGATATGGGTTTATCCGGCCACAGCGACAGATTTAAGGAGATTGAGAAAGTATATTCTACACTGAAAGCTGAATACGATGTGTTAGCTGACAAGTTTGATGATTTAGAAAATCGTGAGAGGGCTGGGATAGCACCTATACCGGTACCAGAGGATCAATCAGCGCAGGTGAGAGCTGTTAGCTGATTGATCCTCAGGTTTAAAAGGCAGCAGCTGAGCTGCCTCAAAAAGGCAAAGAGGAACACAGGGACTGAGATAGTCACGGAGAGACACTCAGACACACTGAGACGGACAAGCAGAGAGACAAAGACACTGGGCTGCAAAGCCAGACACCAGTAGAAACTGCTGAATTCTTTAAGTTGAGTTATTTGGATTTATTTGTTTTGCTTAAAGAAATAAAGATGCTGAAACCCGAATGGTTTGTCTCTGGCTGCCGCAAAAGAAGGGATGACCTGTGGTTTCGTGGTCACAAGATATCTCTCTATCCGGATTACACTGCATCCTTGCAACTATGTAAATGCTATACAAGAGAAATGTCCGCTTTGGGCTCCTCCATCCTGCCTGCCTCCGTGTGGATTATGATGGACAAACTTCTTATTTCGACTCCCCGGCTGCAGTTTTAAGTCTTCAATGACTCACCCTGGCAAGAAGACTGAAGATGTGTATAATACGTGAACAAATTAACGAGGGACTCTCAAGGTAAACTAGGACACAAGTTACTTATTTTGTTTAGAGCTACAAACTGTTAAACATGTATATCCTTATTATCACGGGCTCTTTTGTTTACAACCTTGTTTATATATTATCAGACTCATTATGGTTGCACCGCTGATTTGCTTATCAGGGCTGACCTACATTATGCCTACACACACTGGAGCACTGTGATGTAAATTACATATAGCCGTCACTATTGTTTTTCCATTTTAATATCACACTTTTAAGTGCTGTCGTATATTTTAAGCAGCAGTGATGTTGAAGATGATGATGAAGGAATCTCCGCGGACACCGTTCTTTCTTGTATAATAAGGTTTATTACACAGAAGTTACAGGTCAGGACGGGTACCTAGGTATACCCGGAGACGTTCTCGGCCAATGCAGAAGTCTGAGTCGCCGGTGCCGGACAAGCATTCATATAGGGAACTTGTTTACGCCCAAAACTTGAGATAAAATGACATCATACATAGGGGCATCTAGTTCGAAACATGCTTCCTACTTGAAGATGGGAACCTCTCCATCTAACAGGTCAAAGAGCATTCTCAGGAAGAGATAACTAACAAGTAACATATTGTAATAACACTTAGGGAGTCTGAGAGTCCAGAAACCAGGCGCCGCTAGCTGTAAACACGTCATTATGTTTTACACACGTGTCAAAATGATCCATGTTAACTAAATACACCACAGTGCCTATTTTCACTCGTTGGCTTTTTTATATTACTATTATCTTATGTTATGTTATGTAGCTATAGCTAGCTAGCTGCTGCTAGTCGTCGTCCTCATCTCCTCTCCTCTCATCTCTTCTTCTCCCCAGGCCGGTGTCCTTTCTGACAGTACATGCCCAGCAAGCCGGCGAAATACAGGATCAAGTCGTGGGTGGCCTGCGACGCCAAATCCAGCTACGCTTGGAAGATGCAAGTCTACACCGGAAAGCCGGGCGGCGGACGCCCGGAGAGGAACCAGGGGTTGCGGGTAGTGCTCGATGTCACGGAGGGACTGCGCGGTCACAACGTCACGTGCGACAATTACTTCACCTCCTAAGAACTCGCGCGGCAGCTCCTGGATAGGAAGATCACCGTGGTCGGCACTGTTCGGAAGAACAAGCCCGAGCTCCTTGCTCGCAGTCAAGGGAAGAGAGGTGTTCTCCATCGTCCTGGACTACAACCGCAACAAAGGAGGCGTGGAAAACCTAGACAAGGTGATCGGAACGTACAGCTGCAGGAGGATGACCGCGCGCTGGCCCCTGGTCGTCTTTCACAACATCCTTGACGTCTCTTCGTACACCGCCTTCGTGATATGGAGAGAGATCAACCCCGACTGGATGCCGGGCAAGCGGAACAAGCAGAGGGTGTTCCTCGAGCAGCTGGGAAAGGCTCTCGTGACACCGTTCATTGCACGAAGGGAGCGCATACCCGGCACGGAAGCATCCGCCGCGGTTGTGAAGGCTGTGAAAGTCGCCGCCGCCGCCACGTGGAGAGCTCTTGACCACGTTCGACCCGAGAGTCCGGCCTCCTCCCTAGCCCTAGTCGCCGCCGCAGCAGCCCCGCCCGGGGCGAGTAAGAGGAAGAGGTGTCAGATATGCCCCACGAAAAATGACTGTAAAACTCACACCGTGTGCCGCAGGTGTAACAAATATCTGCAAGCGCTGCTCACTTGTCTATTGCCCTACGTGTGCGTGCTAATATGTGGTGGGCTATGTGAGGGGGTTAGGGTCCACAGTCCAAGCAGGAGCAGGGGCAGGAGGAGGAGGAGTGGGGACAACACAACAAGGGTTAGTTAAATCAGTACCCAAACGCTCACAGCCAACAGCCGGGGGA
Organism: Hippoglossus stenolepis; assembly: GCF_022539355.2. Taxonomy (NCBI): domain Eukaryota; kingdom Metazoa; phylum Chordata; class Actinopteri; order Pleuronectiformes; family Pleuronectidae; genus Hippoglossus; species Hippoglossus stenolepis. The sequence goes on from NC_061485.1 coordinate 30,727,386, forward strand.
AGCAGGGACAACACAAGGGTTATGAGGGCAAATTCTAGGTTTTACCTCCCCTAGCTTAAAACGTATTCATCAAAAACTAAGAATGCTAGATTCAAAAATTAAAACCCTAGAGAAAACCAATATTTTGGACAGTTAAAAAAAAAACACATCAGGAACTGTTACTGCCTAAGGCTGAATACAATATCTGCGGAAAGAGCTGCGAATAACTTGCTATGACTCAAACTGACATTTTATGACCAGGGAGAAAAATCAGGAAAGCTTCTGGCCTGGTGAATCAAACAACTGGAATCAGAAAGAGAATATGAAAAAATTGAAATATGAAGGGTGACATGACTGTCGACCCTAGAGAGATAAATGACGCCTTCAGACAGTTTTATGAATCTTTATGCTCCTCAGAATATCCACCCAACTCTGACAAATAATTTGAAAGTTCCATGCATTTCAAAGGAAGCCAAAACCTACCTAGATTTTGACCTTACAAATGATGAAATTATAGCTGTAATCGATGTCATGAGTGCCGGCAAGACAGCTGGTGCTGATGGATTACCAATTGATATCTATAAAAAATAATTTGACTCCAATTATTGAGAAGTTGCAAGAATCTTATGAAAGTGCTTCACTACCTTCTTCATTTAGTGGACCTATGATCACTTTACTATTAAAACCAGATAAACCAGCCTATAAATGTCAATCGTTTCGCCAAAACTCTCTTCTAAACTCAGATATTAAGATTCTCTCCAAGATATTGGCAAGCAAAATAGTCTCTTCTCCCACATATTATTGAGCTGGATCAAAATGGATTTGTCAAAGGGAGAAAAGGCTTCCATTGTCGGGTTTACTTAATAATGCGCGTGAGACAGACTGTGTACTAACGTTGTCATGTTTATTTGGGTCCTCACATGTGTATCTGACCCCGCACCCCACATTCACTGTCTCATCCTATTGGTCCACAACCTACCAACATAGGGGCTTCCTATTGGCTAAACCTACATGTCAATCAACTGTTGTGAGTAACATTGAACAATACCACACCATAATGTACGGAGAGTTTTTAATATACTACATGAAAGAAAAGAAGCAGAAGATACGGCTCTACTTTCACTTGACTCCTCTTCTCTCTGTGCACCAACTCTCTCGGCTCTGTCATTCACTCACATGGCTTTTCCTACCACAGCTACGCAGATGACACCCAACTAATTCTCTCTTTTCCTCAATCTGAAACACAGGTAGCAGCACAAATCTCTGCCTGTCTCACTGACATCTCTCAGTGGATGTCCTCACACCACCTGAAAATCAACCTTGACAAAACCAAACTACTTTATCTTCCAAGACCTTACTATTACCATTGACAACTCTGTGGTAGCCCTCATCCAGACCACTAGGAACCTGGGTGTGACACTCAACAGCAAACTCTCCCTTACCACCAACATTGCTGCAACAATACGCTTGTGTAGATACACGTTGCACAACATAAGGAGAATACATCCCCTTATCACTCATATGTATGTGTATATATATATACACACGTGCTTGTTGTGATGGAAATTCATCTTGAGATTTGAAATAATGAAATTCTCAGACTGGAGTTGCCTTTGAGTCTTTTTAATAGTAAGCTCTGCAGAGGTTACACAACAAGCACGGGTGCTCAAAATGGAACTGGCCGCAAGTTCACAAAAGCCAGAACTTATACAAAGAGGCGTTTCATAAAACATAATATGAAAAAAGACATGAAAGACATGAGATCATCTGTGTCTGTCCGTCCGCTGTAGCAGTTGGAAGAAAAACATCACCAAATAAGGGCATGCACCCTGTTGATCAAGGGCATAGCAGTGAGACACCGCCAAATAAGGGTTCCATCCTGTCAGGTAGACAGTATCACAGCAGTTAAACACCTGGTCAGGGGGATTTCCACTACCTTAGACACTGGTCAGTTGAATTTTCCACTACAGCGGACATTCATTTTATTCTTTATGGGAAATTACATATTGTCATCATTTAAATGGGTTTTTGATCAAATTTGAAATGGAAAATATGCTTTTTATTGATATAATAATAATCTTCTGTCAGATAGTGTGTGTGATCATTAGTTTGTTCGTTTTTGCAAAGGCTTTTATTGGATTTCTATTGTTATGGTTTTTGCTGTAGACGCTTTCCTCGCTGTCGCCATAGGCCGACACTCACATATAAGGCGACCACAGTTTAAAACTCACAAACCGGGAGCATTAAGTGAACTGTTTGTGGATGTGCATGTCGTTGACAGGTACTTTGTGAAAGAATCGTCCTGGAGCTCTTTGGTAAACGGCTGGCGGCTAACATACAGCATGTTGTGCATTCTGCTGCACAAGATTGACTGTTTACCTTCCAGACACGCCCCCTAGGAACATCTTCCTCGAGTGCAGCACCGCGGAGTATTACCCCCACTAGCGCCCCCAAACTAGCGCCCCCAAACGTCCGCACCAATTTAGACCTTTTATTCCTAACTGAGACCTGGTTGTCTCCTGGCATCACACCCAGCTGCTAGAGCTTTGCCCACCAAACTTTGAATATTTAAGCACTCCCAGGGATAATGACCATGGAGGTGGCCTAGGTGCCCTTGCTGCCCCATTAACACAGAGACATTTTCTAGTTTTGAGACTACTATGTTCATAATTTGCAGCACTGCTCCGGTCCTTGGTCTAGTAATCTATCGCACACCTAAACCAAATGTTAATTTTGCTCCTGAATTCTCTGAACTTTTATCTTTCATTGTTTTAAACTATGATAGAGCTATCATTGTTGGTAATTTTAACATCCACATTGATGACCCAACCAATGGTTTTGCAACAGAATTTTTAACTATACTTTTTATCTAGTTCAACATGTGACTGGTGTCATAACCGCAGCCACACATTAGATCTAGTCTTTACCTTCGGTCTGAGCATTAATTCCTTGACCTTAGAGAATGTATTCGTCTCTGACCATCTCTGCGTTAAGTTTGACTCCCTGTTCCACGTTGCCCAAAAATCAGGAAGTGAAACTTCCTGATTTCATAGACACTGTGCTGCACATTCATTTGTCTTCAAGCCCTCTCGACATCCTACCCACATCACTCCTAAAAGAAGTAGTCAATACTATTACTATACTTATGTCTATTACTATACTTATGTCCCAAAACTTGTTCTGTGCCATGTTTTCCAGCCAACCTGGAGCTCCTCCTTCCCTTGTCTGCCCTCATTACCTGGCACCTGCTGACAGCTAAAAATCTAGGTGTCACAATCGATTCTCATCTGAACTTCAAAACACATGTTAATCAAATAATTCAATCAAATCGGTTCTATCTCGCCCTAACCTAGAAAAGTTAAAACATGCCTTTGTTTTCTCCCGCCTGGATTACTGCAATGCCCTGTATACATGCCTCAGCCAAACCGTAGTAACTCGTTTGCAGCTTGTTCAAAACACTGCTGCTCGTATTTTAACAAAAACAAACTCATATTACGTGTCCCTTCACTGGTTACCAGTTAAACGCAGGATTGATTTTAAGATTCTTTTAATAACTTTTAAAGCTCAACATGGGCTGGCCCCTACATACATTTTGCAGCTCTTGACTCCCTATAATCACGGTTGTAACCTGAGATCGGCCATCCTGTCCCTGTTGGCTGTCCCTAGGCCAAGGCTGGCTACTCAAGGTGACCGGGCTCTCTCTGTCAGGGCCCCAAGGCTCTGGAACTCTTGTAATTTTTTTCATTACAACAATCAGTCTTACAGAGTTCAAGTGTGATGTTCCTGATCTCTCTCTCCCCCTCTCCCAGCCCCCACCCCATCTATCTCTCTTTTCTACACCCTCTATGCCACCCACCTCCACTCTCCAACTCCCAACCGGTCGAGCAAGATGGCCACCCACACGGAGTTTGGTTCTGCCAGAGGTTTCTCCCAGTTAATGAGGGAGTTCTTTCTCTCCACAGTCGCCAAAGTGCTTGCTCATTGTGGGAACTGTTGGGTTTTCTCTACAAACTTAAGGTCGAGACCTTATTATGTCCTGATTTGACTCGTTTAGATAAGTGCTATACTAATAAAGTTATTATTATTCATACATTTTCTCCTCAGCAGGACAGCTAACCGCAAGCATGGGCGTATTAGTCTGTCGAGCCTCAAGGCCATTGGCTAGCAACAGCCATGAAAATTAGTGATTGACAGGCTTGCCAGCCAACCAGTATCATACTGACAGGTCCTGTCAGAGAGAGCTGCAAGCTCATAGGCTAGCAACAGACCTGTCAGTGTTGAAACGGGGGAAATTAGGTAGTGAAAGTTGAAAACATTTGAGTGTTTTATAGATATCTAGATCAGGAAACCGTAACAGCCCCGGACAAACCGGGACGTCTGGTCATTGGACAGCTGACTATCCGCCTGGTATTATTCACCTCGCTGAGTTTTAGAGGTTTTATTTTGACTACACAGTCAGGACACTGAATGGCTGAACCAAAAACCGCAGAGACTGGTACAACCATTCCAGTAGAGGAGAGGGAGAGCCGGGATAAGGCACAACAGGACTTAGCTAAAGAGGAGACACTGTAAAACTAAGTGCATATTTTTATTCTGCCAATTAGCAATGATTTCCATCTACTTGTAATTCGAAACAATAGTACAGAAGTTGTTTTGTCAAAAAGTCGCAGGATGGTGCTGTAGATGTGTGAGGTCAACGCTACCGACTGAGAATGCAAACGAATGAGAATGCATCATTCGCCTAGAGGTCACTCGTTATTGAAAAGTAAGTAAATCGTTCATCTTTAAATACTAATTATACTCAGTTCTTTGAAAATGAGATGGTCTGCATGAATCTGATTATTTTCTAAATGTTTATTCTCTGTGACGGTGGTGTGAAGACCAACATAAGTCAATTGTGACCTTTTATATACAGTCTATGGTTGTGACTGCTAAAGTTAACTGCACACACTAAGCTAACACATTAAGTAATATTAACATAACCCCAGAGTGTGTTCAAGTAAGATGAGGTGTCACGTCCAACAAGAGTTAGTTTTGATTAGCACAGTTGTATCCAGTAATGCTATATCCAGTAATGGTATCATGTATATCTGCTAATAGCATAAATGTAGCCAATACAGTCAGTTTAAATAGTTTCCATTTTTACCGTACACTTTTTCTAGAGCATAAAAAACCCAGGATATCAAAAGGACAGTAATGTTAGTTCTATATCAGTCCTGATGTTAACTGCTAATATCCGGACACACACATATATATATATATATATATATTAGGAGGAGACTATAGTAATTGAAAGACTTATTTATTTATTTTCTTAAGATAATATGGCCTCTGATGGATGTACTCTAATATTTCTTTCTCTATTCCCTTTCAGTTGAAATGCCAGGCTCTACTATGAAAACCTGCATATTTTGCATGCAACAATAAATTGTGGACGATCCAATAATCACGCATTGTTTAAAGGGATTTGTCTTTATGTTTACAAGTCTAATCTAACTAACATTCAAGTTACTTTCAGTCGACATCCTGGAATACATCAAAATGTATTTACCCCGTCCTTAATTTGTATTCTTTCTAACCCCCCGAACTATACACTCGACCCTGCACCTCCAGCTCCTAACACAGAACCATCCACATCCCATTCACCTCCTGGACCAAGTTCCCCATCCTCATCTCCCCCACACTGACACACCAATCAGAGCTGTTCACCAAAGTATCCAGGTAAGACCCTATAAATAAACCCTTTACATAAAGTATGTTTACCCCACATTTTCATTTTGTAAGTGGACTTTCACCATGGTTCAAACAAGGTTCATACAATTTTGAGTTCATCATAAGGATCAGCATGATAAATCTGACTCTAGTTTTTGAGAAAACTTAGGCCATGACACCACAAGACACTTGGACACGTGTAATACTGTCCTTTTTCGCATACACTTTTCTTACTAGCTTTAAAATGTATTTTGTCACCCTTAAATATCATATGAAAATGTCTTTACCTTGTGCTACTTTACTTTTGCCTATGGGAAACAGAATGTATTGCCCTAGTTATGAGCCTGGTAGATAGATTTGTAGTAACAATCTTTTATATGTTGGGTCTCAAACGTTTTCTTCATTCCACAACTCCCTATAGGTGGCAGCAAAAGAGGCACAGAAGTCAACCCAGCAGGTAAGATTAAATCACTATGCCATTTTGTATTTTCCAGATTCATTTCACATTTTTAAACGAATTAAGAAAATACCATATCAAGTTAGGTCTAGATATGACATTTGTAGACCTGGAAAGTGTCATTAAATTTCTAAAGCCTTCAAGGTTTCAAAAGAGTTTTGTCTCTGTGCTTGACTAAAAGGATTTCAATTTTACGTGAGCATGGTTGACCTTTGCACTTTGACAATTGAGAAAAAAAAAACTACGTCATAACGATTTAAAAAGCACAAGAAGTAAAATTTTAAAACTGCGAGATTAGTCTCAAGCAAGGACTGTGTAGCTGTGTCACCAAAATAGTCAGAATAATCTGTAATTACTGTATCCTTTAACAATTTAACAGTTACATATTTCATTTCCCGTTCTTTAGGTAAATTTAAATTTACTTTTGATACATTTAGATTCCTTATGGTACGAGTCTTTCTAAAGATTCTCTACTAAAACCTCCTGCTCAAGTGCATACACTGGCTGTGAGAGGATATGTTAGAGAGACAGATTCTTGTGATGGATTCCAATAATAATAATTTCTTTCCATTGCTGCCCCCCATTTTACAAATTTTTTCACCTGCATTCATGCCACCACAGAACAACGATGTGTATACAAGGATGCACACATACAGGAAGGCAGGTGCACATATTCATACTATGTAAATTGCATCACACAAACTAAGACTCATTCTACATTCATGTAACCATGCTGCATTATTATTTCTATTTTCATGTTAATAATTACAATTCCTTGTATTTATTTTACTACTTTGTGTTTTCTGTGGGACTAAAATAAATTGACTCTCTTTTTTCAGACTGCGATTTCAACAACCCAATGGGTAGCTAGCTACCCATACTCCAAAACCATCTCTTAAAGCAGTGGTTCTCAACTGGTCTGGCTTCCGGACCCACCATCACCCCTTAATGACAAGCCGCGACCCAAATCGAGGACAATTTTCAACTTCTCAAATTTATTTGATGAAAAGATGGTGCAGTTTGAACCTGAGATAGTACAGAATATCACAGTATGCCAACACAAAATGATAAACCAAAACGACCAGCAGGTGGCGATGCTAGAGAGGGAAATATTCCCTTTTACACTCAATTAGCTGCATTTTAATTAAAAACCAAAAAGTGCATCTTAAGGACACAAGGTAATACAACATACATAACAATTCAGTAACTTCAGCCTTTTTTTAACAGACTCAACTGTGCTTTCATGCACAAACTTGAAATAAAAAAGTCCAACTACTGAGAAGTACTTTCAAAAAGACCCAAATTATGTAGCTTTAGCTGAGAATACTCACTCACTGAATCTATGACAACCAACAAAACTGATCCTATTCACACTCCTTTACAAATACTGTTAAGGAGTGTGAATAGATGGCACTCCGCTGCATTAAAAAATCCCCTTCAAAATAAAAACACAGGATTTTTTTCTTTTTGCCCAAGCAAAGGCCTGGGGCCCACTGAAAACGGGACCCACCGGTTGAGAATCACTGTCTTAAAGGATTCGAAATCTAAGTTGTTTTTGCGGTTGAATATAGCACATTTATGTTAAGCACTGAATAAAAATCGTTTAGGGTTATACTATTCTTTTTATCTTACAATTAATGTGGGAAAAGAGCAATTTTTGAATGTTTCCATGGAAATGTGTGCATTGACAACGTAATGTGTTAATTAATGTGTTAATTCGTGCATTCCTGGACCAGACATGAAATGTGTTTGTCAATCTGGTTAGAAATCATCTAATGCAGCAGCAGAAGCTGATCAAACAAGATGGTTTGATTTGCACAGGACAAATAATTAAATATGTAATATACCACTGGGCAGCAAAAACCAAGGGAATAAGTAGCCAGCTTTTAAAATGTGATCAACAGCACCGATTTGCTGTTGTGGGTGGACCATTTTGTCATGCTGAGCCACATAGACCTCAAGCTGGTTCCTTTCCCTCCACATGTGGCTACGGATCACCAAGCGTCCTGAGTTGGTGTCTGCGATACATTACAAAAGACACATTCCAAAACATATTAAATATTCCATTGTTAAAACATTTTGAAAGATTGAGTGTATTCCACGACGTGTGTACCTGTTTGACTGTAAAGGTGTGCTCTACGCTGTCTTTAACCCAGTGAATACTCTTCAATTCTTCTTCTCTCTTCCAGGAGAGAGTCACTGCTGCCAGCTGGTGAATCTGAACAACACAGAGCAGTTCTGTAAGTTTGATGTACATTGTATACCTGTAATGCAAGGTTGCCAAGTCTGTTGTCTGTGCATTTTTGAACAATGAGATAACCTACCATGTTCAGTCGAGTCCTGTACATCGTTGACCCACCGCTGCACAAATCCATCATTTAAAGACAGGTCTTCCTTAAGAGTGTCTAGGCTCTGCCTCTCCCTCTGAAGATTACTTTGTGTCTGTGGGGAAAATAGAGAATTAAAATGTTGTTTTGAGATTGCAATGTGGCCTCTTTTTTTTTTTAAACATGACAATTACCTTGTAAAAATCTTGAGTACGAGGTATTGCACATCTTTTGTTCCAGTCCATAATCTAGACAGTCATCATGTCTGTGCAGGCTGTTACAAACAGACAACATTTATTTTACAGTACGTCGACATTAACCAAATACCATTCAGTACTTTTTTCATCCCATCATTGCCTGTTGGTTTAACATTAATACCTGTTTTTATGACATATAAAAACAGGTATTTATCAGGTTGTGCTCACCTAACAAGTCAAATTAACAACAATGCAATCAGTGTATGTAATGCTATTGATTGATTATCCTGGATGTACAATATTAAGTTAGAAACCGCAACCAACCAACATGTCAAACTCAAGGAATTATATCGCCCGCAATAAAATATCATGTCTTATCTTAAATGGCCGCATCGTGAACGATGAACTGAACGAATCAGTTTTCATATGATGAACGTGCGTTGGACGTTCTCTCATTTTTTAAATCATCATCGTATCAGGCCATCATATGAAATACCAGAAGCGAGAGAGAGTGTGTGTGTGCGTGCGCGTGCGCTCCGCCCCCGCTCACTCTCTCGGAGCGACACACGCAGTGAGATCAGAGCTCGTTCACGTGAAGCAGCCGGTCAGTGACTTTGTAGAAGAACAGTGAAACTCAGAGTTTCTCTGGTCTCAGCTGCTCAGTGATCAGCTGCTTCATGATCAGAGCAGAAGCTGCAGTTGGTTTGTACCGAGCTGGAGTTTCTGTGTCCTCCTCCACTCTGCTCTCACTGGAACTAATAAACACTCATCACTAGTTATCAGGACCTGATCAGTACATGAAGTCACTCAGTGTTTGTTTGATTCGCTCCAGAGTTTATGAGGCTGCATTTAAACATCATGAAAATGACTCGTCAACATTTTGTGATCAGTACAACACGAGACGAGACGCTTAGTCAGGACTCAGTGTTAAAGTGACCGAAGCGACCCGCATATGTAGCCGAAGGTTTACTTCGCTTATAATGCAAGGTATCAGTAGAAGAAGGACACGGAAGATGTCTCACTACGCAGCACAGAACCACTTCCGTTAGAATCCCTTCACAACAAAAGTCCCAACACACACACTGCTTATAACAGGAAACGCACACCAACCTTCCACAATAAAGCAACTAAATAAAATAGTTTACACATACATGATCCGACACCAACAATTCATAACTACACTCATGATCGTAGGTTTGTCATCTAAATCATCCAAATAAAAAATGGAACAAATGAATGTGAACTAGTTCATTTTTGGAACCATGAACTTAGTTCAAAATTTAAAAAAATTAACTATGAACGTGAACTAGTTCATTTTCAGTGTGAACTGGCACAAAAATGCATACCTGTGTGGGGAGCTTTTCTCTGCGATGAAGATGAACAAAACACAGGAGTCGACTCACTGATGCACACCTTCACTCCATCTTGAGGGGTTCCACAGCACAGAGCCTAAATCCAAACATTAATGAACTGGCAGCCAAGAAAAGATGCCAAACACCTGGCTCTGGTAAACACTTCTGTTCGAGTTTGAAGAGGCTCCGCTTATTGTGCAATATTTCATAACAATCACAAACCATTTTCTTTCAGCAAATACTTTGTGTAACATGCTGCCAATTTGTAATATTGAACTAACCACATGAGTTATAGGAGGGGGGCTAGGTAGTTTGGGCAATAATGTTCCCATCTTTATCGCGTTTTCACCACTGAAAAGGTTCAGCAGGTTGAGATTTTTTTTTCACCTAAGAAGGACAATATAATCTAAGTAAATAATATAAAACCATATAGATCCCTGAGCAAATAACTTAATGAAAACAGATAAATGGAACATGGTATTAAAAGTGTTTCGATACCAGTGTTGTGTTGAGAACGTTTGTCAGAGTTTTTGCTTTTCTGAGCATCTTCTGATGACATAGTGCCTAAACAATACAGATTAAACAAGTTAGAGCCACAATATGTGATATGGTCACAGTAGCCAGGTTTCCATAGTTCTTGAATATAATGTTTTGTTCTTGACATCAAACCTTATACAGCAAAGGAAAGTTACATGGAAGTACATGGAAAATTAAAAGTTATAGATTAACATGTACCTCCCCTGGCATACAAGTGTTGTTACAATAGTGTTGAGATTCTGTTGCTCATCTGAAAATTATTAGGTTTTAACTATAAACTTGCATGTGAGCCAGACTAATTTCAGAATATAAATAGATAAGAAACACATTGGATTTATTTAATTGTAACAAAACAACAGGCTGTCCAGCAGTCAAGCAACTAGGCAGGGGAGAGAGAAAGATATTCATGCAGAGACCACACAACTGTTTTGGGGAACAAGGCATCCCTTGTTAAACACCTAGCAGTGACATTTTTTTTACTTTTGGTGCGATTAAATTAATCTAGGAAACTGGAATGCAGATTGTGAAATGAATAGTTGAAGTTCCCTCCAATTTTTTACATTATAACATTTACAACATTTCAATTTTGTAATATTTCCCTTGCAATTTCGAATTGTTTAATCTTTGAACAATACAGAATTCCATTAATTCCTTTTAACACACAATAATAAATAACAATAACTTTTTACTATATTTTCTTATGCATTTTCCCACCCTTGTCTTAACTTTGTGTAAGTTACTGTTAACTTTTGAACCTGTGTCTTAACTAATCATACTCTATGTTTTTTTCTTCCCATACAGAAACTACCAGGGGATAAATAACGCCCCTGGTATTGATCCCCAGTACTGTGTGTATATGCACAGTACTACTTACCAGAGACTTCTTGTGTATGCCCCTGTATTTGGGGTGACAGGTCTGGCAGGGTCGTGGGAGACAGACAAATAAAAAACACACACAAACAAGACACTCTGACTCATACACAGAGAGAGAGAGAGAGAGAGAGAGAGAGAGAGAGAGAGAGAGAGAGAGAGAGAGAGAGAGCCAGAGAGAGAGAGAGCCAGAGAGAGAGAGAGAGCCAGAGAGAGCCAGAGAGAGCCAGAGAGCTACGGGCAGATGCTGAATCTTAAAACAGCGTTGGTTTATCATTATGAAGACCTGGATTGAGGTTGGAATAAGTAGCGAATGACAGGTTATCTGTAAAACAGTCAAATTCCTCTGGAAGAGCCATGGCCCTGATGATCACCCAGGAGAGAGCTCGGTGGCCATATTTATCTAGCCTCTCCCAGAAAGAAAAGGCCCAACTCCTCAATGTTTCTGTGGACCCAAAAGGCTTATTCGGCCCAGCGGTAGCCACCATGCAGAAAAGTTTGTGAGGAGAAAAAGAGAGAGGGGGAAGCACTGCAGCTTTGCCTCCCTAGGAGAGAGCCACCTGCTCCCCCAGCCGCACACAGTAAACATTCGCACAAGGGGAGGGCAGTGAGTGGAACAGTGGAGTTTGCAAATGCAGTCAGTTCACATAAACTGCCGGGAACGAGGCAGGGGGCGATGATGAATGACGTAACGTCCATTTTACAGAGCTTTGCGCAGACTCACTGGTCGCTCTGTCGTGTTACAGAAGTGAAGGAAAAATTACAAAAACGAATGGCATGATATAAAATAATCGATCAAGTTACCTATAGTTCATCAATGAAACTGATATTATTTATGTTGAAAAATTGGAAAGATATTAACGATGGCAAAATACTTCCAGTCTGAAAGCCGGGAGCGAGAAAAGCGCCCATAGCAACCGACAGAAACGTGAAAAATCTTCATAATAACTAACAAACCAAACATCGTATAGATTCACTTAACAAAAATATTGAAACTTAAACACACATTTCTCGCCATAAATATTATCAAAAGGCATTTTAATGCACAAACATTCTTAAAATATTACATTTTCCACCAAGAATAAGGGGATCTCCGCCACCCTGCTTGAGAATATTGCTGCAGAGGTTTGCGCAGGCGCACTAAAACATTTTCCTAGGAATTCACACAAAAGTTTGGGCATAACTTTTCGTAAGATATCTTAAGAACCCTTTCGTGAGACTACGTTGCCCCGGGCGACTGTTTTGGATGGAACACCCTGGAGCGGACAGAGGAAAGGACGGGTGAGTTTTTATGCACACTTTAACATACACCAAACTACTTCACTTAATCCACACTTTAACGATATATAGCACACATATTTACACAGATGCACACACATTTAACTTTCGTTCATCAATTATGAATATATGTTTATATAATCGGCGTTGGTGGATACTTAATCTAACTCCCTCCTCTTTCAGACGGAGCCAACTACACACTGTAGCACCTGCAAGATGACAGCTCTTTCACTGGTCAAACTACTCCTCAACAAGTCACAAACACTCAATAAACAATAAATAATGATTTGAAAGATGTGCAATGTGCAAAATTTTCTGTGCAAATCCTGCTAATAAAGTGCCAATACTGTTATGAAAGTGTGAAGTGCTGTTATTTATGTTCATAGTTGAAATATTTGTTAAAAGGCTTTAGGTTTCCACATCACACTTCTGTAAGTTGAATATTGGACCAGAATTGGCTTCCAAAATATTAGCAATTTCACAAATAATGCTCTTAGGCTTCCCTGGAACTTATATTTTCAATAAGCACAGAGAAACTTTCCACTTTCAGCAGACTAATGTGGGAACAGCCGTCTATTGTCAAACTCTGTATATACATCATTCCGCACTGTAGCTCACACATCCAACTGTAGGAACAAGAGAAAGAAAATGTTTTAATGGAGGGGGACTTTAGCAGAGTTTGTGCTTGGGCTCCATCTAGTGGTCAAAATCAAATATAGCAGTGAGGTGAATGAGGCCAATAGCAACACGTTATAAACACGGTTATATTAGGGATGTATACTAAATATTGGTTCCAATAAATTATCGGCCGATATTGGCCTATCCAGTAATATCGGTCCATATCAGTATTGGTATATATTAGCATATAAATATTGGTTATATTAATATGTGATTTAACAGCTAGTCAAAGCAGTTATTTTGAATTCTTAAGCAAAATGCTTAAAAGTTGAAGTATATTTGTGAAGAATTTGGATGAACTGGTGAAGATTTGGTGCAAATTGGAAAATATATATTTAGGTTTGAAGAACTTGCTTCAAGGCCAAATGTCAAAATTTTACACCACGCTACGAACACACTGTTCAATGTAACGTCATGAAGAGCAGACCTTTTCATCTTGAAGGTGTTTAGATTACACTGACCCTTTTTTATTGCATTATCATTTTCAATTAAGATTAATTCTAGAAATTACATTTTTCTATTTTCAATCAACTTTGCACATTTGTATGTGATTTAAGTAATTGTGGGCCAAATTTTCTGATGCTATCTTCAGCACATTACATTTAGTACCCTCTCATTTATAAGTTCTCTTTAAAAAGTCTCTTTGTTACAAACAATTTCTAATAAACAATGTATAGTTAGATCGATAGATGATGGATAATAGCAGTAATAATGATACTAAGCAAAATATTATAATAATAGTATTAGCAGTAATAATACAGCCAGATGACTAGCATCATACTATATAAAAATATGTAAGAGTTTGTACATACATAAACTTACATACAGATATAAAATATAGATTATTATTATAATTATTATGCTATCACTTTACATTCTTTTTCTAGCATATAATTTTTTTGTTATTAACATCAACATTGTTATGAACATAATCATCTTTTTATTAGTATTTTATTACCATCATTCTTTGCACACCAGTATCATGACTTCCACTGCACCTTGTGTATTTTCATGTATTTTGTGTGAATATTGATATATGTAAATATCAATCTATCTATCTATCCATCGATCGCCAATTTCCCATTGTTTATAAGAAATTGCTTGTAACTGAATTAGATTTAAATTATTTAAAAATAATTGGAGACTTTTTAAAAACTTGTTGAATTAACTTAAACTGTATAGATGAGACGGTACCGAATGTAAAGTGCAGTGTGTCAGTTGACTTTTAAAGTACATTTCTAATCATCACAGTTTGTGTATTTTGTTAAATTTGTGTGTTACTCTTGGGTTAAATCCGTGCAAGAGTTTGTTCCACTTCATGGGACAGAAAACAACAGAAGATCAACTTCCGCTGATAGGATCGCAGTATTTCCCGTCAAGTGAGGAGATGTCTGTTGCGCATGCGTATATGGACATCTACTGCGCATGCACTTGTTGAGGACGGATGTCCGCCATCTTGTCCGCAGCCATGTACTCTTGCCCCCAACCCCCCAGCAGGCAGCTAGCTCGAACACGTGCTCATGCTGTCTTACGACACACCCACGTGAAGTACCATGCTGAGCACGAAATGGGAGGAAGATACACTAATGAGTAAACGACAAATGCATTTCCATCATAATGGAAAGAGTGTATGCCTTCTTACATTAAAAATGGGGGCTGACTGAATTTGTGTTCACTGACACACATTAACATCTACATTTGTAGAAAACCTGCTATTTTTGTATCCTGTGAGCCCTACACGTGGACTTTATGACGTCAGTTCTGCACCCGTCCCCTAGTCGTAAATAAGCACTAACACAGAGCCTGGAATAGGCCGGAAATAACCTTTTTTTTTTTTATAACAACACATACTTGAAAAGAGTCAGACTGGTGTTTTTGTTGGTCTGAAAGCCGGGAGCGAGAAAAGCGCCCATAGCAACCAACAGAAACGTGAAAAATCTTCATAATAACTAACAAACCAAACATCGTATAGATTCACTTAACAAAAATATTGAAACTTAAACACACATTTCTCGCCATAAATATAATCAAAAGGCATTTTAATGCACAAACATTCTTAAAATATTACAGTTTCCACCAAGAATAAGGGGATCTCCGCCACCCTGCTTGAGAATATTGCTGCAGAGGTTTGCGCAGGCGCACTAAAACATTTTCGTAGAATTCACACAAAAGTTTGGGCATAACTTTTCGTAAGATATCTTAAGAACCCTTTCGTGAGACTACGTTTCCCCGGGCGACTGTTTTGGATGGAACACCCTGGAGCGGACAGAGGAAAGGACGGGTGAGTTTTTATGCACACTTTAACATACACCAAACTACTTCACTTAATCCACACTTTAACGATATATAGCACACATATTTACACAGATGCACACACGTTTAACTTTCGTTCATCAATTATGAATATATGTTTATATAATCGGCGTTGGTGGATACTTAATCTAACTCCCTCCTCTTTCAGACGGAGCCAACTACACACTGTAGCACCTGCAAGATGACAGCTCTTTCACTGGTCAAACTACTCCTCAACAAGTCACAAACACTCAATAAACAATAAATAATGACTTGATAGAAAGATGTGCAAATGTGCAATGTGCAAAATTTTCTGTGCAAATCCTGCTAATAAAGTGCAAATACTGTTATGAAAGTGTGAAGTGCTGTTATTTATGTTCATAGTTGAAATATTTGTTAAAAGGCTTTAGGTTTCCACATCACACTTCTGTAAGTTGAATATAGGTTAGAGCACAATTACACAATTACATAAAAACTGCCTTGTTATGCTCAAGTTACCAAATTTGAACAGCTGAATTTCGTTTGATAGAGCGTACAGTGGGCTCCATTACCTAAAAAGCAAAAACTAAAAAACACTTTATTTACAAAAAATCCCATGTCACGAACTACATTTCAGTTGTGAATTTCGCATTGGCGACACATCGTGCCATTCAAAACACTCCAGGTTTTATTTTGAAGGTGTTGACCGGAACACTTGTATGCATTGTAGCTAATGTTTCTTTATCAGTTTACCCCCTCTCTTCGTTGACCTATTGTTGAGCAGGTATCTGAGTTGGTGTTTCTCAACTAGATGCGAAGGGAACACGATAATATGTGGACATTTTTCTACCCAAGGTTTGACTTGTGACATAGTCACGCGGACACATGGATACAGTTTGTGGAGTCAACTGGCCAAGACGCAGCAGGACAGCGCGAGTCGTTTGCAGGCAGCAAAAGAGAGCACGGGTTGACGAGGGTAGTGTGCTGCGGTGTGTGATCGTGGGAAATACGGAAGACCATGACATGGAGGAGGACACGGGCCCCTTCAAGCATGATTGCCTGGAGCGGAGGGTCATGGCGCCCCGCTACAGTCTTTTGCGAGAGGTGGGGAGGGGTACATACGGCATCGTGTACGAAGCGGTGGCCCGGAGGTCCGGTGCTAAAGTCGCTGTGAAGAAACTGCGGTGCGACGCGCCGGAAAACGTGGAACTCGCCTTGCAGGAGTTCTGGGCTTTAGCGAGTCTGGAGAAAAGGCACGAGAATGTGGTTCAGCTGGAAGAGTGTGTGCTGCAGAGGAACGGTATGGCCCAGAAAATGAGTCACGGGAACAAACTGTCCAAACAGTACCTGCGTCTGGTAGAGACTTCACTAAAAGGTCAGTCCGGTTTTCCAACGTTACCCGTTTCAGTCACCACGACTGTGATTGGATTAGAGCTGCTTCCCTCAGCGTTGAATGAGAGAAGTTGCCGTTTATATGTCCGGTAGTATTTTGTTTTAGCATAGAAGTACTTATCTTATTTATACAACGTAATAATAACAATTGGGGTTCGATTTAGAAACTGGTAGACTGTTTACATGGTCACATGTATCAATGTTATTGATAGGGTCTTTCCAGATATTCAATTGCTGGTGCCTATCAATCATCAGTTTATGTGGGTGTCTTATTAGTCAACTCAGAGGTACTTCTATGTAAAGCCCAGAGGAGGCTGTCTCGAACGTGTCATTGGTGGTTCTGTCTTTTATATTGTAACTTGTAGCATCAACATGTAGCTGAGTGTCAATGACTTATATTTACACCTGCAAGGTATAGTTTGTGTGGCAATCTTTGTTTTGTGAATTATTCTTTCAACTAGACTTGTTGTCGCCATGACGCTGACTCCTTGGGGGATGGGCACATTTAAGGCTCACACTCAAGATGGAGTCTTCTGTGTGGGTTCGGTTTATAGGTATTCTTCACATTGTCCTGACAACTACTGCCCTTCTTCCCCCCTCTATTTTATTGAAAATATGGCACAAGGAATGCATAGAAATTACATTTTGACAGCGAGAATCACCGTTAACGCCTATAGAAATAATGATAGTACAATCAGAGGTACAGCGAGGCTCAATGGGTCAAATGTAAAATTTGCCATAGTTTCTACATTTTCTTTTTTTTTTTACAGATGTCTTAAAAAAAGTATTAATAAAATAAAGAATTAACAAAAAATAAAAATAATTAAAAACAACAAAAAGGAAGAGGGGTGGGGTAGGGCGGGGCCCATCAATCAGGATACAGAGAAGGAAGAGAGATGAAGAATGTTAAGAAAGATTGCCACTTGTTAAAGAACTTATCAGTATTACCTCGCTATTAATATTTAATCTTCCCTAGTTTTAGAAGAGACATGACCTCACTCAGCCATTGAGAGCTGGAGGGAGCTCTAGTGGTCTTCCAGTGAAGCAGAAGATGGTGTCTTGCTAGTAAAGAGGTGAAGGCCAGAATGTCTACTTGTCACAATCTTCAGGAAGCCCAAATGTAGCAATTTGGGGACAGACTGTTATAGTTATTGAAAGAATTTTTGACATAGTATAAAAGTAGTTATGCCAGAAGCGAGATAATGATAGGCAAGAATAAAACATATGGGTTAAATTGCAGGATGAAGAATGGCATTTGTCATAACTTCAATGACATGGGATATATTTGGGACAGTCACGCTTTTGAAAAAATTATTCTAAATAATACCTTGAACTGTATTAGTGTCAAATGAGCGCAAGTTGAGCCTGTGTGAATCTTGTCAAGTGCCTTGTCCCACCAATTATCCTCCAGGTTCAACCCCAGTTCCTTTCCACACCATAAGAAAGAAGAAATAGTTTGATCAATTGTGTAAAAAAAGCATTTTGGCAAGAATAGGGGGAGACAATGAAAAAACAGTCTGTAGAACACTTTTTCAGCGTGGACAGAGATCACTACTTCGGGGGAGTTTGTGGTGGTTTTAGAATAAATAATATTTAAGAGGGTACAGACATTATAGAACAGCTGGTGTGTGTAAGTGGTTGTAGCAGTGCAAGAAGTGAGACCAAGAATAATGAATACCATCATTATTCCCTTAACAATGAGTAATTGATGTGGAAATTTACCACATCTGTAGCTGGTGGCCATGTAAATGTGACATTTTTTGTTTGTAGAAAAATATGTTATTTATCCATGTGTAACTCCTTGTCACATTTGTGATTAACTGGTGTGTTTCTGTTTCAGGTGAGAGAGTGCTCAGTCCTCCAGAAGAGCCTTGTTATCTCTGGTTCATCATGGAGTTCTGTGAAGCCGGTGACCTCAACCAGTTTATCCTGTCTCGGCAGCCTGACCCACAAACTAATAATAGCTTCATGCTTCAGTTGACCAGTGCTGTCGCTTTCCTGCATGAAAATAATATTGTCCATAGAGATCTTAAACCTGATAACATCCTCATCTCAGAGAAGTCTGGGACTCCGGTCCTCAAGGTGGCAGACTTTGGCTTGAGTAAAGTTTGTGCAGGTTTGGGTAACACCAATGAGGGCAATGAAAGTGAAGATAAGAACAAAAACATCAATGTCAACAAGTTTTGGTTGTCATCAGCATGTGGCTCAGACTTCTATATGGCTCCAGAAGTGTGGGAGGGCCACTACACAGCCAAGGCGGACATATTTGCCCTAGGCATCATCATCTGGGCTATGTTGGAGAGAATAACTTTCATTGATGCAGAGTCTAAGCGGGAATTGCTTGGAACATATGTTAGACAAGGATCAGACATTGTACCAGTGGGTGAGGCATTGCTAGAGAATCCAAAGATGGTACTGAACATCCCACAGAAACGCAGGTCATGCATGTCTGATGGGGTGAAGAAGCTGCTTCAGGAAATGCTCGCTGTTAATCCTCAGGACCGGCCTGATGCTTTCGAGCTGCAAGCCAGAATGGATCAGGTTATGTGTGCTGCTTGACCCTCAACCAGGATGATTTACAGGTATGTGTTTTTATTTTCCCCCTTTTTGTTTCTCTGACCTTTTCAATGAGTTGTCTGTTGAGCTATGTGTCTGTGTGGTGCAATATAAATTTTGTAGCTGAAGGACCTTGCTCCTTTACATAATGTTAGAGGTTTTTTTCTCATCAATCTGAAACATGCGTTATTATACATTAGAATGTGAAACATGGGGTAGGAAAGTGGTTTCTGAACTGACATATGACAATGCCTGCTGTGAAACTTTGTGATGGACTATTTGCTGGATTTCATGATCATATATTAAGGGTGTTCCGATGAGAATTTTTGGGGCAGATCACAGGTCGTTTGAAGTAGTACATTTTTAGGTCCCATCACAGGGTCTATGGCCATCTTAACGCCTGACTAGGATGCGTCTTGGGTGATCCAAGTGACCACTTATCGGATTTCTCTTCCCCGCGTTATATGCAAATGAAGACCACAGGGGCTGTGTCACATGTTTCAACTGGGCTTTCAGCAGCTGCAGGAGTGACGCTGTGCAGGATTTTATAACTGAACCATATGAGCAGCACGCACACTTCTCTGACTGTGGAAATCTGATCACAGATAGATAAAGAAGAAAGTAGGGCCGCGCGATATTAGGAAAACATGCGATATGCGCTAACGTTGTTTAATATCGCGATGACGATATGACTTGCAATAAATAAACATAAACAGTCCCTGGCTATGGATGCAGAGACCACAGACAGCTCCACAGCCAGGAGAAGGCGCACAGCCCGTCTGCAGCGCCAGCAAGTCCAGGGCAGACACCAGGGAGCCATGCACAGCTCCACCAAGTCCACACACACACACACACACACACACACACACACACACACACACACACACACACACACACACACACACACACACACAGAGACTGTCTCTCTGTCTGTGTCGCTATGGGAATTGAGGATAAAAAGAGCTTTTGGCAGCAGAAATAGTGGCAGAGAAGGAAGAGAGAAGAGATTGATAAGGGAGCAGATCATCAGGGTGTTTCGATTTTCACCATTTCCTTTCTGATGCTCGCATAGTGGCTCTGTCAGCATGCACCGAGTCAGACAACCATGGAGCATGGGAGGACTTGCGCATCTGTCGTGAAGTAAGACAGAGAGAATCAAGCGAGGAGGACAGAATAGAAAGCAGAGTGCCTTGCGGTTTAACCGACCCCAACACTACTGAGCCAACACACTTGGATAAACGTATACAAACATTTTTTATACTAAAAAAGAAATAACTTAATATATATATATGTTTGAAAAATTTACAAGAAGGCTCAAATGATTAAGAATTAGCTGTAGACAGCATTTCACAAAATTTATGAAGTTTCTCTTCACTCAACAACTCTCAAAAGTGCATGAGTCTGGTGATATTGCGGAACACAACATCTGCTGCTTAAACAAGAGCATAAACCAGAGACTCCTGGTTAAACTGCCAGACCGGCAAAAACGCAACAATGCAGCCATTGTTGTGTTTTGAATCGATACTGTGCATGTGCAATTCTCCACAGAGATGAGAAGAGAAGCAAGATTCCTCGCTCGTTACCTATTTCCACCATCAGCTCTGGGAAAATAACAAAAGTAGTCATCAAATAACTACCTAAATGAAAAAAGAAATGATAAGTAAGCCATCTCAATTCCTCTTCATCTCTGTTGAGAGATGTCAGTTGTTACAGAAGGATTGTGTCAGGCTGTACTGTTCTGTATGTAATTTCACTGGGGGTGCAGTATCATTATTATGCCACTGTGAGGCACTGAAGCGCTAAGTAGGGACGCAAGCTTGTGTCATCACTGTTAGTGAAGAAGTGTATGTCTACCTGATGTGCAGGTGCTAAAAATGCTGATAGCATACGCATCAGCTAATTCAACATTTAGACGATAAAAGCCTCTCGCTAATTATGAGGGATGCGCCCGACAATGCAAGAGAAGCCCTGAAGATATTAAGGGGGTATAATGCCGGGAGGGGAAAACCTCGGATAATCAACTTGTACACCATGTTGACATCGCTTCAGAAGACAAGCAGAGAAAGTGTCACGGACTATATCATAAGGGCAGAAACCGCCATCACAGCGCTAAGGAACGCAGGTGAAACGTTAGGTGATGGCCTACTGATAGCTATGGTCTTAAAAGGACTGCCTGTGGAGTTTAGACCATTTGCAATACACGTGGCACATAATGATGATAACATAACGTTTGCAGTGTTTAAAACAAAACTACGAAGTTTCGAAGACACAGAAAAATTAAGCACGGCAGAGTCGAGCGATAATGTGATGAAGACTGCAGCTAGACCCGGACGGCGGCCTGCCAAGCACATGTCAAGTGCATATGACAGGAACAATGAAGACGCAGATATGGTGTGTTTTAAGTGTGGCACCAAAGGCCACAGAGCGAGAACATGTCGGCAGAAGACATGGTGTAGTCACTGCAAAAGTGACACACACAAAGACGCCACTTGTAGGCGTAAAGACAGACAGGATGGCGCGAGAAAAGTCTCTGAAGAAAAAGGCGGGGCCGGCGCAGATTACGCCTTCAGGATCAGAGACGAAAATACGGGGATCCAGTGGCAGCCAGCACGCAGCATCCAGGAGAGGGGCCTGATGGTCGACACACATCATCACGGACATAACCAAGTTAAAAAACTTGCTGCACTGATCGTGATGCAGCAGCGCTGATCACTGAGCAGCTGTGACCAGAGAAACTCTGTTTCACTGTTCTTCTACAAAGTCACTGACCGGCTGCTTAACGTGAACGAGCTCTGATCTCACTGCCTGTGTTGCTCCAAGCAAGTGAGTGGGGGCGGGTATGGGTACATGGACCGGGTCATTCTGCGCATGCGTTAAAAAAATTAACGCGTTAACTCCACAAATTAATCATCCCGCGTAAAAAAATGTTGACAGCCCTAATATACATCTATAATTCTTTGCTGCAGGGGTGGGACATATATCGAATATACTCGGATGTAATGCGGCTTGTACCACGTGTGATGTATAAAATTACTATATCGCGACCATCGAGTATAAATTGTCACGTGAATGTTTGCGTGCGTGCGTGCGCAAGTGTAAACTTCACTGGCACACTCACCAGTGTCACTAGATGGCAATTGTTTTGGAAGAAGTGGAAAAACAGACACGTATAGCGAGTTCAGGACAGACCCCAAGAAAACACTGCGGCACTGTAGATCTCTTCGGATTGCTTTTACTGTAATGATATAACATGAAACAAGGACTGCATCTGTTTACATCCTTTTGTCAGACCACAGTGTCTCTCAGCTCCAAATCCAATCTCAGAGAGCGATTCCAGAGCCAATCCATTTGTCAGTAAAGACAATCTTGTAACAATATTAGAACTGATTTAACATATCCATTCATTAAATAAATATATACAGGTACGAGAAATCCATACTCCCCTCTTCTTGCGGGCGAATGGAACATCCTACTTGAGAAAAACCAAATCACTCGTATAGGTGTACATGTATAGGTGCTTAAAGTTGACTGGAATATCAAAAGGTAATAAGGTATGTGTCGTAATTCTCATTCTGATCCGATCTCATCCATCTTGTTTGTAAGAGACGTGGAGATGGCGATGAACAAACTCGGGAGTGCTGGTCTGTACTGGTAAACCGCCTGCTTCTGTTTCCTCTCCCTCCGCATAAACATAAGCTTGTCGTAAATCGTTGCCCTGACTTTGCGTGTAATTCGTCCCAGCGACAGACATTGAGGATAGTTTATAGAAAAATAAAGTTATCTCTGATTGTCACATTGCTGTTGTAGGTCATAAAGTAGCACTTATGTTAACATAACACTTTTTGATAACCACTTAAAGGGGACATAGCATGCAAATTCCACTTTGTTAGTGCTTCTACACGTTAATGTGGGTATCTGGCATGTCTACCAACCCAAAAACACTTGCGCGTTTTGTTATGGTTCCTCTAAGTCAGAAACGTCATGCTTGAGTGACTCGAATGAGCTTCCTGTGTATTGTGTCGTAACAATACACTGGAAGTCTCCCTACATGGCCTTGGCCCACCCCCCCGCCCCCCCACACTCGTTATGCCAGGTTTACACCGGACGCAGCGAGGCTGCGAGGCAGCGCAGCGCCGTACCCAAGCGCGCAGCCGCCTGGCTGTTCACACGGGACGAGCATTTCTCCGCGCTGGTCAGCCCGCGATTCACTCACGTGGCATTTGTCTGGATCGTTGGGACTGGGAGGCTGCAGCAGCTGCTCGGGCGCGACCGCTCGCTCTCCCATGCGTGAGCTGGAATTTGTGTCAACGCCACACAGCCCCCCCCACCCCTCTCTTTCTCTCTCTATCTGTCTGCTTGTGTGCTTGTAGTGGATGGGCAGAGGGGGACATTTAATTATGTGATTGGGAAAATTAAAACTCCAGGGCAACAGAAGGGGAATACAAAGTATGGGATGCATATTTGATAATTTATATCATATAAAATATGTAATTTATATTGTTTAAAATCATGGGGGGAGAGGGGGGAGCTGGCTCATTAGCATTTAAAGGAACAGGCACTCAAAACAGGTCACTCTGTGGAGGGCTGTTTTATACAGGGTAAAAAGGGTGCTGTTTTAAATGATCCTTGTGGTATTTTGACCAAAGTATGTTACAGACATTTCATTAAGACCCCAAGGAACCATATCAACTTGTGGTAAAATGGCCATACAATGTCCCCTTTAAAAACTCCTTATAGGAGCTTTAATACTTGGGGGCAAGATGGAGAAAGTCCCCAGACATTTCGGAGGCTCTTACTTGGGCATTTGCTGACACACATAGAGCCCATCCGGAGAAAGTCCGGAGGATCTCCAGAGTTCAATGCATGTCTCAAAGCAGCTAAAGAGACTGAGCGATTGTGGGTAGTGAACAACTACTTTGCGTCAAGGAGGGAAGTTTAGAGCAGTGATTGCATCGAAAGGAGCAGTGTCTCTCTCTGAGGAACAGAGCTCAATGACCGTTACATGGCAGAAGCCAAGTAAACCGCATTTGCACTTATGTACCAGAGGGTGGGTGCAGTTTGCTTGCTGTTAAGGGTTAGGGTTAGTGTGATGTTCCTGTGTGAGGCAGGGCTGGGGTAGAGAAAGAAAGATTCATGGTGTGTGTTGAGATTGAGGAATGCCCCTGTCTGCTCTTCAGCTAGTTGAAGAGCCTCTCCTGCAACTGGATATGCCCAATGTAAAGATCCATGCTCATCTATGGCACCATAAACAGAGTAATATACATGCTTGCAGAAAAAGTTGAACATTTGCGTATTCTGAATTTATGGGTGGAGACTTTGAGCCAATTCAGAGAGAGGGGGGCGCTCTAATTCCATGAGCTCCTCAGCTCCTGCGTACATAGAGGTTCCATCTGAGCAGCTCACTTATTACCATGTTTTCAGACATCCCCTAAAAATTTGCTGTGGGGATATTTACATTTTCTGCGCGGCTATGTACCCCAGAGATTCAAATGTTCAAAAACCCTGAAAAGTGAGGTTTTCTTGACATGACCCCTTTTAACTGTGTAACAGCATCTGGATGACATCTTTTGAAATGTCAGTCTTCTGAGGAGCTTGAATGGTTTTCGAGCTTTAGTTGATCTTGTCCCTTTATTTTATCATTCTTGTGCACATGTGGAAACTTTGCCCTAATATCTTGTGTCTTATGAACTTACAGTTTACTGACGACACAGTCCAGATGTTTGCATGCACATTAGAAAGTGGGCTACTCCAAGATATCAGGTTTTGGAGGTAACCAGACAGTGTTTACATGCAATGTAGTAATCAGATTATACATGCAGATTTTTCCCCTACCCAATCATATGACACAAGAGGGTGCTATCTGATTTAGTTTTTTCTCAGCAATTCCAGACATTTCCATAAGAGACCCTGCATCTTGTTTCTACCCGGTCTCACATGCAGATAAACTCTCAAACTCTTATTTTTCAGACACGTGTTGCTACCTGGAGCTTCTACAGCAGTGAGGGTCTCCCTGTGTTGATATAAAGCCTGAAAAAAAAGGAGAAGCAAAGGAAAGCAGTGAATGGCTGTCCACACCAAGAATGATAACTATATATAATAAATAAATCGTACTAAGAATTATTTTCCTCAAGTGATTGGCCGAGTTCATTCCACAACTATACCAACAGTGGTTTGCTACAATGTTGGTATCACCTTGTAAGTGATTTGATGAATTAAAGAAACAATGAGAATGCATCTGAATTTACAGGGTGTCATGTTGAACGTGGCAGATGACACTGGAGGGAGTCATTGTGGCTGCCGAAAACCACATTCCTGTGGAATGAAATCAAAATTATGAAGACGTTAACTTGAATAAGGTCATGTGCGAAGGGGCTCATGCATGGAGTTGGTGTTTTGTTTTATAACGGATGTGTGAACCTCAGACACAGCTGGAGCGTGCAGTGAGTGCTCAGTCAGCAGTTCACAGATCACCATCATCCATATTGTGTAGATTCTCACATTGTTATCTTTGTTCCTGTCTTAGTGTGGGGCGGCCTTGAAACCTGCAGTTTTGATGCTGAATGGGATTCTTTTTGTTGCAAAGTTGTTTACAACTAGGCCATTTGTCAGTTCTGATAGATTGTCCTGCCTTTAATATTCTAATAAAGTGAAACATTGCATCTACTAGTGGAACACTTCCTCTGATGTAGCCAAATCATCATTTAGACATCTGGAGACATTCCCATCAGAAAACGGGACAGTGGCACTGTGTCGAATCAGGAGCAGCACAGTGACTCTAAAACGAAACTAGTGTATATGTTTGTGAATGTGTGTGTTCACAGGGATTTGGGCTTCCACATGGCTAGCACTTTAATAGAACTACTGGAAACCATATAGTTTTATTTTCCTTATTTTTTATAAAACTTATAAAAATGAACTCTGGATTTGTTTTTGCTGTTTTATATGCTAACAGTTGCTGTTTTGTTTTAGTGGATTTTGTGTTGATAACCTGTTGTTACAACAGTGATCTGGTAAGCATCAGTACAATGTTTGGTCACAGAGAGATTCGACAGTTTTACCTGATGACAACAGAAAACAGTGTCAGTCCCTTTTCCAGTTTATATTTCTCCAGACAACTTGGTTTACACAGATGTATGCTACATATGATTCATTGTCAGTTAGAACAAGTGAACAGTTTGTATAAAACCCTCCATCATGGTACATGTCATATTGGATAAAGTCAAACTTAAAAAATCTAAGACAAAAAAAAATGTAAATTGAATATTGTTAAAAATAAGTTCATAGATTCACAGCATTGCCTTAAATTTCCAGATGCCAACCATACTTTTAAATTAAATTGATAGTTTCCTTTTTATAAACAGTATGGCAGAATTTCTAATGTCTCACTGTAAAAAGCATATTAGCCAGTAGATAAGTGAAAGTATAAACGCATCCTAACCTAGAGGCCTGACATGGTGGATGTTATGTTATGAAGTAGTTTACTTGACAGATATTCCCAATTTCATTTAAGCCCAATTCTTTGCTGCTGACATGGATTCTGGCTGCCTGTCATATAAATGACACTTGAAATTACAGTTGGAGTTCCACTCCAGGTTGTTATACCTCTGGTGCCTTGAAACCCCCATTTATGTTATGATTGAAATCAGGGTAGTAAAAAGAGCTTATGACTTTATGCTGGAACAAGTGCCATTTATGTGAAACGAGTAGAGCCGCATATTTATTTCGCCATGATAGCTTCTCAACTCTTATGAACAGGATTTTTATTTAGTTTATGTGTTGCCTGTGATCAAAAATGTGATGTGAAAGACCATGGCTAAATGTTGTAAATCAGTAGATTGTTCTTTTGAAGTCTGAGGACTTCTTCATCTGAATGAGTGTGTAATAGTGTATCATGTGTTGAATTCAGCTGGGACCCTAAATCATTTCAGAGTCTGTTCTACCTCTTGTTTCTACACATTTTCTTTACTGAGACATTGTTAAATTTTGTAAACAGCTTTTTTGTTTATTGTCATTTCAGCATCTGTTAGGTGTGTGCAGTTTTCTTTTTGTGTGGTTATAAAGTATTGGATTGTATAAGCGCCACAGCTGATTGATTGATTGTTTCTTTCTGTTTTAATGCTTCATTTTGAGAAAATAAGTTCACACTTATAAAGATGTGTACACATCTCTAGCTCAACACAGGCCATGATGTACTTTGGTTCACTGCTTGAAAGTCTGGCCACCACCTTAACATCACTACTGAATTAATATTTTAGCTGGGTTGAAATTTTTGTTTTGAACTAAATATGAGCACATGGTGATGGACTGTTAAGATTTTGTTCAGATTTCAAAGGAATTGCTTTTATTTGACTTAAGTTTACAATCCCGGTCTGGATGATTTTAATTTAGTCATTTGTTCATCCTGACAGAAACTATATGAATGACTTCACCCTATCTCAACAGAATATACAGACCTTGGTTCTACACGTAATTAATGCCATTTGTTGGAATGAAAATCTGTTATTTTTACTTATTACACACCCTCAATAAAGGTTGAGGTACCCCTCGCCCATATGCATGTGTAATATTTGTATTGTGGAGGGACATGGGAAAGAATTTAGTCAAGCTCCAGTGTTAAAGAATTTATAGGCATGTTTCCATAATGGTTACCTGTGTGCAGAGATGGGCAGTATTTCTATTACTTGTATTTGAAATACGTATTTCAATTACTTTTGAGTATTTTGTAATTTGTATTTGATAGGGCCGATAAAAAATCTAACGTAATTTGTAACAAAATACTTTAGAGTGGAGTAATTTAGTATTTAAAATACTTTCAGAAGCAGATTTCAATGCCAAAAAAAGTGATCTGAAAGAGAAACTGAAGACGGTGCAATATGTTTGCACCACTGCTGATTCACTTACTGGATCAAGCCAGATTCAACTGAACGTGAATCAGTCGTTCTCGCATTCAGACATTTCCCAAGTCCACACAACTACAACCGCATTGCTGAGATATTGGATGAAATCCACTCAGAATTTGGCCTGTCAAATGAAAACATCATTGCAACAGTGACTGACAATGGGTCAAATTTTGTAAAGGCCTTTAAGGAGTTCAACATATCTGTTGTTACAGATGAAGACGAGAATGATGACACAGAAGAGGATGGACTATCCTTTGTAACCATCAATGCTTCAGAAGAAGAAGTGTCTGAAGGTGCAATCATCCTACCACCTCATGTGAGATGTGCCACTCATACACTGAGCTTAGTGTGTACCACTGATGCGAAGCAGGCGATGAAAGACTCTCCCACACTCTCCCGTCTGAACCACACAGCCATGGGAAAGTGCTCAGCTTTGTGGAATGCATCAAAAAGACCCAAGACGGCAGAACTCCTGTCAGAAGTGACAAAAGAACAGTTGAAAACACCATGCCCAACACGTTGGAATTCTACGTATGACAGTTTGAATCAGCTGGCCACTTTAAGAGACAAACTACCTGAAATGATGGAAAAACTTCAGCTCCCTCCATTCAAAGAGGTGGAGCTTGACTACCTGGCAGAGTACTGCAAAATCCTGAGACCTATTGCAGTAGCCATAGATCGGCTACAGGGTCAGATATCCTGCTACTATGGTGAACTTACCCCTACCCTTTTTGCTGTGCAATCCAAACTCCATGACCTACAAGCCTCCAACCTAACACCTCTCCCCTTTTACAAGCCATCTTGGTAGGTTTTGAGAAAAGTTTTGAGAAAAGTAGTTGTCAGTAGTTGTCTGGATCTTGGCCTGGTGGCAGAGAGTGAAACGGCTTCCTCCAACCTCCAAGATGATGAGGAAGATGACTTCTTTGTTTTCTCAGCTGAAGAAACTCAAGTCCAGGAAAGACAGGAGATCACAAGCCACAGCAAAGCTGAGTTAGAGACCCTTCGTTTTCTGGAGGACACCAGAAAAGACCGGCTTTCTCTTCAGCAGTACCCACTTATCAAGCTCCTTTTTGTTCGATTTAACACAACCCTCCCCTCTTCAGCTCCGGTTGAGAGACTGTTCGCGTTTGCAGGAATAATATTCCATCCGCACAGGAGGCGGTTAACACCAGAAATATTTGAAAAGTTAGTTGTTCTTAAAGGCAACTAAACTGGCTACTCAGTGGTTGGGTCTCAAGAACCAAAATGGAAGGATTATTATGTCATAAAGATGTCAGTGTGAACCTGTATGAGACACTTAACACTGTAATATAGAACTATGTGGCCTACCATGCCACTGGCCAATGTAAGAGAGAAATAAGTAGGCTACTCACTTGTTAAGTTACCTGTTCACTTTTGTATTGATTTACTATTTACCTTTTATTTTTATTCATTTTTCTGTGCAGAACTTGATGTACAGTAATTTATTTAGGCTCTTTACCTGTGTACAACTGGTTTTAATTCTATATTTTGTTTTTATAGTATACATAGGCCTAATGTGTGATGCTATTCATATGTGATGAATATTTTCTTGTTGATACAAAGCCAAAGTTTATGGGCTGTTAAGTCCCATTAATAAAAATAGCTTTGCTTAGTTACACTGACATTCTGTGACTGTTCTTCCTTTTTGTGGGGTTCACCAGAGCTTTGTGTACATTATATAGCCCAAACCTGAATGCTCTGCTATACCAAATTGTGAGAAAACGGAAAATCCAGAAAAAGTATTAACTATATTTTAAATACAAAATACATGTATTGTATTTTGTTACATTTTCTGGCACCAGTATTTTGTATTTTATTTTAATACATTTATTTGAGGGGTATTTTGTATTTTGTATCAAAATACATTTTGATGTATTTTTGCCCATCTCTGCCTGTGTGTGCCTATACTACCCTGTGCCCGCATGATGAACACTAGGTAACTTTTAACAACACCTTATTGTCTTTTGCCATTCTGCTGTAAGAAGTAGAGCTGTAGGTTTACTCTTGTGTAGTTTAAAATCTATCAAATGTCAAAAAATCTCATGAAAACCCATAACCAACCAACACTATGTCTGTGAAGATTCTCAGTCATTCAGGTCATGGTATCTTCAGGAGCTCTGAAGGCATACATAGGCAACTGGACTTGCTTGTCTTTCTTGAAGATTTTCCACCTCTCAATCAAAAGGCTTCAATTCTAATTGACAAATGGGACTTTTCGTGTATTTAACCTCTGTGGGTCTGTTAAGTACTTTTAGAAATTTACTTTGACACAAAAGACTTCCTGTCAGACACATGGATGGTACAGACGGTGTGTTACACTAATTGCATAATGCACTACTACATTACACATGAATGCACATGACAACTTTAATCACAACGTCAATATCGGTAAAAAAAAGAGCTATTAATGTAAGGCATATTTTTTATTTTAAATCTATATTTATTGATTTTCCACATAAAACAGACTTCTTTACCAAGACACACCATCACCCCTTAAACCCCTGCGCACTACAACATCAGTACAACATCATAGAACAACAAAGTGCTGCTAATAGATGCACTGTATGAATGTGTGTGTGATTGGGTGAATGTAAAACTGTACTGTAAAGAGCTTTGAGTGGTCATCAAGACTAGAAAAGCGCTATATAAATACAAAACCATTTACCATTTACCATTTACATTAATAATACCAATATCATACCAACAGTGCCCCCCTCCCCACCCGAAGAAGAGAATAATAACGACAATCAACAGCACATAATGCAGAAATGAATAAGTAACTAAATAATGATAATACACATACATAAATCAAAAAAATGAAGGGAACACTTAATTCTCATAGTATAACAAAGACTTTTAAATGTGGTCTTTTAAACATAATATCATTATCATCAAAGGCTATTTTAGTTAATGAACTAGTCTCAGATCAAAAAATTGATTTATTGTCCCTCACTGAGACCTGGCTGCATCTCGATGAATATGTCAGTCTAAATGAATCTACTCCCCCCAGTCATATAAATTCACACGTTCCCCGAGAATATGGTCGAGGAGGTGGAGTTGCTGCTATTTTTAACTCCAGTCTATTAATTAATCCTAAACCTAAACTAAGCTACAACTCATTTGAAAGTCTTGTTCTTAGTCTTCCACGCCAATCCAAGAAACACCAACAGCCAATCATATTTGCTGTAGTTTACCGTGCTCCTGGGGCTTATTCTGAATTTTTAATGGAATTCCCTGAGTTTTTATCAAACCTAATCCTAAAAAACAATAAAATTATTATTGTCTGTGACTTTAATATTCATGTTGACAAAATAATGATAGCCTTAGCGTAGCATTTATTTCAGTACTAGACTCAATTGGTTTCAGACAGTGTGTACACCAACCCACTCATTGTTGTAACCACACACTTGACCTTGTTCTATCATACCGTGTCAAAATTGAACATCTAATAGTACTTAGACAATAATTTTATAACCTTCGATTTTTCATTATCAGAATATATGCCACTAATAAAAAACTCCTTTTCTATATGTTTACCTGATAGAGCTGTAACTAAATTTAAGGAAATAATTCCAATTACATTTAAACCCATATTATCTGTCGATATAACCAACAAATTCTTTAAAAACCCTAGCTCCACTGAGATTGACCATCTTGTCGATAGTTCTGTAAAGTCATTACGATTAACATTATACTCAATAGCGCCTCTAAAAAAGAAACGTGTAAAACATAGTAAATTAGCTCCGTGGTGTAATTCCAAGACACATGAATTAAAACAAGTGTCAAGAAAACTAGAAAGGAAGTGGCGCTCCAGCAACCGTGTTGAAAATCTCCTAGCCTGGAAGAATAGTGTTAAAGCATATAAGAAGGCCCTCCACAAAGCATGAGCTGCCTACTACTCCAAATTAATAGAAGAAAATAAAAACAACCCCAGGTTTCTCTTCAGCACTGTAGCCAGGCTGACAGAGAGTCACACCTCCACCGAACCCAGTATTCAAGAAACAAAGACTTTTAAATGTGGTCTTTTAAACATAAGATCATTATCATCAAAGGCTACTTTAGTTAATGAACTAGTCTCAGATCACAACATTGATTTATTGTCCCTCACTGAGACCTGGCTGCATCTCGATGAATATGTCAGCCTAAATGAATCTACTCCCCCCAGTCATGTAAATTCACACGTTCCCAGAGAATTTGGTCGAGGAGGTGGAGTTGCTGCTATTTTTAACTCCAGTCTATTAATTAATCCTGAACCTAAACTAAGCTACAACTCATTTGAAAGTCTTGTTCTTAGTCTTCCACACCCATCCAAGAAACACCAACAGCCAATCATATTTGCTGTAGTTTACCGTGCCCCTGGGGCTTATTCTGAATTTTTAACGGAATTCCCTGAGTTTTTATCAAACCTAGTCCTAAAGACCGATAAAATTATTATTGTTGGTGACTTTAATATTCATGTTGACAATAATAATGATAGCCTTAGCGTAGCATTTATTTCAGTACTAGACTCAATAGGTTTCAGTCAGTGTGTACACCAACCTACTCATTGTTGTAACCACACACTTGACCTTGTATTATCATACCGTGTCAAAATTGAACATCTAAGAGTACTTCCGCTTAATCCAATTCTATCAGACCATAATTTAATAACCTTCGATTTTTCATGATCAGAATACATGCCACTAATAAAAAACTCCTTTTCTAGATGTTTACCTGATAGTGCTGTAGCTAAATTTAAGGAAATAATTCCAATTACGTTTAAACCCGTACTATCCGTCGCTATAACCAACGAATTCTTTAAAAACCCTAGCTCCACTGAGATTGGCCATCTTGTCGATAGCTCTGTAAAGTCATTACGATTAACATTAGACTCAATAGCGCCTCTAAAAAAGAAACATATAAAACATAGTAAATTAGCTCCGTGGTATAATTCCAAGACACATGAATTAAAACAAGTGTCAAGAAAACTAGAAAGGAAGTGGCGCTCCAGCAACCGTGTTGAATATCTCCTAGCCTGGAAGAATAGTGTTAAAGCATATAAGAAGGCCCTCCACAAAGCAAGAGCTGCCTACTACTCCAAATTAATAGAAGAAAATAAAAAAAGGTTTCTCTTCAGCACTGTAGCCAGGCTGACAGAGAGTCACACCTCCACCGAACCCAGTATTCCTCGATCCCTAAATAGCAATATCTTTATGAACTTCTTTAATGATAAAATTCTAACTATTACAAATAAAATCAACCATCTCCTGCCCTCAGTTGGCACTAATACCCAATCAAGAATAGAAATCTCAGAAACAGCTGAGAATCTTATCAATTATTTAGACAGCTTCTCTCTGATCACCCTTGATCAGCTGACCAAAATAATCTCATGTTCTAAACCAACAACTTGTATCTTAGATCCCATTCCTACAAAATTATTTAAATAAATTCTGCCCCTAATTGATTGTACATTACTGAACACAATCAATCTGTCACTATCATCAGGATATGTACCACAGTCCTTTAAACTAGCTGTAATCAAACCCCTTCCTAAAGGGTTAGGGTTAAAATCTGGAGGTTTTAGCCAACTACAGACCGATATCCAACCTCCCCTTTCTGTCAAAAATCCTTGAAAAGGTTGTAGCCAATCAGCTGTGCGAGTTTCTCCAGGAAAGTAATGTATATGAAGACTTTCAGTCGGGGTTTAGAGCTAATCACAGCACAGAGACAGCCTTGGCAAAAGTCACTAATGACCTTCTAATAGCTTCAGATCAGGGATTTGTGTCTGTCCTCGTTCTGTTAGATCTTAGTGCAGCATTCAACACTATTGACCATCAACTTTTATTACAGACTAGAACAGTTAATTAGCATTAAAGGAACCGCCCTAAACTGGTTTAAATCATATTTTTCAGATCGATTCCAATTCGTGCAAATTAATGATGAGTTATCTGTGTGCACCAAAGTTAACCACGGTGTTCCACAGGGCTCTGTATATATAATGTATTCTCATTATATATGCTTCCACTAGGAAACATTATCAGGACACACTCACACTGCTATGCGGATGACACCCAGTTATACTTGTCAATAAAACCTGAACAATGTAATCAATTAACTAAACTCCAAGCATGTCTCAAGGACATAAAAACCTGGATGACCCGCAATTTTCTCTTATTAAAGAGTTTCTAATACTTGGCCCTAAACACCTTAGAGATAATTATCTAATGATATAGCTGCGCTAGACGACATTGCCTTTGCTTCCAATGAAACAGTCAGGAACTTGGGAGAGATCTTCGATCCCGATTTGTCCTTTAATTCTCACTTAAAACAAATTTCAAGGACCGCCTTCTTTCACTTGCGTAACATCTCAAATATCAGACATGTCCTTTCTCAAAAAGATAGTGGTGGTGGACCACGATTGAGGTGGCAGCTGATGGTGGATCCTGATGGCGGCAGTGGACAATGACTGTGGACTATAGTGGCATCCGATCGTGATGGTGGATCATGATCGTGGTGGCTGCTGACCATGGACTATGAATACAACAAGATTGCTTGATATATAATATTTCTCCTAAGATACTCGACCATTACTGACAATAATCCATCAATTCATTGACCTTCAGTTATGCTACAAGGTGTTTATTATAATCAGTGCTGCAAATACCTTTATCTTGCTGATGTTCTCCTTTACTCTTGACATCTATTGCACTTCTGTCCATCCTGGGAGAGGGATCCCTCACATGTGGCTCTCTCTGAGGTTTCTAACTTCAGGTATATCAATCTGACCATCTAGGAAGCACAAGTTATTGTGAATAAATTTCACCGGCTTTGGTACAAATAAAAGTGACAACAGGTGCAATGGAGAGGCAAAAGCAAGAGAAACCCCAAAAAGGAAGTGGTGTTGCATGTGGTGACCACAGACAATTGCTCTCTCCTTATCTTTCCTGACTGATTCTTTTCTATTTTTTTGTTTTGCTAGTGTCCTTGTCACTACTGGTAGCATGAGGCGGTACCTGCAGCCCAGTCAGGTTGCACAGGTAGTCCAGTTCCTCCAGAATGGCACATCCATACGTGTGGTCACAAGAAGGTTTGCTGTGTCTCCCAGCACAGTCTCAAGAGCATGGAGGAGATACCAGGAGATCGGCTGTTACACGAGGAGAGCTGGACTGGGCCGGAGAAAGGCATCAACACAGCAGCAGGACCGGTATCTGCAGTGACAGAGCTCCACAAAATGACCTCCAGCAGGCTACTGGTATGCATGTTTCTGATCAAACTGTCAGAAACAGACTCCATGAGGGTGGCAAGAGGGCCTGACTTCCTCTCGTGGGGCCTGTGCTCACAGCCCAGTACCGTGCAGCTCGATTGAGAGAGAGAACACCAGCATTATCAGATCCGCCTCTGGTGCCCTGTTCCCTTCACTGATGAGAGCAGGTTCACACTGAGGACATGTGACAGATTTTGGTTTTCATTGAACGTTGCTATTTCATTTGCTCTCAATAAATAATACAATATACATCATGCAAGATTTTTTTGAATTGAATAATTTGTTTATCAAATAAAACATTTTGAGCAGTGTATGTTCCTTTTTTTCAAATGTATAACTCAATGTGAAAAGGGTGCTTTCTCCACCTTTTTCGCTAGGCTCTATCTCCCTACATTGACAGTTTGGGGTTATTTGATTAATATTTGCACTTTGATAATCAATCAAATTATTAAGACAGTCTTCTTAGAGTTGTATGTTGTATTGTTTTACAGCAATTATGTGTTGACAGTTTTTTTATGTTGCTCTGGTTTGTTGTCGTTTTGCTTGTGATGTGGGGTCAGGTCAGCAGGTCATCAGGGAGAGTGAGAACAGGTTCTGTCAGAAAGGAGGGACTGGGCATACTTAAGGTGACAGAAGATGGGTGAAGTTTGCTGCGTTAGATTACATTTTAGTCAAGAATCAGGCCAGCCAGGTAGAGCCCACTGGTTTCCTCCTCCAGACCCCTCCGCCCCCCCAGCTCATCGATGGAGACCCTGTAATTACCTGCTCCTCCCTAATGTGTTGCACCCATGTCCAATTGTCTCCCCTCCCTTGTGTATTTAAACCCTGTGATCCCCTCGTTGTGTGCCAGATTTTCTGTTCTCTTTGTGTCAGCATCCCAGCATTGTCTCTCTGTGTATGCCCTTGTGTTGCAACCTGCCTTCTGTACGTTTTGACCAAGTGGCAACAACCCAGGCTGAGCGATAAAGCCAATGCGGAAGTGCAAAAAGCTGCAGTTCAAGGAGTGGCCACGTGAGGCTGGCTCCAAAAAGTTGTTAAAAAGCCAAACTTTAGAGCAGAATTAAACCTGTTTACAGCCTGGTTATAAAAAAAAAAACAGTTTTAGTCTAAATCACTAAATTCTTCCTTCGTGACAACTGAACAGGGGGTGAATTATCTTCCTACTCACTAGTTTGGTTTGAAATTATGCATAATTATCACTTGGATAGGTGATGTCACCGGTAGCTCGTCACTGGCGGCTAGGCTGTTGTCTGCTCGGCTTCGCCTGAGCTAACAGGCTATCCCTGTCACTGAACCCGACCCGAGTCTGTGGAGAAGTTTTCAGTCACATATCAGATGAATATTATGGTTTGTTTTTCGGCTGTTTGTTAGGCGCTATTGAGTCTAATGTTAATCGTAATGACTTTACAGAGCTATCGACGAGATGGTCAATCTCAGTGGAGCTAGGGTTTTTAAAGAATTTGTTGATTATATCGATGGATAATACGGGTTTAAATGTAATTGGAATTATTTCCTTAAATTTAGCTACAGCACTATCAGGTAGTGTATTGGCTGTTTTTACATTTGTGTAATGATTAATAGACGAAACAGACATGTATGTAGAAAGATGAATGAACAGATGTGGTTCTCGTGGGTTAACTAACTTTACGAGTGTTGCTTAAGGTAATAGATATTTATGGCTTCCTCCCTTTGTGTGACACTCGACAAAATGGTCACTGCAGGGGTCACTCAAGGGGTTTGAGTGGAGGGGTGCAGGGATTTCTTACGTGTATACAGGAAGGGGGTCTTTTGTCTTGTAAATGAAGATTAGGGATCTCTGGGACAGATGGAACATGAAAGAAGTCACTCCAGAGGGCTGGGACAGATGGATACAGGATGTCTGCACACCCTGATCATAGATCAAAGAAGCTGATTGATAACCTTTTGCTCCTCTTAGGGAGGGGCTTGTAGTGTATAAAGATGTTCATTCTCCTCTAAGTCTTTGCTCATTGTATAATGTCCTTCTGGTGATTTGTACTCTGAGTCCACCTGCAGGTGCGAATTAAACTTACCAAAAGACAACTGTATGATTTGTGCTTGACTTTACAGAAATTCCCATGACAATTTGGCGTTGTCAGCAGGATCACTTGTGTGAGAGGACGCTCTGGATCTCATTGCTGAAGGTGACAAATGTGCAAAGAGTCTAATACTCTGACCTCAACCTCCCTAAACAGTTTGGAGAAGTGGGGGCTTGATGCTGGAGAACCGGGAGTACTCTCACTGAAGTGATCTGGCGAACCAAGTACGGCAAGCAGCAGTGTCTTTCTGGTAAGTGAAATTCTGGTTATGATCTTTAGGAAAAGGTCCAAGGGTAAAAGATTCACTCATTCATTGTATTGAGGGACAGACGGGTCTGCACAGCAAGGGTTTGGAAAATCGGTGTATAATCAAAGAAGCTTCATGTTTCGATCTTTAGGAAAAGGTCAAAAAGGTTAACTAGTATAAATATATAAGTATAAATATATGGAGTGTTTATTAATTTAAACACACTTTTAAGATTGGGCTCTGACGTCGGGCTCATGATAATTATAACTGTTATCATAATATAAGTAATAGTATTTTCGGGTATTTAAGACCTGCATGCATAGTACTAAAGAGAAGTGTGCCTAGAGGGTTTGAATGAAATTTCTCTGAAAGTATTATGATGCAGGCAGGGTATTTAAAAATGTATTAAGCAAGATAAATAAAAACTTTTTTTTTTTTTAAAAAGAGGGGAAAGAGAGGGTTTTCTAAAAACCTCCTATTAGGAAAAGTAACTATGTATGAGATAGAATTGGGTTTGTTAAAGCTAATAATAAAAGAAAATAATCTTAAAACAAAACAAACAAAAAAAAAAAATAGATAAAATAAAAGTTAATAAATAAATAAGTTAAATAGGAATTAGCAACATTATAATTTCTTCTCCCATATCAATAGGACTTGGGTCCGCAAAGTAAAAAAAAAAGAAAAAAAGGGAGTTGAGTCACAGCCGTTTGAGACAACCTATTGAATAAAAATGGGTTTGAACTTAAGTAAAGGAGGGAGGAGGAAAGATTCGGTAGATTCACCTCAGCCTTCTTCTCCTAATGTTCAGTATATGGTAACGAATTACGGCAAATGTACTATTGAGCAATTCAGTGTATGGGTGGAAGATTGTGGGTTTCCAAGCACAGGAAGTTTAAGTTTGAATCAGTTGCAACAACTCAAAATTAAACTGCTTGTGAAAGAAGAACGGAGTAAAGAAAATAAACAAAAAGGAAAGAAGAAGGTAAGAGTGTTTGTCCCAAATTGGGGAGCGTATGAATGTTGGGTAACGGAAGCAAATATCAGAAAACAGAAGGCAGGGACTGATATTATCTCCAAGTCTCAGTTTCTCCGACTAGATCCTGATCTGGACTCAGCTCCGCCGAGAGGAGAACCACAGCCGGCAGCGGTGCAGCATGATGACCAGCCGAACAATCAGTTACAACCGCTGCACACAGCGCAGGCACCAGTTCCAGCCGTCCCTCACCTCTATCCAGGCCTCGACCTCGTTGCAGCGGAGGGGAAAGACAGGCCTCCAGCGTATAGCATTCCATATGGGGAATATAGCACACACTCCGCGGCGCACCCGAAAAGGTACAGATTACGGCTTAAATGCAACCATGCAAGCACCGATGGTGGAGGTGGCCGCGGGAGATGGAAACACTCAGCTGATTTACAGACCATGGACATTCACCGAAATGAAAGAATCCACCATTTCATTTCTTGGTGGTAAGTGGTAAGTGGGGGAACACAGTATGCAGTGCAATTGGAAGCTTTTTGCCAACAGTTTAAACCAACTAGTACTGAACTGCAGAGACTGTTTATGACTCAGATGGGGATTCAGTATTCCAAAGTGACGAGAGTTTTCCCCGCACGGGAGCGGAGATTGGTGAATTCAGAATGGAACCATGCTGATAATGATGAGTATAGACACTTCATAATTGACCTGTGTAACGAAATAAGAGAAACTTTTCCCGCAAGAATGGACATGAGTAAAATTTCGGTATGTAAACAAGGTGAAGATGAGACTGTAACCGACTATCTCCACAGGCTCTCAGAGGTTCACACTGCAAACAGTGAGGCACATGCTATGGGGGGACAGAATCCTATCACCCTGTGGGAAGCTCACTTGAGGGATCGCTTCATCCATGGCATCAGACCGGAGATTAGTGAGATGGTGCAGACAAGCTGCATCGCATGGGAGTCTGTGAATCTCGGGACAGTCGAGTTACATGCCACCCATGCCGAAAAACTCGTTAACAGTAAGAAAAAGAAAAAAAGTTCTGAGTTTACAGAGAAACTGCAGATGGCACAGCTGGCGGCGTATCAAACCCAAGCCCGCGGGTGCGGAAGAGGTCGATGGAGGGGGAGAGGACGGGGAAGAACTGACGCTTGTTTCATATGTGGTAAAATGGGGCATTGGGCAAAGGAGTGCCCTGAGAATCGGCGCACACAGTGCGATTGACTAGCGGTGGAGCTGGGGACGGTGAAGGATGTGTCTGGTACGGACGCTGAGATGGAGGGAGAGTTTCAACTTTCACATCACTGTCGTAAGAACACTGACACACACACACCATGTAAATTAATGTTGGACACAGAGCAGATGATTAGAAAGGCTATTAATCATTGTGAGTTTAAACAGGAGATTAATAAAGGGAGGCTCATTGAGCTTTATGCTAAATATTCACATAATACATACAAACAAATGCCAGAACATACGATTACAGTGAGTGGTAAGGACATCACATTTTTGGTAGATTCAGGGGCCACAGAATCAGTCATTAAATGTGAAGAGTTTGATATTACTCCTAAAATGAGTGCCAGATATCTCAGAACGATTGGAGCAACAGGTACTACAGTGACAGAGAGATACACAGTACCATTGTCTTGTCATGATGAGGTTGAAGGGAATTTTAAACATTCATTTTTGTTGTCACCACGGTGTCCGGTAATCTTATGGGTAGAGATTTGATGTGTTCATTGGGCATTATGTTAATCTCAACATCACAAGGTATAGTTGTAACTAGGGTTCCACAAACATCAGCGTTTGTGAAGTATGGTAAGGAGGATTTGATATATGCATATCAATGGAGGATTCCAGACTCTGCTCTCACTTCTGTAAATAGCATCCTCCTGCAAGAGGCAGAGGCACTTACTACAGATGTATTTACAGATGTTATGACAGCACAAAGCTTACATTGTACAGCACACATCTCTGTTGGAGCAGATCATTTGTTTGAGAAAGATTGGTATAGAGAAGGCCAGGGTAAAGACAAACTTAGGTTGAATTGGCTATACTGGAACAATAATCACTGTGTTGTATCAGTAGCTCTGACTGACTCACTCACTCACACTCATTCCTGATATAGATTTTGTCAAGGTTAAACATACACCGCAAGTAGGAGAACCTCTTGATATGATTTATGAAGGATTCAGTTTTGTGCTAAACATAAATGACATTCCTGAATTGAAACAGGTACCGTCATGTGTGTGGGCTGAGCACAAATATGATGTGGGTTTGATCAAAGGAGCAGACCCAATAGTAATAATACCTAAATCATCGTATAGACCATGTCAAAATCAATATCCATTGAAAAAGGAAGCAGTGGAAGGTATTAAACCAGTTTTTGAATCTCTTTTAAAGGCTGGAGTGATAGTTCCATGTGAAAAATCTCCTGTTCGTACACCTATTTTTCCTGTAAAGAAAATGAAGGAAGCTGGACAACCACAACAATGGAGATTTGTGCAGGACTTGCAAGCAGTGAATGCTGCAATCCAGGCTCGTGCACCAAATGTTCCAAACCCTCATACTATTCTTTCACAGGTTCCATCGGAGAGTAAATGGTTTTCTGTGGTAGATTTGTCAAATGCATTTTTCAGTATTCCCATTCACCCCGACAGTCAGTACTGGTTTGCATTCTCTTTTGAGGGAAAAATGTACACATTTACACGCCTTTGTCAGGGGTTTTGTGAGTCACCCACAATTTTGAATGCAGCATTAAGGGACAATCTGGAATCACTGGAACTACCAGGAGGTAGTGCCCTTTTACAGTATGTGGATGATTTAATGA
Organism: Hippoglossus stenolepis; assembly: GCF_022539355.2. NCBI lineage: Eukaryota > Metazoa > Chordata > Actinopteri > Pleuronectiformes > Pleuronectidae > Hippoglossus > Hippoglossus stenolepis. The sequence continues at coordinate 30,769,269 of NC_061485.1, forward strand.
TCTGTTCCCCCAAAAAGGAAGCATGTGTACAGGACACAGTGGCTTTACTTAAACATCTAGCAGCAAATGGTCATAAGGTTAGTTTGTCTAAAATGCAGTTTGTTTCAGAAAAAGTTACCTTTCTGGGCCATATAATCACTTCAGAGGGTAAAACCCTCTCACCCAAACGGATTGAAGCTATTCAAACTATCCCAAAGCCAGAAACAAAGAAACAAGTCATGAGTTTTTTAGGGATAACTTCATATTGTCGGCAGTGGATTCCACATTATGCGGAAATAGAGGCACCATTAGCAGCAATTGTGTATGGGAAAGGCCTCACTGCAAATAACAGAGTCACTTGGACAACTGAAGCTGAGAAAGCGTTTGTTGATTTGAAATTGGCTATCCAATCTCCTCCGACATTAGGTCTACCAGACTGTACCTGGCACTTTACACAGACTGTGGATGAAAGAGGTGGGTACATGACATCTGTGCTGATGCAGGACCATGGGGGACGACTGAGACCAGTAGCCTATTTCTCCTCACGACTTGACTCTGTGGCAGCAGGACTCCCAACCTGTCTCAGAGCTGTGGCAGCAGCTGAGAAGGCTGTGATGGCATCACGTGATGTTGTGGGTTATGCTGATTTAACTTTACTAGTGCCACACGCTGTTTCAATGATTTTGCTTGAACAGAAGACTTCCCACCTTTCAACAGCTAGGTGGCTCAGATATAATACAGTGTTACTTGAAATGCCAAACATCACTATTAAGAGATGCACTGTTCTTAACCCTGCTACTCTCCTCCCTACACCAGGTGATGGAGAGCCACATGATTGTGTTGCAGTAATAACTGAAATTTGTTCTCCCAGACCAGATTTACAGGATATACCGCTGATAAATGCAGAAATGGAGCTGTTTGTTGACGGCTCAGCATCAAGAGATCCAGCAACTAGTAGAAACCAAGTGGGTTTTGCAGTAACAACTTTGTATGATACAATTATGGCTGAACCACTCCCATCACAGTATTCTGCACAGGCTGCAGAATTAGTTGCGTTGACTGAAGCATGTAAATATGCTAGAGACAAGAGTGTAAACATCTACACTGATACGCATGGGGGTTGGCACATGATTTTGGCAGACTTTGGGCTAATAGGAAGTTTTTAACCTCTACAGGTAAACCCATTACACATCATACATTAGTTGCTGCTCTTCTTGATGCTGTGTTGCTACCCAGACTGATTGCAATCTGTAAATGTGAAGCACATACTAAAGAACTTGATTCAGTTTCAAAGGGAAATGCAAGGGCAGATGCTGCTGCGAAGGCTGCAGCAAAACTTAGCCTGCCGGTCAACGATGCGTTTGTTTTGGATGTGACTATAACACCTAATGCTGATTTACAGGAGCTGCAGACGAGGGCAACACCAGAGGAAAAATCAGTTTGGAAGAAAGCAGGCTGTTATGTTTTACAAAATTTGGTGTGGGCTAAATGGAAAGCCTTGTTTACCAAGATATCTGTTTCCTTATTATGCTAAGTTGATACACAGTAAAGACCATGTATCAAAGGGGGGCATGCAAGCAGAGATACAGAGATATTGGTTTACAAAAGGATTCTCAAACTACTCACAAACATACTGTCAGAAATGTGTAATTTGTGCTACAAATAATATAGGTAGGTATCCAGATTGCACATCCAGTACCAAACGAACCATTTGATCATTTACAGATGGATTTTATTGAGCTAACACAAAGTGAGGGAAAGAAGTACTGTCTTGTTGTTGTTGACATGTTTTCCAAATGGGTGGAAGCTTTCCCCACATCGAAACAGGATTCTTCAGCAGTGGCAAAGGCACTGCTCGGGGAACTTATTCCGCGATGGGGAATTCCAAAAAAGATATCCAGTGATAACGGTACACCGTTTGTAAGCGCAGCTTTAAAGAGTGTTGGTGAGTATCTGGGTATCGACATGAGGCAACATTGTGCCTACCATCCTGCTAGTGGAGGGGCAGTGGAAAGAGAAAATGGTTCATTAAAAAACAAACTGGTAAAATGCTGTGAAGAAACAGGGCTGACCTGGACAAAAGCTTTGCCGATTGTTTTGATGTATATGAGGGCTAGGGTAAGAAGTAAGAATGGTTTGAGCCCTTATGAGATTCTCTTTGCACGGCCAATGGAGACAGGAATTGGTCCTGTTAAGAGGCAGCTTCCCCAGACCAGTCAATGTGAAAATGAAATGTTGCGATATTGTATAAATCTGTCCTCTGTACTCTTTGAAATCCACAGACAGGTGACGGACACCCTACCAAAATCCATAGACGGGGAACTGCATAATCTGAAACCAGGAGACTGGATTGTGGTGAAGGACCTGAGAAGGAAAAACTGGAGAGCACGTCGGTGGAACGGGCCCAATCAAGTTCTTCTCACCACACAGACGGCAGTGAAGGTCGCAGAGAGGGCAACCTGGATACATGCAAGCCATTGCAGGAGGATACCCGAGCCAGGAGTGGATTCTTCAGGACAGAACGTGCGTTGATGTCAGCGAGTGTGCCTTCAGCCTTCGATTGTTTCGTGCCTGCAAGTAAGCAGGGGTGTGGAAACCTTTTTGCCACACGTCTCTAAACTCAAAGAGAGTCGACACACTGATCAAGGGGTTGGCAAGGAAGACACTGCTGATATTCAATGGCGCCGATGGACGAACAGCGGCATCTGATGGGACGGCTGGTGTGCGGTTGGAAGAAAGGGAAGTGCTCCCTGTTCTTGCTGACTGTCATCTTCGTCCTGCCACTGCTGCTGTGGCAAGTGAAGCCTTGGCAGGGAAAACAAGACCAAAACAACTCAAGCATAAAAGACATAACAAAAAGATAACTTTTCTTTGACCTCTCTGATGAACAGTTAAAGCCTGAAAATAATGCATGGTATGCAGCCATGAAGGAACTGCCAGGAAGATCACTAATGAGAGCTGTTATGTCTGTGCAAAACTCCCTCATTGTGTGGGTACTACTCTCCCACTAAAGACCATCCCACTAAACACCTCAGAGACATTAGGAGTAATGATAGCTTTCACTCAGGGTGTTTCAATAAAAAATAGGAATGTGCGAGACATGAATAATAACCTTAAACTACTGAATATCAGTGTAGTTAATTATGGGGGCTCCACAGTCCGGTTCTGGAATATGTCTTTGGTGGCAGATCAGGAAATTCACCAACCTGTGATGACGATAAACCCCACCGGACAGTTAGGTACTGTTTGTTTCACTAGACAATGTGTTATGGCTGAGGATCACTATCTGGGAACTTCACCATGCAAGCAAAAAGTTATAGCTACCTGTGGAATGATATGGGATCGAGGGGCAACAGATACATGCAAGTATAATGTGCCATATGTTGCTCCGTTAAATTTAACTAATACCATCAGTTTACATAGACCAGGTTATGATAACCTGGTTGTTAGAATGCCTTCTAGTGATGGGTATGGGTCTTTAAGGGAACATGTGTGGGTGTGTGGGAAATATGTTTACCAGTCACTCCGACCGGGGTGGTGTGGGACTTGTTATTTTGCCAAACTAGTGCCCTCTGTTACCTTGTTCCCTAACCTCACCCACTTCCATACAGATTATACTCACTATTATGTGCCATCCAGACATAAGCGTTCCACAGTAAGAGTGTCTCCAGAGGAGAAAGGATTCGGAGGGCTCTTCCCCTGGTGGGGAACTGTGAACAACGCACACAGGATAGATGAGATTGCTCTGGAACTGGAAAATTTAACAGCTTTAGTGGGTGAGGGTTTTTTATCTCTCTCTCCCAGTATTCAGGGCCTCAGAAATGTGGCTCTGCAGAATAGGATGGCTTTAGACTTGATGCTCGCAAGTCAAGGAGGTGTTTGCCACATAATCGGGACAGATTGCTGCACATACATACCGGATATTTCTGATAATATGACGCATATAGTTTCCCATCTAAATGACCTATTGTTCGAGGAGAAGAACAAAGACTCTCAAATTCCTGAAGGATGGGTAACTCTAACGGGTTGGGAAAATGTGTTGTTGAAATTTTTGACGCCTATTCTGATTTCATTTTGTGTATTAGTATTGTTGGCCTGTTTTATTGTCCCTTGTGTTAAGACTATGGTTACTTCCTTAATCAAGTCTATGATTGGACAATATGTTCAACTTCCTGAATCTAATTTATCCTGGACTCTTCCCTTCCAGGATGATGAGATGTTATAAAGATGTTGAGCCTTTTAGGCTCAAAGGGCTGTTTTTACATTTGTGTAATGATTAATAGACGAAACAAACATGTATGTAGAAAGATAAATGGTAAATGGTTTTGTATTTATATAGCGCTTTTCTAGTCTTGATGACCACTCAAAGCACTTTACAGTACAGTTTTACATTCACCCATTCACACACACAGTGCATCTATTAGCACCTTTTTTTGTTCTATGAGGGCCAATTCAGGGTTCAGCATCTTGCCCAAGGACACTTCGGCATGCAGATGGGGAAGACTGGGGATCGAACTGCCGACCTTCAGGTTGGAGGACGACCGCTCTTCCCCTCAGCCACAGCCGCCCCGAAAGATGAATGAACAGATGTGGTTCTCCTGGGTTAACTAACTTTACGAGTGTTGCTTAAGGTAATAGATATTTATGGCTTCCTCCCTTTGTGTGACACTTGACAAAATGGTCACTGCAGGGGTCACTCAAGGGGTTTGAGTGGAGGGGTGCAGGGATTTCTTACGTGTATACAGGAAGGGGGTCTTTTGTCTTGTAAATGAAGATTAGGGATCTCTAGGACAGATGGAACATGAAAGAAGTCACTCCAGAGGGCTGGGACAGATGGATACAGGATGTCTGCACACCCTGATCATAGATCAAAGAAGCTGATTGATAACCTTTTGCTCCTCTTAGGGAGGGGCTTGTAGTGTATAAAGATGTTCATTCTCCTCTAAGTCTTTGCTCATTGTATGTCCTTCTGGTGATTTGTACTCTCAGTCCACCTGCAGGTGCGAATTAAACTTACCAAAAGACTGTAATCATAAAACTGTATGATTTGTGCTTGACTTTACAGAAATTCCCATGACAGTAGACATCTAGAAAAGGAGTTTTTTATTAGTGGCATATATTCTGATAATGAAAAATCGAAGGTTATTAAATTATGGTCTGATAGAATTGGATTACGCGGAAGTACTATTAGATGTTCAATTTTGACACCGTATGATAATACAAGGTCAAGTGTGTGGTTACAACAATGAGTAGGTTGGTGTACACACTGACTGAAACCAATTGAGTCTAGTACTGAAATAAATGCTACACTAAGGCTATCATTATTATTGTCAACATGAATATTAAAGTCACCGACATTTTATAGTTTTTTAGGACTAGGTTTGATAAAAATTCAGAATAAGCCCCAGGAGCACCGTAAACTAAAGCAAATATGATTGGCTGTTGGTGTTTCTTGGATTGGTGTGGAAGACTAAGAACAAGACTTTCAAATGAGTTGTAGCTTAGTTTAGGTTCAGGATTAATTGATAGACTGGAGTTAAAAATAGCAGCAACTCCACCTCCTCGGCCAAATTCTCTGGGAACGTGTGAATTTACATGACTGGGGGGAGTAGATTCATTTAGACGGACATATTCATCGAGATGCAGCCAGGTCTCAGTGAGGGACAATAAATCAATTTTGATCTGAGACTAGTTCATTAAGTAAAATAGCCTTTGATGATAATGATCTTATGTATAAAAGTCCACATTTAAAAGTCTTTGTTTCCTGAGTTGTTGCAGAGGTTGTGTAGAATTCTCCCTCTGTTATTGTTTGATTTAAATAATTTAGTGGGACGGTGGACAGACACAATCTCTATGGGTTTGTGGTTGTGTGACTGATCCAGAGGGAGCGCAGAGAAGTGTTTAGCACTGCAGCTCTGCTTCCTGGTCCCAACTCTGGGTTGTCATTTTATAAACTGAGTAATATTCCTAGATAAGAGAGCTGCTCCATCCCAAGTGGGATGAACGCCGTCTCACCTAACAAGACCAGGTTTCCTCCAAATAGTTTGCCAATTATCTACAAAGCCCACACCGTTTACAGGACACCACCTCGACAGCCAGCGGTTAAAAGACAACATGCGGCTAAACATGTCATCACCTGTTGTGTTAGGGAGGGACAGTCCACATCAAGTCCCTCGACTCTTCTCAGTGTGAAAACAGATAAATATACAATAAATATGAGCACTGTTTATAACAGCAGTTGTGGAGATTTAATCATATCTATACTGTCTTATAATTACACATCTGTACTGAGTCTAATTCACTGTGATCAATAGGTTTTGTTGTTGTATAGTTTCAGGGTAAATTTCCTCTGGTTAAGTTCGTTGTGACGAACGTGGCCATCCCGAAGCAACAACATGCGCTAGCCGGTTAGCAACAGCGGTAGCATGTAGCCTAGCTCCTTAGCCTGAGCTAACCAGGTAACGTTGAGCTCTGTGGATGTGGTTCAGCTGTCTTCACTCAGCCCACCTCAGCTCCACTTGCGCTCATCCTTTTTGCCCATTTATGGGTTAGCCAGGAACTAGGAGGACTCAGGCACCGGCAAAAAATGTCGCCGGGTGAAAAGCCCACTGTGACATCACAGACACTACATCCATCTTTATATACTGTCTATGGTTTTGACCTGTTTTTTGCACAGCGAATTTTGGCTGTCTTTTGTGTACCGAACCCTGCCTAATCCAGTAAAGCCTTTTGTACTTACCTGTGAGTCTGTCGAGTCGTGCTTTTGGGTCCTCTTTGTGTCAGTGTGACAGTTGGCAGCTTGTTATGAGGCTGCAGATTTCACTAGTTTTGTTCTTTTTTTGCCTTAGTATGATTTTGGTTTTGTTGGATTTCCCAGGGTTCATGTTTCCTTTTTTTTGTAGAACATTTTGGTTAATAAAAAGCACATTTTTTCCATTTTCACTGACAAATAACATTCTCCACCCCTATATGGGATTGCGGCACTACACTGAATTATAAATTTCTTTGGTTCAAGAGCAGGCTTTACATTGAGGATTTCGTCTATCTTATGATTCAACTTTTTCCAGATTTCTGCTATCTGCCTACACTCCCAAACACAGTTAAAACAATGTTCCCTTCATTTCATTACATTTAATGCGAATATCAGAAATGTCACTGTTAAATCTGTGTTATATTGTTGCAGTTTTAACTGTGTTTTCATTGTTTCTTGCCATTTTGGGGGATAGCAGAGCATCCTTGAATTAGCAATAAGTGTAATACTGCCGCTGTGGTATTTATTTAAATTTTAGAAAGTAATTGTGCAGGAATTAAGAAATAATCAATACAGGAGTAAATCTGATATGTGCCAGAGTACCACGAGTATGCTGATGAATCAGGTTTGATGTGCCGCCAAATAATAAGTATATTTAATTCTTTCATGAAATTATGTATCAATTTTCCAACATTTGCACGTGTATTGCTTAATCCTTTTTAGTTTGTCCAATCCTCTACAATTACATGTCAGAATATTCACCTTAACTGCCTCAGATATTGTACATCATAAATGCTAAGCCCATATATGAACAGAGAGAGAGAAAAAAAGAAGAAATTAACACAGAACACATTCCAAAAGCACACACAACCACATACCCCCCTCCCAAAAAAACAACAAACAATCCAACAATAATAATAATAATTACTTTATTTGTACAGCACTTATCTAAACAAGGTTATAAAGTGCTTCACAAAATACATGGCTGTGGAGATAGCTGGGAGAGCACCTTCACCTGAGGATCAATCAGCCCAGGTGAGAACTGTTAGATGATTGATGCCCTGATACAAAAGGCAGCAGCAGAGCTTCCTCAGAGAGTGACTCCGAGGTCGGACACTGAGGAGAGAGACTGAGACACTCAAAGAGGAGAGACTGACGGGAGGAGAGACTGAGCTAAAAAGCTGAAGAAGTTTAAGTTGAGGTTCATTTATTGTGTGTGTGTGTGTGTGTGTGTGTGTGTGTGTGTGTGTGTGTAAAGACAAATAATAGATGCTGTAAAGCAACAGAGCCATCTCTGGCTGTGTGTGGGAGAGCCCCGTGGCATGGTCGACTGCCACTATGGCAAAAAAAGGAATGAATAAAAATAAAAGGTATTCAATATTAAGCACCAAATCACATCATTACGGTCAAGACCTTCAAATTTATAGAGAAACCCTACAGTTCCCATAATGAGCAGCACTTTGGCGACTGCAGAGAAAAACTTTATCATTAACTGGAAGAAACCTCTAGCAGAACCAGACTGAGTGTGGGCGGCCATCTTCCTTGACCGGTAGGGGTTGGCGAAGAAAGATGTGGAAGAGATAAGAGGTGGGTGGAAAAGAGGGGAGAGAAAAGAGGGGGAGAGACCAGGAACAGTTGTGTTACCATCATATTTAAACTCTGTCAGACGTGTTGTTGTAATGAAAATAATAATCTTCTGTTGGCGTCATCAGGTGTTTCGGCCTTTTAATTGTAATAACATCAAAAGCCTGCTATCATCAGCAGTAGATTCAAAAGCTGTCCCATGTAAGAAACTACATAAAATATAGTTGCAATAAAAGTAAGATAAAAAGGAATAAAAACATCACAGTAGCACCAGAGTTACGAATAACATGTTAAAAATGCTTTCCTATAAAAAAAGATTTGAGCAGTGATTTAAAGACAGGTAGTGATTTGGCGAGCCTAAACTCGGCAGGGAGTTCCAGAGCCTCTGGGCCCTGACGGAGAAAGCCTGGTCACCCTTGTTGAGAAATATTTGACCATCCTCGCACATTACTGTATCTAACTCAGATGCGCCAGACAGAGAGGCACTCAACTCTCTTCAACTCTCACCAACTATAACTCTTGCGTATTTCACCAGTGGCAAGACGCAAGGACACAATGTAATTTAGTTATGCAGACTTTAGGCTTAACTATCCAACAGGATGTGAACACCTACATGTAACATAGAGAGTGACAGCAATTCTAGCCATTCTTGGATGGGCTGTTAGAATGGGTGATGCAAGTAGAAGGAGATATATGGGGATGCTGTGGGAGACATCTTCAGATTTGGGGGTGACAATTACTCATGTTACTCTGTTAGCTTTTGTATATTGTTCCACCTTCTGGTCTCCTTGATGCATCAAGTCTACATTAAAACCTTTTGCATAAGACATCAGCTGCTGCCTGAGTTCTCCTTTCACCAGCTTCCAGAAAACTTCCATAACAACCCTGAGTAACCAGCCTTGACCTAGGGACAGCTAACAAGGACAGGCTGGCCAATCTCAGGTTGCGATTTGGATTGTAGGGAGTCAAGAGCAGTGAAATGTAATTAGGGGCCAGCCCACGTTGAGCTTTGATAGTTATTAAAATAATCTTAAAATCAATCCTGAATTTATCTCACTCACACTCCTCCGCTCCCTTCACTGGTTACCAGTGGCTGCCCGCATCCGTTTCAAAACATTGGTACTTGCGTACCGTGCTCCACACAGATCGGTCCAGTCTACATCCAGGACATGGTCAAACCTTACACCCCAGCCCATTCACTCCACTCTGCATCTGCCAATCGGCTTGCTGCTCCCTCACTGCCAGCTAAACACCCAACAAAATCACCACTGTTTGCTGTCCTGGCTCCTAAATGGTGGAACGAGCTCCCCAACGACATCAGGACAGCAGAAAGTGTACACATCTTCCGCCGCAAACTAAAAACACATCTCTTCCGACTATACCTTGAATAAAAAGAAAAAATAAATGAATAAATTTTAAAAAAGGAGCGATTTAGTAGCACTTATATGGCACTTACCTATAGCACTTTGTAGTTTGGCTTTCTTGAAGAAAAGTGTACTTTCTTGAATCTTGTTGTTCTGGGTTTGTACCCTCATGGTTGAATGCACTTATTGTAAGTCGCTTTGGATAAAAGCGTCAACTAAATGAAATGTAATGTAATGTAACTGAAAGGATGTAAGACTGGGATTGACCTACGGCGTAGCTTCGACACAGAAGCAACAATCAGCCTTAAGGCGGGGGAAAGTTAGGAAACTTCCATGGGCCCAGCACAGACAAGTTAGGCAGCTGCAATGATAAATCAATGTACTCGTTGCTGAATAAGAAAAATGTTTCCTTTTTTCCCGTCAGAACAAAAGAAATGTATAAAGTGTAATTTTAAACCTCAGTGAACAGAGAACAGATTGTTAGTATTATTAGTTAGTTAATGTTTTTAGCAAAATTGTAAGGATAGCCTTTATATTTCACCCCTCTCTCTGTTCACTGCATGGTTCAGTCTTGCTTAGTTTCCAGTAGGTGCTACAAGCAGAAAAGAACGTGAACTGTCAGGCCCTGGACACACTGGCTGCGGTTGCGCCACGGAAACGCTGTATGTTGCGGTTGTCTGTTGTTCATGCTGCCAGCGTTGGTCATAGAGGTCTGGCTTTGTGTCATCAATTCTTTATGAAATGTTCGCTCATCGTGAAATGTTCACTCATCGTGCATTGTGACAGAGACTACTGCCCATCATCTGGAGTTCTCTTCAATAACTTTTAACAGCCTATAACTACAACCTTTGTGAGGTTTCTGGTGGGACAAATGTATTTCCTTGTATAAAACTGGTCCTTTATACTGAAATAAATACCAGTACTTTACAGTATGAAGTCATGCATCTCCTCAAATATTTTAGAATAAAAGCTGTTTAAAAAACAAATGAATGGCTTCAGTCAACAGAATAGCTGGAGAGCTTTTATTTTGAAATGGGTAGAGGAAGTGTTGCCAATTGTTATGTTTGGCTTTTGATTCATTGGCACAACAGCTGGGAGAAAAATGTAACTTAACTGATCTTTAAAAGATCTATTTAAATAAAATAACACCCTGCCGAAATAAGGATTCATTGGCAGGTTATAATAACCCTTTTTGTATGCATCCATCTCAACGCAGCACATTAGGACTAATTTATTCATGTAAAATTCACTATTGTGTCTAAAAAACGTTTTTTTGTATGTTGTCCATCTCTATTGCACAACAAAGTCCCTAAGTCACTTTGAAAATGTATACAGTGGTTATTTAGCTCATTTGGGGCTGATGAAGAGTGCTTATGTAGCTAATGTAGGGTTCTAGTTTTTAGTTTTTTCTTTAATTTTCTCTATTATTAAACTATGGAACATCAAATAGGTTTCCCTGTTCACACATACAGTCCCTGCGGAGAAACGGATCTCTGGAGTCCAGTGCATGTCTGGAAGCAGCTTTATACAACACAGGCGCTGATCTCCGTCATGTGAAAGCATTCACAGAATCACTTCCTGTTTGGCAATTTGTCTTCAAAGTAAAAGCATAACGTTCACTTTGTTGTTGCATCCAATGCTTTACACTGAGCGGAATTGCAGAGCTTTAATTTTGAAAAGTTGTGGACTTGGGTCTGATGAGCTTGATACAGACCTCTGATAATGAACAAATAACAGCACTTCAGTAAATCTAAAGGTTTAATGAAGCAGCCACACTTGCTGCGTGAGGAAAAATATTAGTGATATCAGACATCCCAAATTGCAGCTCAGCGCTGACAAGATGCCTGTCTGAACAACAGACGCCCGTGACAAGAAGCAGACCCGTGGCGCAGGCGTCATGCGCTGCTCACGCAGCCAGTGTTGCCCGGGCATAATGAGGATTTCAGACTAAACTCCTGTGTCCAGGACATAGACTGTGGTCCAGCACTTAATTTCAGCTCTGTTTTAAACCTACCCTGGAGAGACACAAAATTATCGGAAGCAAGAACACGGATTTACGGACTGTTACTACAACCTTTTGGTCTGAAACTGGGCAGCCATGGGAGCTGTTCTGGGAGCCTTGACATTCGCCAGTTGTGTAAGTTCTGATATTGCGAAAATGAACTGTGTTATCAACAGCCGCCATTGATGTTAAATGTTAGTCTTATACCTGGTGTTTTAGTCCCAATACTGCCCTTTCTTTTGGGCTAAGATAGAGCAGAACGTGACGTACAGCATTTAGTGACTCTTGTTCGATGTTGACGTATTCACAGAGCAATGATTACATTCGTCATACTAAATCGATGAATTGCTTTGTATTCATTCCCCGACTGTTTGTATGTTTGTGGGAAGAACGGAAACGACCATATTCTAGTAACCGGCGTTTTGATCACTTGCCTTTCGCTCACTGCTTAGTTCGGACACCACCGTCACTTTACACAGTTTCCGTATTGATGTCATTTCACCAAACTACCCGTTAATTACTGAAGCTGTGGAGTCCTCACTGAGCTCACAAGTCATTTATATCTCATTAGAGAGATGGTGATAGAACTTGTTGTATCTACAAGCACATAATCAAAAATTATAACGACTGGTTCACAGCAATGTAGTAAGTTACACCGTGTGACCAGTATCTAACAGTTCAAAGACGGAATGGGCAGATGTCTGATCAGTGAAAAGAGAAGAATTGCACATGACTGTTGTAACAAGGGGAAAATTGTAAATGGTACTTTATCAAATTAGAACTAATTCCGTGACGTCAGAGTCAACTAGACATCCCTGAAACACGATGTGATAAATTGTTGCTCTAAAACAAGGCAGAGTTTCGATCTTTTTGGCCGCTCCAAGCATCTTTACCGAATCAGCGCAAATAGACGCGCATTAATAAATGACGGCTTACTTGACCAAATTGCTCAATCCACATATATCTAAAAATGAGTGTCATCATTTCCTCTGTTTGTTAGTTAGTTTGCAGCAAAACGCAAAAACAGAAATTTTGTGTAATTGTGGTATTTGACAAAAAGAAGAATTCATAAAATGTTGCCACTTTTTCCACTTTGCGAAAAATGGCGTTTTATTGACATTTTAATGAATTTTTCAGGAAATAATTTTAAGGATCCTTGTTAAATAAACAATTTATATTTACGGGACTGATTTCTATAAGTGTGTTTATTTTGGCACAGCTTGATGGAATTTAATGGTACTATTGGGCCCTGGTGGGGGTATGTGCTCTACTGCCATTGTAGTTTCTAATAAACACAAAACAAAGGTGTAGTGTGTCTCATAATGGAAATCATAGAGGCCACTGCAATGTAAATAGTTGATCATAACAGACTTGGTCATCTGCTTACACATGATTAATTGGATTAACTCGGCTTTGTTGCCTTGTGCAGGGTCTGGAAAAGGGCCATAATCAGAAATACCTTCAAAATAATGGATTCAGATGATGGTAACAGCAGGTATATGTACTGCAGGAGGAGAGCATAAGAGTAGATAATCAAACATATGGGACAGGATCCATTTTAGATAACTGGCTTGAGTTACAACAATTACCACGAGAGGATAATAGGCTTAGGCTGCTGGGCAGTACAAATGCTTTATTCGGTTGTTTATCTGTTCAATTCCGAATTCAACAACCTCACAATTTATACGAATGATTAAAAATAATGACACTCGTCACAAGTTTTGCAATAATCAAATATTAAAACAAACATAACAAATGCGGAATTTGCAGTGATTTTGAAATAGAGAAAACAAACAGATACATTTCCAAGCTATGACCAGCAAATATTTGGGGATTTTATAATATATATACGTGATTATTATATTATGGAAATTGTCATCAATTTAATAAATTACTAATAATTGCAGCAATGTGGTTTGCTTGGCTCTACTCTTGAGTAAACGATTATCTAAGGTACTGTAATGTTCAAGCAAAATAAAGACCATGCCTCTGTCAATTTTACACTAATGAACACATTATCATGGTTTGTGTTGGTCTTAAGCTTGGTCAAGCTGGCCATGTGCTGTTATCTGGCACATATTACCATGGCCTAGTCTGTGCTCGTACTAAGCCGACCTTGTCTGGCTAGGTATTAACTTGTTGACTATATCTGATCCTCTGTATCGCTTAACACCACCTTATCAGTGTGTGTGTGTGTGTGTCAGAGAGAGAGAGATTTAAAACCTTTATTTTTCAAAATGTATACAAAACTACTGTCAATGTTTCAATGACAATAAGTGGATCTGTACAGTACATTTCAGAACAATATTAAAACCTACCTAGAAAATAATATTAAATATTAAAACATCGTCAATCACAGAACATATTACGTCATTAAAACACCACTGTTTGATGAAGCCATCCATGTTCTTCATTTCTTTAAAAAACCTAAAATCTACCCAGACTCTGGCCTTCAGCAGCGAGATAAAAACAGGAAGAGCTTCTTGTCCTGTCCTGTCCTCTACTCTATTTTTCCTGCTGCTGTAGATGGACATTTTGGCTTCTCCTACTATCCAATTTAATCATTTCCACTTGCACTGGCTGGATTTCCTATATCCAACTCCTAGGATGAAGGCACTCTTATTCCATGGCTCATCAAACTGTTTAAAAACATTCTGAAGTGTATTAAAAAGGTAACAGAGTCTTTTACAAGCATGAAAAACTGTTTCTGCTTCTCCACAAAATGGACAATTGCATTTGACTGTTGGGTTGATGATAGAAATAAAACTGTTAACCGCGATGGCACGTATAAAATCCTCCATTGCAGGTCACCAGTCCTTTTCTTCAAAGGTGGTTTGTATAAAACCTTCCACACTGGTTTGACATTGCTGTCCACATCCAGTCTTCTCCTCCACACCGTGTCAGTCCTCACATCCAGTTTGCTTCTGTTCAGGGTTAAAACACAACATTCATACATGGCTCTTCCTTTGGCTGTGTACAGGTATACCTGTTTCCAGTCCGTTTTATTTAAAAAAGGTCCTGTGAGCCCGTCCAGATTTGGACTAAACCCTAACTCTGGAAAGGGGTCGCTGTCGTCGGGGGTTTCGGTTCCAGTACTGTACTCCTGTAGCATCTTTACCTCCTCGTCTGTGAGTCTCTTAATCCATAAATAAAAATTCTCTCTGCCTGTCGCATGGACCTCTGTCCAATGAGAGAAGCCACAGCCGGGATGTCGGTTAGTCCAGGACCTGCTGCATCATCTATTTTCCTCAGGGTTACAGCTCCGGTGGTGCACAGCATACTGGTGAGGCCTGGTGTTGAGCTGCTCTGGACATCCAGCCTGGCTCCATTGATTAGCGGCTCTTCCAATAGCCAGTGCAGAGAGTTTGCAGGTTCCAGCCTTTTCCATTTAAAAAGGTTCCATGTCTTAAAAAGTGACTGATAAAAAGGAGATAATCCATACAGTTTTAAAAGCTTAAAATCCATTAAGAACAGTGCCATGTCTAAAACCAGACCAGTTGTCCCCCTCAGGATGCTGTTTGTCACTTGTCTCCAAACAACATCCTGTGGACCTGCGAGATATTTCTGGATGAACTGTAATCTAAAAGTGGCTATTCTGCTTTGAATGTGCACCAGCCCTTGCCCCCCCTCCTCCTTTGGTAAAAACAATACACACTGGGGCACCCAGTGTAATCTGTCCCAAAAGAAATCTGTTAAAATGGCTTGTAGTTTTTGTGTGAGTCCTTTTGGTGGTTCCATGCATGCAAGCCGATGCCACAGAGCAGAAGCTACCAGGTTGTTAATTATCAATGTTCTGCCTCTGTACGATAACTGTGGTTTCAGCCATCTCCATTTGTTGAGTCTTCCTTGTATTTTCTCAGCCACCCCCTCCCAGTTCTTCTGAACTATGGACTCATTGCCGACATATACCCCCAGGTATTTGAGACCGTCTCTTCTCCACATCAACCCCCCCGGCAGGCTGGGTAGAACCCCCTCCCAACTTCCAACTGCCAGCGCTTCACATTTCCCCCAGTTTACTCTGGCAGCTGACATGGTTTTAAAATCACTGACAATTTTTCCGAGTTCTTGAATATCCTTCTGGTTTTTTACAATGACGATGATGTAGTCTGCATATGCTGATAAAATGTGGCTTTTTTAAAAATCATTTAAAATCAAACCTTCAATGTTAGCTCTTATCTTATTTAGCATGGGTTCGATAGAAAGTGCATATAACATCCCTGAGAGCGAGCAGCCCTGTCTCACCCCCCTGTGCACTTTAAAAGGTGCACTCAGGCCTCCATTAATCTTCAGTACACTCTCAATGTCCTGATACAAAACCTTGATCATAGCTATGAGACATGGGCTGAGGCCAAACCTCTCCAGAGTCTTCCAGAGGTAAAGGTGCTCAACCCGGTCAAAAGCCTTTTCCTGGTCTAGAGAAATGAGACCAGTTTTTATGCCTAATGAACTAGAGAAGTCCACAATATCCCGAATTAAGGACACATTGGGCAGCTCTCCACAGAATGATTCATACATGGCATTGTTCTCAGTGTATTCACTTTTGTACAGATCATTATAAAAACTCACGGCTCTCTTCCGGATCTCCTTGCTGTCACTGAGTTCTTCTCCTTCAGGAGATCGCAGAGTGTGGATGATTCTGCTTTGTCTGTTCTTCTTATCCATTCCAAAGAAGAATTTCGATGGTGCATCCATGAGCGCTGCCGTCTGGAACCGTGACCTGACCAGCAACCCCTGAGCCTTAGTGCCCAGTAGGTCTGTAAGAGCAGATTTTTTAGACTTGAGATCTTTAATATGATCTCGATTTCCAGTGGAATCTATTAAATTCAGCAACTCCACAATTTCCGTCTCTAGATCCTCCATAGATCTGGTTATGTCTCTTGTAACATTGAGAGTATACTGTTGACAGAGCTGCTTTATCTCAACCTTCCCACAGTCCCACCACAGTTTTAAAGAAATAAAATAAAATCATTTTTTCTTTCTTTAAAACCGCTCCAAAAAAACATCCTTAAAATGTGCACCACATAAAAGAGACGTGTTAAAATGCCAGTATGCACTTCTGGACTTTAATTTAGAGATAAAAACGTTGCACACAACCAGCGCGTGATCCGTAAAACCAACAGGGAGTATATTGCACTTTTTGAAGATGTTAAAATTATGTTTAAAACAATAAAACCGGTCCAATCTCGCCATGGAAATTAAATTCCCTCTGCAATGAGTCCAGGTGTATTGTCTTTTATTGTCATTCATCCTTCTCCACACATCACAAAGGTCATGGGCCTGCAGCAGCTGCCTCAGTGCACGCTGCGATGCACTGTGGGGTTCTAGATGGGTCCTGTCTAAAACATCATCTTCTGTACAATTAAAATCTCCTCCTAAAAATAAAAAATCATAAATTTTAACTTTGCTTAAAACTGTGTGTAAAACCTTTACAAAACAGACTCTGTCGGGTTCTAAGACAGGAGCATAAACATAAAAACTAAATAAAACTGCTCAACCTTTGCCCTCACCACCAGTAGTCTGCCCTCCACCACCTCCTCCACTTCCAAAGACTCTGGTGTGAAACACCACTTCAGTTCTTTTAAGTTTCATTTGCTGGAACATCAGAGACCTCTTCGCCGCGTCTCTGGCTCCGTTTATATTCAACGAACTAAAAGACTCATGTTGTAAAATATAAAAAACCCACACAAAAACAGGACTGATTGGTAATCAGGATGTAAAACTTTATTCATCATCTTCATCATTGTTTTTGTTTTTCTGTTGTCTAATTCTTTGAACAATATTTTGAGTCTATATATCTCCTGGTCAGTGAAGCCTCCTCTGCCTTTGCTGCTCATGTGCAGCCGGGCAGAGTTTGAGAGCTGCTCTTTATCAGAGAAATAATCTTCTATTTTCAATCCTTTCATATTCTTTGTTTTCTGGAGAAACACTTTTATCTTCCCCGCACTGTAGCTTCTTGTGCTCTTTTGGCTTCCTGTCCTGAAGTCGGAGGATTCACTGTCAGCAGAGTCGGTCTCCATGTTGGACTCAGACTCTGCTGCTCCTCTCCCTCCTTTCTTCACTGTTCCTTTTTTTGCCTTTGAGCTTCCACTGTTGCTCCTGGTCTTTCTTTTCAGATGAGGAACTTTAAGCACCTCCTCATCACCCTCCATGTCAATATCGCTTACCTGATCTACCTGTTGGACCCCCCCTGTCCCCTCCTGTTCCCCCTCACCTACCTGATCTACCTGTTGGACCCCCCCTGTCCCCTCCTGTCTTTCCTCACTCACTTGACCTTCCTTTGGGACCTCCCCTGTCCCCCTCCTGTCCTTCCTCACTCACCTGACCTTCCTTTGGGATCTCCCCTGTGACCTCCTGTCCCTCCTCACTCACCTGACTCTCCTGTTGGACTCCACTTGTCCCCTCCTGTCCCTCCTGCCCTTCCTGCTGGACCCCCCCTGCCCCCTCCTGTTTTTCCTGAGTGTCAGCTGTTTTATTTCTCTGTGGACACGCTTTAGCCTGGTGTCCTTCCTTCTCACAGCTGAAACACTTCGTGTTGTTTGACGTTACAAAAATCACGTAGTCGAACTCTTCCACTCTGAGTTTAAACACCAGGTTCAGGTCCTCAGTCCTGTTATTCATGATCATAAATAGATGCCTTCTGTGGGACATCACGTGTTTTAACAGAGGGGACCTGCATCCTGAGGACACTTTCTTTAGTTGAGACACTATCTTTCCGTGTCTGGACAGTTCTCTTATCAAAGTCTCGTCTCTAATAAACGGGGGGACGTTAGACAGAGTCACTTTAACCGTCGGTGTGGCGAGAGGCAGAACAGATACGAACGTATCGCTCACTTCAATCCCGGTCGCCACCACGTGTTCGCCTTCTCTACGCTGTCTTGAAAAATGACAACCGCGTTGTTCATTCTAGCAGCGGACTTCACGCTGCTGTGCCCCACCACCCTCCCCGCGGCCGACTGCAAACACTCACACACACACGCACCACCTAACACCTCCTCCGTGTACACCGCAACACCACAAACCCTAATAACCGACAATACACTATATATATATAAACAGAATTATCAACAAATAGAACAAAATCGCACAAACCCCTCATTAACCGCAACCAGCTCTCAGCTCACACACTTTTTGAAAATAACTTTATTAGGCACTATTTAACTACACACATTGTACCACCTAATAAATTATTTTAAAATACACATTTCGGCAATAAATATATAAATAAAAGATTCACACAAGGTAATCAGCATAAACAAGTTCTTGAGCTGTCACAGAACATAAAAACTCTTGGAAACACCACAGATCATTAAAAGAGTCCAGGTCACCTGCTGCTTTATAAAAACTAAAATCAACCAATACTCTGGATTTAATCATGTTGATACAGACAGGGACGGACTAAATCTGGAGGTTTTCCTCTATCTTCCTCTTCCTGGTTATATACACTGCCATCTTGGCCTGCCCTAAAACAAAGTTTAAAAGCTGGCTTTTGTGTTTGTGTTTGTGTTGGCGCGTGTATCTAAAACCATAAATAAAAACCTGCTTGTTAAAAACTTCTTTAAAACTGGTAAAAACAACTTGTAAAAACAGAAAGAAATCAGAAAGACGGTGACACTCATAAAAACAGTGAAAGATGGTTTCTCGACCACCATAGAATGGGCATTTGTCTTCCACTGTAGTTTTGATTATGGAGACAAAAGTGTTTACTGCCATGATGGCGTGGAGCACCATCCACTGAAGGTCTTCGTGTCTTTTACTGAGTGGAGGTTTGTACAGCGACCTCCACTGAGGTTTGAATTCTTGGTCTAAACCAAGATAGCTCCTCCAAGGAGTGTCAGTTCATCCATTAAGTTTCTTTATATTCAGTGTTTTTACCATTAGTTTGTAGAGAGTTTTACCCGAAGCTCCCTCCAGGGAGACCGGGTGAGCTGGCTTCACCAGAGGCCCAGAAGAGTCTTTTGTATCCAGTGCCAGGAAAGTGGCGGGGAAAGGGTCCTCCACATTGGGGGAAATAGAACCATCTGTGAATGAGTTTAAAAGCAGGATGTCCTGACCTGTTAGCCTTTGTTTCCAGTGGTCAAGTACTTTCTCCTTGATTCTTGTTGGCCAGCCCCGTGGGGTCTTCTAGTTGGGGCCCGGCTAGCTCCTCCATCTGGCCCAGCATGGAGACCCCCGCAGCCCACAGCACTCTGGACAGGGTGACTTCTGCCCAGCGGGGATGATCTAAAACAGTCCCGTACAGGACAGGCTCCTGCAGCAGCCAGTGCAGGGAGTCCCCCTGCTGCCTTCTCTCTTTTTTTTTAAAGTTTCCAGACTTTAAAAACACTTTTGTAAAAAACAGGAAGAGATGGTGTGATTATCTTGGTATCATTCATTAAGAACAGGCTAAAATCCTGACCCAGGGTGTTAAAATGTTGCAGGATGCACCGGGATAGAGGTCATCACAGAGTATCTCTTGGCCCAGTCAGCAACCTCTGTAGGAACTGGAGGCGGAAGGCAGCGCCCCTGCTGGCCAGATGGACTAGACCCTGTCCCCTCTCCTCCTTAGGAAGGAAAAGGACACTCTGTGAGCCAGTGCATCTTGCCCCAAAAGAAATCTATTAAAACCCGTTGTACCTCTGCCAGGAGAGAAGGTGGAGGCCAGGTTGTTTGCAATGAGTGTTCGGCCTCTGTACGACATTTTTTTGCATCAGCCATTTCCATTTTAACAGTCGACCTTTGACTTTTTCTAGGACATTGTCCCAATTTTTTTTGATTTGGGTCTCATCTCCCAGGAAGACTCTGAGGTGTTTGAGTCCTCGCCTTTTCCAGACCAGACCTCCAGGCAGCCTGAGCCGATCCCCCAGCCTCTCTCCAACCATCAGAGCCTCGCTCTTCCCCCAGTTCACCTTTGCAGAAGATATAAAACCAAAGTTGTTTACAGTGTCAGATGAAATATCAATGTCTTTTTGTGTATTTACAAGGACGATAAGATCATCTGCATAAATTGATAATTTAAAAGATACACTGCACTGGGGGAAACACACACCTTTTTAAAACCATTCTTAGCTTATGGAGTAGAGGCTCGATGGCCAGAGAGTACAACATACCAGAGAGAGAGAAGCCCTGCCTCACCCCTCTCTGGATGTTAAAAGGAGCACTCAGCCTGGAATGTCAGTATAGAAAACCTGGACCATGGTTATAAAGCCTGGGTTGAACCCAAAAGCAGCCAGAGTCTGCCATAAGTACTGGTGTTCAACCCGGTCAAAAGCCTTTTCCTGGTCAATGGAAATAAGACCAGTCTCTACTGCCAATGAACTGGAGAGGTCCAAAACATCTCGAATCGATGTGACATTGTCACTTATGAGCCTGTAAGTCTGGCCAGGGTGGATGAAGGACGCCATAACCTCCCTCAGTCTGAGGGCCAGAGCTTTGGACAGGATTTTGTAATCCGTGCACAACAGAGAGACCGGCCTCCAGTTCTTCAAGTCTTGTAGGTCTCCCTTCTTCGGCAGCTGGGTGATGACGGCCCTCCTGCAGCTCAGAGGGAGCTTTCCGTTCTGGAGACTGTCATTGATTACCTCGAGCAGATCCTGTCCTAAGATGTACCAAAAGGACATCAGCAGGAAGGCCGTCTATCCCTGGAGCTTTGCCACGCTGCAGGCTCATGGTGGCTCTGTGCAGCTCTTCCAGTGTTATTTCTGCGGCTAGCTCTCTGTTGTTGTTCCTGCTGACCTGAGGGAGACCATTCAGAAAGCTGCTTTGCACATCTGGATTACTTGACCACTCACTCTTAAAGAGGTCTCTATAGAAACCGGCAGCAAACTTCCTGCTCTCAGACGAGTCTGAGACTTCAGAGCCGCTACCCGTTCTTAAACAGTGAATGGTCTTCCTTTGTCCATTTTTCTGCTCCAACCCAAAGAAGAACTGGGAGGGGGCGTCCATCTGTGAGATGTTCATAAGTCGTGCCCTGACCAGAGCTCCCTGTGCTGAGACGCACAGCAGGTTGGCTATAGCAGACTGTTTGAACTTGAGGGAGTCTAAATGCCCTTGATTTCCTGTAGAAGCGACTAAAGACTGTAGTTCTTCTACCTGTCTCTCCAGATCCCTCAAAGTCCGGGTTAAATCTCTGCTGACATTGCGAATGAACTGCTGGTAAAGTTGTTGATTTGTGTTTTTCCAAAGTCCCACCACTGCTGAATGCAGTTGAAGGCAGGCCTGCTCTCTCTGTGAGAAAACCAAAATAACTTAAAAGCATTTCTAAAAGCCTGGTCGTTTAAAAGGGCTGTGTTAAAATGCCAATAGGCGCTCTTTAAACAAACCTTTTTGATAAAAACGGAGCAGGAGACTAAACAATGATCAGTAAAACCCACAGGCTGAATAAAACACCTTTTAAAAATATAGAGGTGATCCAGTCTGGCCAGGGATAAAACATTTTCTTTTGCGTGACTCCAGGTGTATTGTCTATGATTACTGTTAAAAACCCTCCACACATCAGACAGCTCATGTGCCTCAGTCAGTTGATTCAGACTACGACATGATGCAGGATGGCTCTAATTGATTCCTGTCTAAGGTGGGATTTCCTGTTTAATATCACCTCCAAAACACATCAAATCATCACCACTACAGGTTTTAACAGTATCATCTAAAATGTTTAAAAATGCCATTCTTTTCACCCCATTAGTGGGCGCATAGACATTTAAAAACACAAGCTTGATGTTCTCATATTCTGTTTGAACCTTTAATAAAACACCTGGAATGATCTCTTCTACTGTAAATTAAAGGAAAGTGGTAAAAAAACTCCTGGCAAAAAGAATCCCCCCCCTTTAAGTTGACTTTTAAATAGCTACAGCCTTTATGAGGTTTATGGTATGACAAATGTATGTCCTTGTTTAAAGTAGCAGGTACTCAAATAAATGCCAGTACTATACAGTTTGAAGCTGTATCTCTCTCTCTCTCTCTCTCTCTCTCTCTCTCTCTCTCTCTCTCTCTCTCTCTCTCTCTCTCTCTCTCTCTCTCTCTCTCTCTCACACACACACACATTTAAGACCATTTTCAAGGCAAATCCTGTGTAAAAATAGTGCTGGCAGTAGCAGCTGAACCATGCTGCCAGTGTGAACAACAGACAATCGCAACACACAGCAGAATCACGGTGCAATCACAGCCAGTGGGTCCTTGCCATAACGTAATGAGCTCAACAGGCTGCACCTGCAATTGTGTGGTTGGGGCACGGAATCACAAAACTGTGCACGTTTGGACCAGATGGTTACATCCCCACACAGATCCTGCGAGTCTGCGAGATGTAATATCCCGTCTCATGATTTAATTTCTCTTTATCAGCTCCTCTGTTAGCTTCGTCACTTATTCAAAATCACACTATAAACCGAGCAAAATCTCTTTTAGTCCCTCAATTAGGTCAATACACTGAGATACTGACAGTTTGGGCTTTGTAAATAATGTGTGATAAAATGTCCCAAGTGGGATGAGTAAAAAATTAAGATTTTTTTTGCATTTGGGAGCGAGTCATCTGCCACGACCAGCTGTCATGAAACTTTTTATATTGTTCAGCATATCAAAGAATGTACTAACATACCTCACAGAGTACCAAATTCAGTCTGGGAGAATGACAGTGGACATACATGGCTTTCGGGAAAGGTTTGTTTCCGAATCACATGCACACCTCTCCTGTTTCCTGATTTAACGGATTCCCGTCAAAATTGTAGTGCCTTAAGATAATATATGTTATAATATGGCACTATACAAATGAAATTTAATTGAATTGAAAAAGGTTTAGCAGAGTGAACAAAGGAAATATCTTGACGTCATCAAACTTGAGTGCCCAAACTCAAAAAAAACAAAACTTTGCTATGGAGAAATTGCTTTGTTCTCTGGCTGATGAATCTGACATAGAGCCCATTATCAACACCAATAAGTTGTCCATCTGGAAGACCTATTTCCACACAGCCACCAGTTTGCGTGAAGATTTTTCCCTTTGCATCTGTAGCAGTTTTTTGTTCCCTGCAGCCTCACCTTGTGAACGCTTGCCGCCCTGACGTTTTCACTCTCCACCCCTCTCCTGTTGGCCAGCTCCATTTTGAGCGCGATCTTAAACGCTTGGCAAAAGTGAGATTCTTCCAAACAGGACTATTGTACTCACTAGTACCGACACCGGGTGTCTCTCCTTCCCTGTGAGGAAACGTTACTTACTTACTTTTATTGTTATTATGGTGTATTAACTAGGCGGACGCAGAGATAGCGTTCAATCACTTTACTGTCATCTTACGTGATAAAGGTCAATGTGCATGCGCTACTTTTACCATGGAACCTGACCTTGTAGGTCCACAAAGCATAAGTAAACATATACAATATACCAATATTCCACACCATCTATGCGGAAATGCTTAAAGCCGACCTTCAAACTTTAACCAAGGCACTCACAGACCTCTTCAGGAAGATTTGAGAAAAGGATGCAATACCTGGTGACTGGAAAAAGGGCTTAATTGTCAAGCTCCCTAAAAAAGGCAACCTCCAGAACTGTGACAACTGGTGAGGTAACACACTGCTTTTCATTCCATCCAAAGTCTTCTGCAAAGTTCTCCTTGGCAGAATTGATACTACTATTGACTAGAGGGTGAGAAAGGTGCAGGCCAGTTTCAGAAGAGGCAGCGGATGCATTGATCGTATATTTGCTCTTAGAAACATCATTAAGCAGTGCATTGAGTGGAACAGCCCTTTATTCATTGTTTCCATTGACTTCAGGAAAGATCTTGTGATCATATGGAGTTCCTCCAAAAATGGTCACAGTTATGGGGATGTTCTATCATCAGTTTTCGTGCAGTGTCAAAGTCAATGGATACCTGTAAGATTGGTTCCCTGTAGAAACTAGTGAGCAACAATTATGCACAATTAAGTCATGTCAGATGTGTAATTGTCTTATTCATGTCCTATGTAAATAACCCAATCTATGTTATTGTTAATATTGTTGAAGTGTCTTTCTGTTATTTTATTGTGAAATATTTGCTCGCTTTAAGGTCATACAATTTCATTTCAGTTTTTTGTATTACATGCTTTTATTTTGAAAGTGTTCCGGTAGAGACGCAGACTTCCTGTTATGACTAACTTCACAACGGAAAAGTTTTATGTTTTTAGCGACCCTCCGAAGAGGCACAAGTTCTTACGGTGTTATTTAAGGAAGGCTCAAATAAACCACAAAAACATCAGTTAAAGTCTCGACCATCTTTTGGGGGATATGCTACGAGTTTTTACTAAAACTGTTTAAGCTTCAGTCAGAAAATATGTCTCCTCCTAAATTCTGAAATGTATGATTTTGTTTGTTCCCAGGTGCCATGCCTGTGCAGCAGTGCAACATGTCTGATGTGCAGCTGCTGCCCAAGCAGTAGAAA
This sequence comes from Hippoglossus stenolepis, assembly GCF_022539355.2. Classification (NCBI taxonomy): domain Eukaryota; kingdom Metazoa; phylum Chordata; class Actinopteri; order Pleuronectiformes; family Pleuronectidae; genus Hippoglossus; species Hippoglossus stenolepis. The sequence continues at coordinate 30,794,328 of NC_061485.1, forward strand.
CTCCACTGTTACCAGAGTCATCTATGCCTTCATCTTGCTGCTGGGGACCATTGTCGCTTGCATCATGCTGTCCCCGGGAGTGGGCGAGCAGCTCAGAAGGGTATGAGGGGATCGCTCTCTCTCTCTCTGTCTCTCTCTCTCTCTCTCTCTCTCTCTCTCTCTCTCTCTCTCTCTCTCTCTCTCTCTTTTTTTCTCTGTTGTCTCATTCCATCTGCAGGATGTTAATAGCATGTGGTGATGTTTAGAAACTGCTTTATCAAAATCATACAATTGTTCTGGATGTAACTTAAAGGGATAGTTCACAGAAAAATGAAATTTATCATCTACTCACCCATATGCCGATGGAGGGGTGGGTGAAGTCTTTGAGTCCACAAACACTTTTGGAGTTTCAGGGGTAAAAAGGGGGGACTAGGATTTAGTGAACTATCTTCAGACGTAAATACTGCCTCCTTACTGCTCGTGTGGTGTCATACGAGTGTCCGTAAGCCCCGACATTCAAATTCGACTCAAAACATCATTTCTACTAGGGCGGAACGATATTAGGAAAACATGCGATATACAATATCCTTGTTGAATATTGCGATGATGATACGACTTGCGATAAATATACATAAACAGTCCCTGGCTAAGGACCCAGAGACCACGGACAGCTCCACAGCCGGGAGAAGGCGCACAGCCCGGCCGCAGCGCCACCATGTCCGGGGCAGACACCCGGGGAGTCATGCACAGTTCCACTAAGATCACCTACAGCAGTGGTTCTCAAATGGGGGTACGTGAAGGCACTCCAGGGGGTACGTGAGATTTTTAAAAAATATATTTAAAATTAGCATCCATTCAAAAATCCTTTAAAAATTGTTATTTAATAAATATTCAATAAAATATAAGTGTAAGTTCATGAACTGAATTTTATATTCAGTAGGCTATTCAATTTCATTATCCTAAAAACCCAGAGTCTCCCCATACCAGGATGGTTTGACCCAACCTGGCACACGCCACCTGTCATCACCTGTCATCACTGCCGCCTTGAAAACTCAAACAATGGAGTCGCGGTTGAAGCGTAGCAGCAATGCCGCTGAAAACACAGAGGGACAATTGCCAAAGAAGGTGAAACCAGAGCCGGCAAAATTCCGTCAGTATTCACAAGAATATGTTTTAATGGGATTTACGTCCACGAGTTGCCACCCACCCAAGGCTTTGTGTAGCATATCCCCCGAAAGATGGTTGAGACTTTAACTGATGTTTTCAGGTTTATTTGAAACTTCCCTAAACAACACCGTAAGAGCTTGTGCCTCTTCGGAGGGTCGCTAAAACATAAAACATTTCCGTTGTGAAGTTACAGATTCATAACAGGAAGTCCGCGTCTCTACCGGGACACTTTCAAAATAAAAGCATGTTTTTAAAAAAACGGAAATGAAATTGTCTGACCTTAAAGCGAGCAAATATTTCACAATAAAATAACAGAAAGACACTTCAACAATATTAACAATAACATAGATTTGGTTATTTACCCTTTGTGTTTTTTCTGTGGGGAGAGATTAGCCAACAGTGGCATGAAGCCAGCACATCTTCAGCGGCATCTCCAGACAAAACATGAAAGTCATGTTGGTAAGCCACCTGAGTTTTTTAAGAAGAAACTTTCTGAATTCAGGTCATCTCAAGACACGATGTGAAAAGCCTCCCCGCAGCAAACGGAAACAAGCTACCTGTCACTTATCAGGAAAAACTCCTGGAAGTGTCATCTGACCGTGGCCTCCAGATGAAGTTTGCCACATCCACACTCACACAGTTTTGGGTGTGTGTGAAGCAGGAGCAGGAGCAGCTACTACCCTTTGCCTCCACATATTTATGTGAGGCCTCCTTCTCTGCAATGACTGTGATCAAAACAAAGCAAAGAAACAGACTGTGCCTGGAAAAGAGCTTGATCACAGCAGTTGCTTCCCTGCCACCAAGACTGACAAAGATCCTCAGTGAAGCACAAGCACAAGTTTCTCACTAAAATGTAAATGCAAAAGCACTCACTCAGTTCAATGCAACAATGTAATCTTCAGTGTTGACAGTTTGTAAATTTAAGATCAGTATTCTTTTCGATCCTTAAAGAATATATTTTAAGATGATAAATATTTAAATTTTTTATTTTTAGCTAATCTTTTATTTAAAATTAAGTTAATGATTTATTTTTTGTGAAGAAGTGTTTATCTATAATTAAGTTCATGAGTTCAGTTTGAGAACATATCTTTATTATGATCCCAAAAGAGGTCACTTTAAGTTGATTGTTTTTATGTGCACAAATCTTTATTTATAATTGGGATAATTATTTCTTTTTTAATAAGTCTTTAGTTATTTTTATATCTTTTTATTTCCAAATAGTTCAAGAGAGACCACTACAAATTTGTATATGGAGTGTCCGGTCACACTGTGTGTGTGTGTGAGAGAGAGAGAGAGAGTATCGATCATTATGTGATGATCAGTGTCGATATTGTGACGACAAACAAATCAACTTTTAAAACTGTAGCAAGTCAGAGGGAGAGAGACAGAGAGAGAGTTTCACAGTAGAATTTAGTCGGAAGAGGAGGAGCAATATCTGTTTTCAAATTCTCGTGTTTTTTTTCTATTCTCTTTTTCCAACAATGATTCATTGACCTGTCAATGATCTGAATGTCTTTAATTTACTGTCTAGGGCAGCAGGGCTCCATCTGATTGGCCAAATATTTTTGACACGCAGAGCGTGAATGCATGGCGCATGGAACACCATTTGTCGCAGTTTTTGCTGTCTTTTGCGATATATCTATCCCACAGTTTTGATATCGCGATGACGATAGATTTTCCATATATCATGCAGCCCTAATTTCCACCATGTTTTAAGCCTAAAAGTCCGCTGATATCTTCCGATGAGGTGCAATTAGGGACTGTCGGAAATGCTAACTTCCTTTAGCTTTAGCCACTTCTGGTGGACCTTTAGGCTTAAAACACGGTGTAAATTAGAGGTGTGGAAATATCTTGATTCTTAGATGCATCGGGATGCAGACTTGGACGACTCTGCATCGATGCAGAGACCGAACATAAATGATTCATGTTTTCCGCTACGTTCAATGGAGCTTCCTCCTCACTCCCACTCTGACCTGTGCTCACTTTACATTTTAAAGGGGACATAGCATGCAAATTCCACTTTGTTAGTGCTTCTACAGGTTAATGTGGGTATCTGGCATGTCTACCAACCCAAAAACTCTGGGGAAAAAACACTCGCGCGTTTTGTTATAGTTCCTCTAAGTCAGAAACGTCATGCTTGAGCGACTCGATTGCGCTTCCTGGGTATTGTTTCGTAACAAGGAACTGGAAGTCTCCCTACATGGTCTTGTGTTAGTTCTCCAGCGCGCAGCCGCCTGGCTGTTCACACGGGACGAGCATTTCTCCGCTGGTCAGCCCCATAGACTGTATATATAAGGTCAGCCCGCGATTCTGCTTTCTCCGCTTGTTGTTGTACCCGTTGAATGTCGGGGTTCGGGGTAAATGATGGTCTTCATAGCCCCCACCTCTCTTTCTCTCTCTGTCTGTCTGCTTGTGTGCTTGTAGTGGATGGGCAGAGGGGACATTTAATTATGTGATTGGGAAAATTAAAACTCCAGGACAACAAAGGGAATACAAAGTATGGGATGCATATTTGATAATTTATATCATATAAAATATGTAATTTATATCGTTTAAAATCATGGGGGGAGAGGGGGGAGGGGGGAGCTGGCTCATTAGCATTTAAAGGAACAGGCACTCAAAACAGGTCGCTCTGTGGAGGGCTGTTTTATACAGGGTAAAAAGGGTGCTGTTTTATATGATCCTTGTGGTATTTTGACCAAAGTATGTTACAGACATTTCATTAAGACCCCAAGGAACCATATCAACTTGTGGTAAAATGGGCATGCTATGTCCCCTTTAACAATAAACACTGTTTAAGCCAGCTACACAACACGAGACGTAACGTGATGAGCACAGTCAGGACATCAGGGTTAAAGTGACTGGAACGATCCATAGTCAAGATCTGACATCATCGATTCATAACTAAATACAAGTGATTATCAGTTCATGTGAAGAGGGACAGAGACGAGCAGACACACACACACACTCACACACTCCTGCCGACAGAGGTTCTTCCCGCAGATTACAACGTAACATGACGTGCACAGCCAGGACATCAGGGTTAAGACCTAACGCAATGTTTTAACTTCATTGTTGCAGAAGAAGCGACGACTCGTTTATCCAGGAACATAAATATTCATCCAGCAGGTTTTTATAGAGATCAGTTGTAAGTGAGTGATTAGAAAACATCAGAGGAGCAGAGTCACTTGTTGACCTGCGGAGTAATGCGCCTCATTGCAGTGGTGCTGCTAAGGAGGGCCAGGGGGAGCCAGGCGGGGTATCAGAGTTTGTCCTTTTAAGTTGCAGCACACAAGTTTAAATTGAATGAATGTCAAATCAGTGTGGAGAACACTGACCACTGTCATAGACTTACTGTTGTAGTCTGATTTTTGAATTGAAGACCTTATTTCGTAAAATACGGCACAATTGTTATAACGTTAACAGTCTATAATACTTTTTAAAGCACTTTCTAAATAAAAACAGAGTTCATGTTTGTCTGAGTGATTGTATTAATCGTGCCACATGCAGTAATATAGAAAATTGGAGATACATTGTGATACATTAAATGCATTGAAATGCATCGAGATGCATTGATGCATCGTTGTGAATCAAATCATTGACTGCTAAATCGTAATCGAATAGTGAGGCTAGTGAAGATGCACACCTCTAGTGGAAATGACCTTGTTTCGATTTGATTATGAATGTCGGGGCTTGCGGACACTTTGATGACATCGCACAAGCAGTATAGATGCATGTTGTGTTTTTTTATTACGTCTAAAGATAGGTCACCAATGTCTTCAATTTTATTGAATTCGGCTGCTATGCTGTTTACCCCTAAAACTCCAAAAGTGTTTGGTGGACTCAGACACTTCACCCAGCCCTCCATCGGCATAGGGGTGAGTAGATAATGAGTGAATTTTCATTTCTGGGTGAACTATCCCTTTAAGGTTGTTCATAATGTTTATTTTGTTAAATTGTTTTGCCCAGCCTTACTCAACGAGGTTCAGCTCCTGATCATCTTGGTGTTGTTTATTGATACTTTGTACAGGTAAAATGTAAACTCCTTTTGTTTTGCTGTAGATCCCAGGCTTCTGTGAAGATGGGGCAGGTTCTTCTATCCCCAGCCTACAGGCTAATGTCAACTGTGAAATGTTTGTGGGCTACAAGGCAGTGTACCGTGTCTGCTTTGGCATGAGTATGTGGTTCCTGGGATTTTCTTCTCTAATGATCAATATCAAGAACAGCAGAGACCCCCGTGCTGCCATCCATAATGGGTAAGGATTGAAGTTACCCCAGCAATGCACTCATTTTATTCCATATGTGGTGAGCTAAGCATGTGCATGTTTTTGGAAATCTAGCTGCCTTCTGATTCAATTTCTGAAAACAAGCATACACCTAGGGCCTGATCTACTAAGATCCCAAATAAAGAGTGCTAAATTGCTTGTGGATTATAACAGATTGCACGTTTGGTTGGTGGGCGGTTTGCGGGTGATCTACTAAAAATAATTGCGTAAATGATAAAAGGTGCAAACATGGTAAAGGCAGTAGTAACTGGTTTCCGCCATGGAGCATTACTGAGAGCAGAGTGACCGCAAGCACAAGGCGAAATTTATTATCATGATATTGGAGGTGTTAGTGGAAGAGGCAAACAAACATGTTGTTGAGCTACGGCAAAACAAATGAATATAACTCAAAGAAATGAGATATGGGAGAGTATCTGCGAGAAAGTAAATGCTGTGGATAAAACAAAAATAGCGACCAACGAAATTAAGAGAAGAAGAAAAAATTGCTATTAATAATACCTCGGCAAATAAAACAGGTAGGGGTCCGTCTTCTTCCATGCCGTCTCCTCCTCACCACAATAACTGCAGCCATCTGTGCACAAAGCTGTGCAGATTAGCACCTACATTTCAAACCTAAATATAGACGCAGTCACAACCACCACAATTATTTTCAGGCTTTGTAAATCACAATGCTTGTGCATTCAAGTATTTGCATCTACTCCTCCCAATATATTGCACACCTGGGTAGAAATGCCTGATATTGCATATTAATTTAGGTAAACGTACTAAATGGACAGTGCTGGTTATTCTGCACGCAATCCTCAGTGCGCACCGTTAGTAGATCAGCTTGCATGTTTTTTTGCGGGTGAAATCAAGTTTGCACACGTGACAACCTTTAGTAGATCAGGCCCCAAGTGTATTTAATAAGGCTTTTTGTGATCATAGGTTTCATAAGGTTTACATCATGGACAGCAGCTACCTTTGCCCTGCATTCACATTTGGTGTCTTGAGATTCTTTACTACAGCTGCAGCTACTGTGTATTTCTGATCTATTCATTATATTTTTGATTGTTCAGAAAAAGTTGTTCAGTTTGTTCAGTTTAAAAATGTACCAACCATCATGTTACTTGGTGAACAGCTTCATTCATAAATTATTTGTGTACATAGCTGACTAAAAAATAAGATAAGATCATCCTTACTCAGACAGGGGATATTTGCCATGTTACAGCAGCAAAGAGGTCAGTCAAAATAGACATCAGTTAAGTAATGATGAATAAACATGCAATACCTATAAATGTAAGGAAATATAAAAAAAGAATTTGAATAAAAACTTATATATACAGTGTTAGAATATGTACAGATAAATGGATTGCACAGACAGAAATGAATATTGCATATTTAGCAGAGTTAAACCTGAGTTAAAGTGCAGTCCATAATAGGTGTGTGTGGTCTACTGGGAGTAGGGCTGGGTGTACAGTCGTCCTGTTGCATAGAGGAACAACCTGCAATACCTCTCCATCAGACACTTAGGGTGCATTAGTCTGTCATTGAAGGAGCCTCCTTCATGGGGTATCCCAGGACTGAGCTGGCCCTCTAGTCAGCTGTTGAAATGCTGCTCCCCCAGAAAATCCCTCCAAAGAAGATGGCTGATGTCTTCACAGATGCACACAGACAATGATAATGTCTGCTCTGACCCTACTTGTAAAGTGCAATGGCATGATCAGTTCAGTCCAGATTATTTTTCAGGTGAACACCCTGATACTTACAAGAAGGGGGGAAATCTACCACCAGTTATTTAATTTCCCCGCATTGATCTAGGGGCAGTTCCGTTGGCACCTATCCACAAAGTCTTTAGACACTAGAAATTTGTTTTCACAGCCATTCAAGTACAATCAACACAGAGTTTCACATTTAATCCACAGAAAGGACAGGATGTCACATGAAACATAAAATATAATGACTGACTTTGATGCACAGCTATGTCCTGCGTCAGTTCTCTATATTTCCTGAAGTCCCCATCTGTGATGAGGCTGACGATTGCACAGTAATCAGAGAACCTCTGCAGGTGACAGGAGGCTGAGTTGTACAGAAGCCAGGGCCGTTCCTTGTGGGGCCCCCGTGCTGCAGACAGCTGTGTACGACGCACAGTCCTGGGTCCTCATATACTGTGGTTGGTTGGTCAGATGGTCCAATATTCAGGATGTGAGGCGGAGGTCTACTTCAACATGCTCCAGTTTGTCTCTCAGAAGTGCAGGTAAAATGGTGTTGAAATAAGATGGAATAAGACAACAGAGAGAGAGAGATAGTTGTTCATGATCCCTCTTACCCTTCTGAGCTGCTAGTCCACTCACGGGCACAACAGCACTGGAGGAATAAAAAAACATGATTCTCCCAGTGCTCTCAGGCTTCTCCAGGTGAGAAAGAACTCTGTTGTTGCAGCTGGTCCTCCATCTTCTTCCTGTAGTTGTTCTTTCCCTCCCTGATCCTCCTCTTAAGCTCCGTCTGAAAAACCTTCAGCTCCTCCTTGTTTCCTGACCTAGAAAGCCCCCTTTTTCTCCTTGCTATTTTGCAGATTTATTTTCCATTGTAATGTTATGTTATTTATGTTATGAAATATCATATATTTTGATTGGGAGTTATGATAATAATGTGCTGGAATGTCCTGTGTTGAGTTGATTGTTATTAGTATAATTATTATTAATGGATGATTATTACAATCTGATTTAATTTGATCATGACATGACTGGATAACTGTCCAAAACATTGCAAAGTAAATCTGCACAATGGCGTCAACACTCTTGCCCCTAATTGGCCATTACAGGGCAATTTCTTCATGTACATATGCTATAAGAATCTACAAACCAATATACTCAAGAGATTAGGATTTATCAATTACCCAAATCCCTCAGTTTAATGAGTTCATTTGTGCCTTGAAGTCTTTTCAAGTGTCAATTTCAAGGGTCAGTTTGTCAGTTTCACAACTTAAATTTGAAGGTAAATCAGTAATTCAAAATTAGTACACAACATTTAATGTGGTGCAACTTCAAAAACGCAATCTAAAAAAACAATTATTATTATTTTTATAATTTCGGATTAAATCAAATTATCTTGGATCAAAGCAAAGAAGGGGTTAGGGGTATAGGGTCGTCTCAACATAGGTCAGTCAGGTCTGGCTTGTCAGGTCATGTTTTTGAGTAGGCACAGTTTTGTAATGGACCTGTCCACCCTTTTGATCATTCAATGATGATCAGCACTATATCGCCTGGTCTCAGATTTCCTTTTATCTGATTCCATTTCTGTCTATCCCAATCAGTGGAAGATACTCTTGAGTTCAGCGTTTCCAAAAGAGGTCTGTGATGTATTGGACCTGTTTCCATCTTCTTCTTGAGTAAGTATCCCATTTGTCAAAAAGTCTGGATGGAAGAATTGGCATACCCTTTATTTGAAGCAGGTGGTTTGGTGTTAGAGGTCCTAGGCCTTTCGCATCGTTGGACAATGCTGTGATAGGACAATTGTTAAGGACTGCCTCCACCTCCTCGAGTGTTGTTTGGAGACTTTCGTCGCTTAAGGTTTGCTCCTTTGTGATTGAGTCGGGAATCTTTTTGATTGTTCAGATGAGATGCTCCAATACGCCTCAATGATGCAAACCGTAAGGGTTTTTTAAAGTTCACTTGAAACCTTTCTGGAGAATCAAGTTTTGGATCTTATTAAAGTTAAGATGACCAAGTGCTTCTTGGAGTTTGTGATATATTTGTTTGTTTGTTCCGTTGTCAGGGTCCAAGCCAGTATGGGTAAACAGTGGCAGATCAGGTGTAATACGGTTTAGAGGTTGGTCGGTCATCTTTTGTTCCATTGCATTACCATGCCATTGCACGCAGTTGTGAGTTATCTTCCACACAGCCGGAATATTTTGTTCATGGTTTGGAAAGCATTTGGTTTCTTCTGCAGGGACCCACCAAGGTGTGCATGTTGCTCAGGAATAGTCTTGAGAAGTGGCTGTCATTGGGAAGAATATCCGGCTATTTGGTCTCATCTGGCTTTGCCAGCAACTCTCAGGGTTTCCTTCTGGAGGATAGGATCTAGTTTTTAGGTTATACTGCTCTCAGTCATTTAATCTCTGAAGAATTGTTCTTGGATGTAAGACACAAGTGCTTCCTCAGCCTCTGCAAGATAGTTCATGGACAATTGTTGTCCGGCATGGTCTGATTTAACAGATGTGTGCGTAGAGTGACTTTTCTGTGAATTTGAATTTCAAGAGGTAAGCTGCAGATTTGATCTATATGTCCCATGATGAGAAGTGCCCAGTAAGCTGGGTTAGAGGACAATGATCATGCAGAGCAGTTGCAGCAAAAACCACGGCAACTTTCTTGACATCTGGGACAAGTACGAGACTGAGTACGAGAGGTACTTGAGGATGTATCGGCCAGTGGTTCTCAGGTTGCATCAGGAAATCAGGGCCTTTAAACCACCATCCTTCTTTAAAGAGCAATTTGCAGGTCAAAAGTTTTACGAAATTCACACTTAGCCTCTTTTTAAAATGATCAGTCAAAAGGTTAATTCATGATGTTTTTTACAAGACATTAGGGAAAAATTCAGAGCGAACAGCATTGCTCCTACAAATGCTTTTCTTTCAATATCACGTCATATTATGTCACATAAGGGGTGTCATCTCTACTGCAAACTGTGCAGTAGTAGTAATTGGTCATGAGTCTGATCTGCTATGTTTAAGGAAGTTGCGTTTTTTTCTGGAGTTATACATTGCATTCAACATCTGTGATCCTGCTGAACTATTGTGTTTGTGTGGGCTGCACCAATTCCAGCCTGTCAGGACATCGTGTCCACAGTTTTCCTGACAGAAAGAGTGGCACTAGATTTAGAGCCTGCGTTTCAGGTGCAAGTGAAGAGAGAAGATTTTAACGCTGGATCTGTCACAAAAATATGCAGTCGTATGCGGCGCTCATTTCAGAAAGGAGGATTATGTTCCCAGTGTCTTGATGGAGTTAAGGATGGGATATCAAAGCCAGAACCGGGTGAGATGACAGCAAATACGGTTCCATCGCTTCATCAGGTGCACTGTTAGCAGCAGCTTCAGCTTCCACTGTCTGCAAGCTTCCAAATCAGTCAGCATAATGATTTCAATGTGATAAGTAATCATTTTATGGCAGCCTGGTCCGTTATGTATTATCTGATGATATCCAGCCTAACTATTATTTTAAGCCACCTAGCTTATAAGGCTAACATTAGCTAGCATTAGCAACGTATTTTGTAAAACCTACCATCTGACCATCGTGAAGTGCATTTGCATAGCTTGATGACTTTGTTTGCACAGCTAATAAATATGGAATGCATTTTAATGTGGAATATAATGTGCCAAGATTCTTGGAGATACTGCGAGTGATGACTCCATCTGTGCTTCACTGTGGCTTGCAGTGCAGCAGGTAGTTTAATTATCACTCCTCTATCGAGTATTAGCTATACAGATTTTATAGCAAATACATTTACTTTTTCCATTTACACAATGTAGGAGGGAAACATTTTTTGACCAACTGCATTTGAACTTTACAATTTTAAATTACTTATACTTCACCAGTTGTTGTCCTTGTCTTTCGGTTTGCATGGCTACACAGACAATAAGGGTGCTGAAGCAGTTTGGGCTTCAGTATATCAGTGCAAGCACCTTCTTTCGCCTTCAACACCTGAACACAATCACTACCATCACACAGACCTGGCAGAATGAGCAAAGAAGGATCTGAGAGAACATGAAGAAGATGGGGGTGTTAATCCGCTCTGGTGACAGCAGGTAGTACTCCTGGATTTGTAACATAGACATACAAAAGGTCAAACAGTATTTGCAGCTATAACATGAAACCATATGCCATTGCAAAATCTGAATTAAAGTTCATAGTTCAGAGTCTGAACTTCAGACTGTCCTGTCATTGTGCCAAATGTGGAACATACTCATTGACTAAGGACCTAATCAACAATGTTTTGGATCGCCAACGAGTCCAGGTAATGTAACGTAATCAGACACTTAAAGAAGTTGCACTTTCGATTCTAACACGGTCAGCAATATGACTCAATAATGTTTTTAGAGCTCAGAGGTCCCAAGTTGCCCCTGAAGCGCAGCATGGAGTTCCTTAAGAAACAACACATTCAAGTGTCAGCCCTCATCTCAGACAAAAATCTGCAGGTACACACAAGAGAACACTAATCTACACTCAAGACTGCAGTACCCCCTACTACCAAGGGGATGTAATGTTCCGCCACTAATCTGCATTTATATGACAGTATTATATATATATACTTTTTTTTGATATGAAGTTTCACTATCACCTCTCTAACACAGTTGGAACAAAAAACATTATAACAATGAAGATGGAATTTATTTCAGGGCTCCTGTATTAGACTGCATTAGTATTAGTCAGGTGCACTCAATCAACTAGGATAGTTAATGGCACTTTTTTATTCAACTTTTGAATTGCATAATCAAATTTTTCTACAGGATTCTCTTGGCAGCCCTGCATTTTCATAGTAATGGCAGCCGTGAGGTTACTCAAACTAGTGATTGAGAAGAGCGATATGCGTTTCGCATTCAAGGTGGCCGGATAGTCCGCCCTAATAAGGAGAAGCCATCATACAGTTATCACCTTCATTCATTACCTTAATATTATGTGCATGAGTCAGTTATAATATCACTGAATGTGATCTAAACATTTCCCCTTCCCCCATCATATGCATCAGTCCTCATGGAGTCTCTGAGAGAGAGAGATACTCCAGGTCACCACAGGCTCTACGAGAGAGCAGTGCCTCTTGTCCTTCCCTGCACCTGCCCCCCTTTCCACATCCTGCCAAAAGACTAGCAAGTATCGAGCAGTCACGATTTAACAGAATTTAACACAAACAGAGAAAGATCAACAGACTAGACAGAGGCAGACACTGAGTGGAACTGATGGCGGGAGTGCAGATGCAGCAGGCAACTATGAAGGACCCTATGAGAGATAATTCATAATGGTCTCTCACACACACCAGTACACTCTCTCACACACACTACTATACTCTCTTACATATACCATCATAAACTCTTAAAAAGACTACTATACTCTCTCACAAATACTATTATACTCTCTTACATGTACCATCATACTCTCTCACACACACTACTAGTGTTGTCCTCGTCGAGACAACCAGTGCGTCCCCAGGCATAATGCCCTGCTATATTTTAATGGATATATTTATATTTATATAATATATATGTATACTATAACATTATATTAATGTATTAGTATTATAATTAATATACATTATATTTTAAAGTGGCCACAAATATAACTTTTACGATGATGTCATTATACATTACCATATGTTTCTTTACCTGTTTGCATCATTCAGGTGGGAGGGAGAGAGAGACAGACAGACAGAGAGTGAAAGAGATAGTGAGAGACTATTGCCCATCACCTGAAGTTCTTCAAGTTAACTTTTAATAGTACTATAAAGTACTATATTTCTTGCTTAACTCTCTGCTTCACAATAAAAACATTTCAAAACAAATGAATAGATTCCCTCTACAGAAACTCTGGAGTCCTTTTTTTTTTTTTATGTGCACATGCATTATTGCAATCATTTATATTTGTGACATTTATTTAAAAGACAAACATTGAAACTGTGTTTAAAGTTCATTTCTCTGTATATTCTGATGCGAAACGCAGCGGCAGGCGGAGAAAATCTGAACAACAGGCAGTGTTTCCGCTCTGATCTGGTAAATGGACGTGGAAATGAAAAGCAAGCCGATCCGTGGCCGTTCCGTGGCCAGTGTGGCCCCGGCGTCAGGCGAGCTTCAGATGAAGCGCCCCACCTACATGATAACCTACATGATAACCTGATAACGCTACACCTGACGAACAAGGTCTGAATTTCCTCCTCAGCCGCAGGTCCCTATGTGTGGCTGTATTACAGGAGGTCTCTGTGGATCCAGCATTTCTGACGTTGTATTGGTCAGAGAATTTAAAACATTCCCCAGGAGGCGCAGTGCGGCCAACATGTTCCCTTATGGATCTGTTGATTTTAGATGGCAGGACTTTTCAGTGAAACCACGCCTCATCATAGATAACCAATCAGGAGCTGAGAGTTCCATGTAACTTCTGTTTCAATCAAACTCTCTCACACACCCTATCAAACTCTCATACACAGACTATCAAACTCTCATACACAGACTATCAAACTCTCATACACAGACTATCAAACTCTCATACACAGACTATCAAACTCTCATACACAGACTATCAAACTCTCATACACAGACTATCAAACTCTCATACACAGACTATCAAACTCTCACACACACACTCTCATACTCTCACACACACACTCTCATACTCTCACACACACACTATCATAGTCTCATACACACACTATCATGGTCTCATACAGGCACTATCATAATCTCATACAGACACTATCACACTCTCACACTGACACTATCATAATCTTACATACACACTGCATTTCTTCAGAAACTTTCACATAGACACTACTATTGTCATTCACATCATATCATTGTCTCTCACACACACTACTATGGTCTTTTACATGCACCATCATACTCTCTCACACACTACTGAAGTCTTACACAAATACTACTATACCCTCTCTGAGAGAGAGTCTGAGTTTTGACCAAACAGGAATGCCGTTTAAATTATCATTGCCCGATTGGCTTACAGTCTTGAATTCAAAGCCTGCCCCTGCGAAGACCACTGCTAGCTAAATTGAAGTTACAAGGAGCATTTAAATCAAGCAGCAGCACTTTTAAGGACAAGTTAACAGCTTTGTTAGAGCTGCAGGGAGATAGCCAATTTACCTTCTTTTTCAAGGTCAGTTGTTGTTTGTGGAAGAATATAAAGAAGTATATAGAAATATATATATTTAAAATATGTAGAAAATATAAATGTAATTAAACCGGTATATACAGTGTAAAGAAATATATTATGTGTCAGAATATGTACAGTGAATGGATTGCACATAACCGTTTGTATTGCACAGACAAATAAATATAGTACAGTGAATATTGCACAGTTGAGAATGTTAAAGTGACAGTCCATAGTGGTGGTGCATGGAGTTTTACTGGGAGCAGAGCTGGTTGTACAGTCTTACTGCTGCAGGAAGGAACGACCTGCGATACCTCTCCTTCAGACACTTAAGGTGAATCAGTCTTGTGCTGAAGGAGCTGCCCAGTGCTGTGATGGTGTCCTGCAGGGGGCGGGACTGGTTGTCCATGAGAGAAGACAGCTTCACCATCATCCTCTTCTGTCCCACCACCTCCACTGGGTCAAGCGGGTATCCCAGGACCGAGCTGGCCCTCCTAATCAGTCTTCCTGTCAGCAGTTGAAATGCTGCTGCCCCAGCAAACTACTGCAAAGAAGATGGCAGATGCCACCACAGAGTCATAAAAAGTCTTCAGGAGCGCCCCCTGCACTCCAAAAGACCTACAAAATGTATATAATGGAAATACAGCCAATTCTGTATAAAGAAAGGAAGCGCATAGTAAGAAAAACAGAGATGAGCGAAAAATACAAAAAAGAATAAATTGGAACAAAGGAAAGAAGGAAGGAGACGAAATATGTTTTTTTTGCCATGGATTTTGTGAAGCACTTTGTAAACAAGTGCTGTACAAGTAAAGTTGTTATTATTATTATTATATGGAATCAGTAGTTGACAAATTGGCCAGATGGTTGTGTAGCACAAATTACAGTAATATTATAAAAAAAGTGTATACATTAAAGTACTTTGCATACAACTATTTCACAGGACCAGGTTCAGAAGACACTAAATTCTGCAAAGGTAGAAATTGTTATGGTTTGCATTAATCAAGAACACCAGACACTCTGAATTGTGTATGAATACTTTTGTATTTCAAAGCGTTAAATATACATAATATATATTAGTAGAAATATCACATCAGTAAAACAAAAAATTACAAAATGAACAAATCAATGAATCAATGAAAGTTTCAAGTGCACCCTCTAAATACTATTCTAGATTTCAAATCTAAAATCTTATATCAAAGTATAAATTGTCAATATCAAGGTATCAATCACACTATTCATTTACTGTGTCAATCTTAAAGTAAGTTACTAGCGGCTTCTCTTCAAATGTTATTCAGCAACGGAACAGTATACTGATGCCTAGGGTACTGCAGCCCTGCCTCTTGAATGAGCTAAGTCTCTTCAAATTTGTAACTGTTAGTTGCCTGGGCTACATCTGCACTAAAGCAAAGCTAGGAGAAACCCAAAACCTTTTGATTCATCCTCTGAGAATAATGAATGTTCAATACGATGAGTAGCCCAGGTATTTTCTCCTATAATAGTATTTGTACACTTTGTAAACATGACAAAAACATGAGACCTTATCACAATGTCATATCAAGCAGCAATATTTACCTTCAAAATCTTGCAGGTAATCCCTCCAAAATGGGACAACACATTCCTCTGCCCTTCTCTTGTTGCTTCCCACAGCGAACAGACAAATGTGGACAATGTGATCCATAAAGTCAGCAGTGAGTAGGCATGGTTCATGACACATTAAGGGTCTGAAGCTGTCTGGATGCATTCTCATTGAATCCAGAACACCAATGGTCTTCAGCCCCTCCCTAAATCTATAAGAATGAGACACAAGACAAAAAAGACTGTTTACAACTGGGTTGGAAATTATATATTCATCATAACCATATGTTAGACTTGCCAGGGATAAAGGAATAACTTGTTTCACCAATTCAGAAGGATGAGAAAATGTGAATCCAAAAATAACTTGTGCAGACTTAGACAAACAATTTCAAATCCACTATATATATATACAGAGAGAGAGAGAGAGACAGAAAATATACACTTAATTATCAAATGTTTTGTTCTTGAATTTATGCAGAGGAAAAGAATAGAAACCACTCTTAAATTCTGTGTAACAAAGATTTCCCTAATTTGGTTTGTAAACACAAACCTTCCAAATGCACCACAGACTCTGTGGACAACCTGAAACATGAATATCGTCAACCAGCAGATCCCTGTCTTCTATGCATTTCATTGGCCTGAGACACCCAGCATTTGCCATGTAGTCTTGCAGTGGTTTGTGGCATCTATCAGGTCATCCAAAGAGGTACATTCAGAAAGCTAAAAAACACCACACGAGAAAAAATTATAAACAAAAGCATAGTGTGGCCACCAAAAATACAAGCCGTATATGATAAATCCACAGGTTTCATTTGTCAAGTTTTTTGCTCTTAGAGAACACCACACACTTTTAACTCGAGTCTGAATTTTGGTGCAGTTGAAACGGATTGCATTATACATAAATGTTTAGGTTATTTAGTCTTACACCACTGAAATGAAACTGAACAAAAACTGAACATTAAAACCCTCATGAATTGATTTATTCAATCAATCAATCAAATTTTATTTGTATAGCCCATATTCACAAATCACAATTTGTCTCATAGGGCTTTAACAAGGTGTGACATCCTGTGCCCTTAACCCTCAACAAGAGTAAGGAAAAGCTACAAAAAAAACCTTTTAACAGGGTAAAAAGAATGAGCCATTTAATGAGCCATTCGCGTTTTCACTGTACCGGACGTGTACTTAGACTTGCATGACTTAATCTTTGAGACAAGCATATGCTACTGGCAGGATCAACCAGGACTTAACATTTATTGCAGGACTTAACATTAGACCGCATTACTTTAAGCAAGGTAGACCAAATTAACTGTCAGCTGAGTGTATATTCACAGTGCATTTACCTTTTTAACCTTCCCAGGGGTCGGTATCAGCAATGTCTCCTTCAGGACAGCTTTTATTGATGAATTGCCACCAACTAAACGAGAATAGGGTGTTGGCGAAATGAATCCTGGTGCAGGACATCCATGGACAAGACTCACGGCAACAGCCAGCGATGAAATAACAATCTTCTCTTAAAGCTGAAACAAACATGGCATGGAAAACAAATCACAGTATAAAATGGGTGGCACAAAGCCTGTGATGACATTAGAGCTAGGAAAGGGGATACTGTGAAAAAAATAGACACACCGGAACCAAAAATAAAGCATATATCTGTACTGTCCAAAGCCAAGTTTAATTTGTCGTCTGTTTCTTCAAACAGTGGTGACAGGGCTTCCATGAGTGTGTGGGTGTTCACATGCTCTGTTGACAAAATAACCCGAAAAACACAAGAAATATTAGGATAGGTATAAGAATACATTTTGTGGACATGTTTTATCCTCACATGATAATGTAATAAGCAAAGGACAAAAATCCCCTCAGGGATGTCACGACAACCTTCGGAACCAAATCGATACAAAATTTCTAAAAACGTCACAGTGCTCTTTTTACAGTACTGGAGGTACCGAACAGTAACAATGCTGCAGGGTGGTTGCCGTTGCCGCTTCGGGATCGGGGGAACATTGAATATCCAGTGACCTTGTATCGTGCTGTGTTACCCTGCCACATGTCTTCCCCCCTCGTTCCCCCGCTGACCTGCGCTCACTTTGCACGTAGACGCACTTCCTGTACCCGTTTTCAAAATGAACACCACTGCGTTTCTGTTGACTGAATCTATTCATTTGTTTTTAAATAGTTAGAATTTTATCATTAAAGAAGGTCATAAAGATATTGCTATTCAGGGATCGAGGAATACTGGGTTCGGTGGAGGTGTGACTCTGTCAGCCTGGCTACAGTGCTGAAGAGAAACCTTGGGTAATTGGGGCCACCTACTGATTGAATCCCCTTATTGGCAACAGAGAGGCATCATTATTAACGTGTGGAGTGTGCCAGCAATAGCCCAAACAAATCCAAGTGGTGATGGCTGTTTTTTACCAACTGTAAGTAGTTTAAGTTTTCTGTTTGTGATTCTTTGGATTGTATGTGTGTCATGTCTACAGTTTACAGAGTGTAAACAGATTCATGTTTTCCGCTAAGTTCACTTTTTTACGATGTCCCGCTTTTTTTATAACCAGCGCTGCTTCAGGACCAGGACAGACGCACATTATAGGTTCGGTTGTGCTGCGTCGGAGTCCGCTTCCTCCTCAATCTCTGACCTGCGCTTACTTTACACTTTTACAATAAACAACATCGCTGACCAACAAGTTATTAGGACACGTACAGGACTGACGTTTACTTTGTGTTGGTTTGATTCGCTGTAGAGTTAGTGAGACGCATGTTTAAACTCACCGTGCACGCATTCCCCTGCTTCACACAACATGAGACATAACGTGACGCGCACAATCAGGACTTTAGGGTTAAAGTGACGGAACAATCAGGAGTTATGATCCGACATCAACGATTAATAACTAAATACATGTCGTTATCAGTTTGTGTGTGAAGAGGGACAGAGACGAGCACACACACACACACACTCCTGCCGACAGAAGTTCTTCCCTCAGATTATGACGTAACACAGTGTTTAACTCCATTGACTGAGAAGAAGCGACGCCCCGTTTATCCAGGAACATAAATATGAATTCATCAGGTTTTTATAAAGATCAGTTCTAAGTGTGAGGAATTAGAAAACATCAGAGGAGCAGAGTCACTTGTTGATCAGCCGAGTAATGCTGCTCAATGCAGTGGCACTGCTAAGGGGGACCAGGCGGGGCCACCTTGATACAGTAAAGGACAAAGTTTGTCCCTTTAAGCCTTAGGTGCAACACACAAGTCTAAACTGAATGAATGTCAAATCCGTGTGGAGAGCACTGACCCCTGTCATAGACTTACTGTTGACAACGATGCATCAAGATGCTCAATCGTAATCGAATCAAATCGTGAATCTAGTGAAGACGCACACCTCTAATGGCAACAGACAACAGAGAAGGAGGGTTTCTCACATCCATGTAATACAAATCACCCATTTGAAAAAACGGAACGGGGACGTGTTCCATATGCTTTAAAACCGTATGCTTCAAAACAATGTGCCTGTGCGTCTCATTGCCAGGGGCACCGTAATGCAGGTGAACGTTAGGATGATTCTAAGGGCCCAGCACAGACAGGGGCCCTCAGAGAACACTAATATTGGTATTTTTATGAGTTAGTTCATGTAATTAAAATGTAATAACAAAATCTATCTATTAAAAAGTTATAAATAAAATAAACATGTGAAAATATCAGGATAGCCTTTATATTTTACCACTCTCTCTGTTCACTGCATGGTTCAGTCTTGCTTAGTTTCCAGTAGGAGCTACAAGCAGATGGCATTTGTTTGTTGTTCACACTGGCAGCTTGGCTCATAGACCTCTGGGTGGTCTAGTCTCCACAATTATTTTTTGTCATAAATCCTTGTTGAGTGGTCCGAAATGGGAAGAGTTTTTTGGAGGGCAGTGTGCATGTGATTGGAGGGCAGTTTGCATTGCAGGCAGACACAGTGTTTTAGTCTCATTGGGCCCAAATTTCTAGCAGGGCCCCTGCTCATCGCCGTGCCATCACAAAAGAAGTTGCAAATAGGGGGTTCAAGTCAGGCCTGGGGAAGGTGACAGTGCCAATCAAAACTTCACAATCATGTGTGAGCAACATATCATCAATATTAACTACTGGAAGCAGGGTGGCTTGGTTCAAAGGTGGAGCCCTGTCGGCTGAGATGTTAGAGTTTGACAAAATGGCCGCTTCATATCCTCATTTACAAGCAGCTGTCATGTTGTGTAGCGGAAATGTTTACAATGTGTAGGACAGCAGGGGAAACATAAACATGACATTCAGAACCCATGAGAAGAGGAGCTGATCCCTCAATCAGAACAGCTGCGACTGCTCTCAAGCAAGCTGGCATTTCCTGGACAACAGACGGCAGCTTGGTGGAACAGAAGGCCACTGGGCAGTAATTGGAGCCAATGTTTTTGGACTAGGTTGCCCGAGGTGAAACTGTTGCGCTCATGTACATACAGACTAAAAGGCATCTATTGCTCTTCTGTCCATCCTGGGAGAGGGATCCCTCACATGTAGCTCTCTGAGGTTTCTACATTTTTCTCCCCTTGTTAACAGGGGTTATTTTTGGTAGTTTTTCCTTAGTCTTGCTGAGGGTTAAGGGCAGAGGATGTAGCACCCTGTTAAGCTCTATGAGACAAACTGATTTGAAAATTTGATGTGTGTAACAGGCATGTGTCGGACCCAGATGCAGCACAACAGAGTCAGTTGGTAAGGACCTTTAATGCAACTTGCACCAGACAAGAAAATGCAGACAGGCGATCAGAAAGATCGGACACAACCTGGGGGCTCGGGCTGAATGCACAAGGCAAGGTAACAGTTCGGTGTGAGGATTTTCACTGCAGGAGAAGACGAGCAGAGGAGCAGAAGCACTCAATCTGAAGTGTCTACGGAGGAAAAAGGCCAAACAGCCATTATGTTGGTTTTTGCAATTGGGAGAATTAATTTAAATTTTATTTGTATAGCAAATACGGAAACCATCCCAACATACATTATCTCAAGGCTTTTTAGTCTACATAGTAAGGTTGAGACCTTAAAGGTTATAGAGAAACCTAACAGTTCCCACAATGCATGCACTTCGGCGACTGTGGAGAGAAAAATCTCATTTAACTGGAGGAAACCTCTAGCAGAACCAGACTCAATGTGGGCAGTCATCTGCCTCGACCGGTTCGGGTGAGCTGAGAAAAATGGGGAAGAGAGGAGAGGTGGGTGGAAAAGAGGGGAGAGAAAAGAGAGAGAGTGAGGAGGGGGAGGAGAGGAATAGAGAGAGACCAGGAAGAGTTGTGTAACTGTCATATTTAAGCTCTGTCAAACTGGCTGTTATAATTTAAAAAAATAGTAGTGACATTTAGAGATGTATAAATGATAGCAGCACCAGTTAATAATAATAATGATAATAATTATGTGTATTGCAGGGACTTCATGTTTTAACTAATACACCTTGCTCAAAGAGTGACATGATCACAGGCTTAATTCCATTAATGGCTTGTTGGGATAAAGCATATTGTTTATTATACAGCATTTGGTTTCAAAGTTACTTTGTGTGGAGTAGCAGAAGTTAAAAATACTATATGATTCTTAGGAAGAGCCTACAGAGACTAAGGAACCTCAGCCAACTCTAAGGGAGGCTGAAATTGCAATTCAGGAATTGGTGAGAGATATTAAAGAGAAGTGGAAAAAGGCTCGACTGAGGAAGCTGTAGCATCCATTCAGTGAAATGAGGTGCAAACTGCCTAAAGTTGTGGTCTGTGTATGTGTTTCATGTACTGCGATCTCGGGTGAGTTCTCAAGTGTGTGCGTTTGTGTCTGTGTGTCTTATCAATCAGCCTTTGCACCATGGCACCTAAATCACAAGGTTGAAAAGCATGTGAATCTGTTAATGGAATGTGAGGAGCAGATAAGGAAGTGCAAAACATCTCTTTCTGTTCATTGGATAAATTGACTGCTGCAGATTAGCCCTCTGGACCACAGTAGATGTGTATGTATATGTATTTCATGTAGTGCGCGCTGGGGTGAGTGCTTAAGTGTGTGCATTTGTGTGTGTGTGTGTGTGTGTGTCATACCAACCAGCCCCTGCACCATGACACCTAAATCACAAGGTTCAAAAGCATGTCAAACTGTCATCAGGCAAAGGCAAGAGCTGGGCACAGACAGGGACAGTCAGACAGAGGCATAGAGAATCAGGTAAATTTTATGTTTTTTGTCTCCAAGTTATGATGAAAAAGCCTTCTCTTATTTAGACTTGTAAAAAGTAAAAACATTAGTCTTGTTGTTGTGTTGAACTGTGTAGTTATGAGTATGGAAAACACCTTATTTCTATTCAAGTAGAGAGACTATTCAGGGTCATTGAGAGTGGTGGAACGGTCAGATCCAGGGAGAGAGCCAGGTGACAGGGGCCCAGCACATCACGAGGACCCTATTGCCAGCACCAGCACTGAGGATAGGGCCAGAGGTAGCAAAGATCATGAGGACCCTTCATTTATATATATGTAATTTATCACTCAATGAATTTATGAAGTGCATCCACAAAAGGATAACACAACTAACAAAAAAGAAATCTAATAATTTGTCAATGCTTACATTATATCATCTGTTTAGGACTAAAAAAGGTCTCTTCTTTGAACATGGTTTCTATGTTTCTACTCATTATATCTTCTTGTATTTATTTATTCCATATTTATTTTCTTTGCCTACTTACTGAGTATGTTACTGTGGCAAATCAATTTCATTTCAGGCTTAAGTTTTTTTTATTACATGTTGCTTTGAAATTAGAACAGCTTAGATGATTATTCTCTATTTTCAGCGTATAGAGACTATCTGTATTTCTGTGCTCTCTTTTGGATCTGAGCTTGAAGCTCATCTATCTTTTTGTTAGTATAGTGTTTTGAGATAATGGAACTTAACTGTTTCTCAGTGCTAAAGTAATTGAGTACACCACAGTATTTTGTTTGTCATTTATTTATTCCATTCTACTACATATATTTTACAGCCTTAGTTGCTGTTAATTTCAAGATAATATTTTCACTCAATGGATACACCTATACTTTAACTTGTGTTTTGCTGCACTGTAAAGCTGAGTTCATCCCAAAATGTAGATTTCAATATTTTTCCCATAGTTGCTTGTTATTGTTTTAATAAACGTATTCATAAAATAAACAAGACTATTTTGTTACCCAGTTAAGAGAAGAAAATCCAGTTCATCCAGACACTGCAAGATATATATGATTACTCCACTTCAGCAGGCTGGACAGTTTACAACTTTACAATTTAAAACTGTTTATAATGTACATCATTACAATTCACTTTGATGACCTGATTAGAATTTGGTGCTCAAAGGTCATTGTGACCTCTCAAACATGTGTTTTGCCTTGTGAATGTATTATCTCAGGAACATCTGAAGGGAATTCTCTTAAATTTGACACCCATGTTTACTTGGACTGATTCGATTTTGGTGGTCAAAGGTCAAAGTTCAAGGTCACGTTGCCCTAAAACAAAACATTATGGCCTCTTTTTTGGTCCCATTACTGTGAACCTGATGTCTCAAGAATGCTTTGACAGAATTTCCTCAAATTTGTTACAAATATTTACTTATATTTACACAAGGATAAACTGATAAGATTTTTGTGGTCAAAGGTCAAGGTCACTATCACCCTCACAAAGCAAATTTTTCACATTGTGAAGGTGATATCTCTGGAACGCCATCAAGGAATCCTTTCACATTTGCCACAAACATTCACTTAGACTCAAGGATTAACTCACTTGATTTTGGTTGTCAAAGGTCAAGGTCACAGTGGCCTCACAAAATATGTTTTTGTTTTTCTTGAAGGCGATATTTTCAAGATCCAGTGTGTAAGATTTAGGTGAAAGGGATCTATTGGCAGAAATTGAAATAAAAATAATCCTAGTGATGTTTTCACTAATGTGTAATCATCTAAATAGCACAAATTCTAGTTTTCTTTGCCCTAGAATAGGCCCTTTTATGTTTACAATGGGAGAGGGTCCTCTCTACAGAGGCCATGTTTTTTACAGTAGTCCAAACTGGACAGACTAAACACCTTTTGAGTTTTCATGACAACTGAACTACAGGTTATCTTTCATATTTGGATGGGGAGGGTTAGGTGAGGGGTATTCAAATGCAACATGCAACTTCACCACTAAATTATACACACTGCACCTTTAAGATCAGCTTGATGGAATGCCATCACATCTGGCACAAACATTCACTTAGACTCAAAGATGACCTGAATAGGTGGCCAAAGGTCAAGGTCACTGTGACCTCACAAAGCACTTTTTTTGTGGAAACCCCTTCCATGCCCTTCAGAGATGCTTGAGAGGAGATCACACACCTTCAAGTTTAACTTCATCAGTCATAATTCTCAGGTGTTTGTGTTTCGGAACCAGGAAGGAGGCAATATATGCAACCTTGTGAGTGCTGCTGACAGCGGCAGGTACAAGATACTGTTTCGGCAAAGCACACACAGTGTGCTCGATTTGAGACACTTTGTGTGACAAATTCGTTGCATTGTAAAGGAGTGGGAGTGGTTGTCCTTGGGTTTGAGGAGTTTGTTGATGGTGGAGAAAAGTGTTCTTGGATTGTCGCAGCCAGATTGCATTAGTCCTGAGTAAAATGCAGAGTGGATAGTGTTGAGAGTGTTTTTATAAAGATGTTGGTGTTCTTTGTATGCCTCTGTGTGGGCCGTGAGACCAGTTCTCCTGCCGAGCCTCTAGAGCTGGCATCCTTTTGATTTTAGCTGGTGCAGCTCATCAGTGAACCAGGGGGCGGAGTGGGTGAAGGGTGACAGATCTGGTTTGAATGGGTGCTAGCTGGTCGAGGCAGAAGGAGAGTGTGGTGTTATAAAAGTTGACCAAGTTGGTGGGGGAGACATTTGCCAGGTTTTCAGCAGTATACTGCTCTGGTATTGCTTTGGTCTGCAGAACAGCACTCTTTATCTCTCAGTTGAGTATTAAATGAGAGGTTACTGTAACATAATCTTCGATTGTAAGTGCTAAAGAGTGACATCAAGACAAGAGAGGAAGAAGTTCTGTTTTCTTCTCTAAAATAAAACCACAGCAACAGGAAATATTTTCTACAGTTACATTATTAATATATGCTGTCTGTCTGAAAGATCAGTGATGTGTCACACTTTCACACATAAAAATTTTCCCTCATCAAGTGACTCTCTTACTGTTAAATTTAGATTAAACGCTTTCGAGGCTTTTGTGGGTCACTTATTAGATGTACTGTCAATACAACTCCAAAAATATATATAACTGCCTGACTGATGCTATTTTAATTTTATTACAGATATGTTTATGTGCCTCCTGTATGCTTAATAACTGTCAGTTCATTTGTTTTCAGATTTTGGTTCTTTAAGTTTGCTGCCTTGGTAGCAGTTACAGTGGCTGCCTTTTACATTCCAGATGGGCCTTTTACCTACAGTAAGAACTTTATATTTGAACTTTTTAAAACTCAGATCATTCAATCCAATATACAATAATATGATAATAGATAATAGTAATAGATAATAATAGATATTATATGATAGATGAGTAATTTAATGACCTGTGGGCCTATTTCGTTGCAGTGTGGTTTGTGGTGGGCTCCGGTGGAGCTTTCTTTTTCATTTTGATCCAGCTCGTGCTGCTGGTGGATTTTGCCCACTCCTGGAATGAGTCCTGGGTAGACAAGATGGAGAACGGCAACTCCAGGGTCTGGTATGCAGGTAAGAGACTCGAGCTGTGGCCTAGTAACATGCTGTATATGAAAACATGCAGGCACAGTGCAATACACACAATACAATAAGACTGCTCACAACTGAAATAAGTGATAACCATATCAAATCAACGCAGATGCATAGGTTGAACACCAAATAATTGAGATACATATCTTGAGTTTTTTGTATACCTATTGCTGAATAACTAACATTTCTGCGTTCTGTTTCTAGCTTTGTTGGTGGTTACAGCGTTCAACTACATCCTGTCATTTACTGCCGCCATAATATTCTTCATCTTCTACACCAAGCCTGATGGATGCTTCATCAACAAGTTCTTCATCAGCTTCAACATGTTGTTCTGCATTGTGGCATCTGTTGTCTCTGTTTTTCCCAAAGTACAGGTACAGAACTGAGAACAGTGGTTCAGCATCAAACATCTAGTCAGGCAAATGTAGTCATTTGATGCAACATTGCCAAATTGTGACATGCACAATTTAAAGAATATGTTTAAAGTCTGGTAATATTTACCATATGTACAGGGATTGCAATACAGTAGAATATTCTTAATACAATTAGGGATGAAATTTGTCCATCACTTTGACAGATTTCCATCAATTTGATTCCAGACAGGACATGTATGAGATCAGTGTTGATTGAAATGTTATTTTAACTTCAGAGGTCAAAACCTAGAACTGATTTGTTGCTTAAGTTGCTATGCACTTGTTATGTCAATAGACTTCTGTCAAACCTTACCAGGATTTAAGTGTGCCGAATGCAAGCTACATACCATGAGCCCAATTACTGATTAAGAAGCATATAGGACCAGTTTCTTAACAGTAGAAAAAGACCAAACTGTATGGACTGTTATGAATGGGACTTGTTTTATGTAGCCTGTACTCACACCTGGCCCTGGAAGTAGTCTGATGTATCTTAAGCCATTTTCAGACATGCACTCAAGACAAGACAGGATGTCTGCAGACATTCTCGTGAGCTTGCCTTTTCATACATGACTGTTCTATCTGTGTGTGTCCCTAGGAATCTCAGCCACGTTCAGGTCTTCTACAGTCCTCCATCATCACCCTGTACACCATGTTTCTGACCTGGTCTGCAATGACCAATGAACCTGGTGAGACTGTTTGTTAGTTGCAAGAAATATTCCTATGATTACAAAATTGGTGCAGTTATGGATTGCAGAAACAACAGCGATCTATTAGAGAGAGAGCGATACAACGACAGCAGGGAAAAGAGCACTACACACAGCTAATGAAATGACACTATTATAGTTCAATAAAGTAACTATCGGCTGATTTGGATATAACGTGTAGGATATGTATCACCATGCTGATGCTTTCAATTTTGTATGCAATTAATTTTGTTCTTGGTTCGGCTCAATGTGTATGGTTCATGTTCACATGCTATAGTTAATTGATTTTCTAGCCAAAAGTACTTAGAAAGAAAGCATTATTATTACTTTGAAATGGTTTAAGTAGAATTTTCAAGCTAGTGTCTTGGAGCTCAAGAATTTTCTCTCAAGAACATCTGAATGTCAGGAATGTGTCTGCAAATGAGGTCACACATTTTCAGAATATATCTCATTACATTCCATCTCATAAACCAGGGGTGTCCAAACTACGGCCCGCGGGCCAACTGCGGCCCGCCATCCATTTTTAATTGGCCCGTATCAAAGTCTAAAAATATAATGGACTATGGCCCACTGTAGTGCACTTCTTAGTTTAAACACTAGGTGGCGCTAATGTCTTGAACAAGGCAGCGTCTCCACAAAGCAAGCAATCGAAGAGACGCAAGATTGCAAGCGAGTGCAGAAAATTTCAGACTCGGTGGAAAAATGAATATTTTTTCATAGAAACCAAGGGGAAGTGTGTTTGTTTGATTTGCAATGAGAGTGTTGCCGTGATGAAAGCATTCCGTGCGAAGCTCCGTCTCTTCGAGTCACAACTGCGCAACTTCAATGTAGCGCACTTCCCCACGCTGACCGAAATCAAATGCGCATTTTCAAATGCCAAGCTCTGCAAAAATGGGAGAATATGTGTCTGTGATCACAACTCTCATGACAGAATTCAGTCAGCGCTTCCAAGATTTTTCTGTCATTGAGAAGGAAATCACACTGTTTGCGGCTCCGTTTTCAATGGATGCAGAAGAAGTGGAGGAGAGTCTGCAATTAGAACTGATCGAAATTCAGTGTGATGATTCTCTGAAGAATCAGCATCAGCTTCTCTCCCTACCTGACTTCTACCGGAGCTTGGAAAAGGCCAAGTTTCCTCTGATGAGACGCCACGCTAAACGAATGATGAGTCTGTTGGGCTCAACATACATCTGTGAGCAGACATTCTCTCTGTTAACGCTGAACAAAAGCAGACTGAGAACCAGAACGACCGACAGCCATCTCCGTGACGTCCTTCGCATCTCAACCACCAAACTTACTCCTGACCTGCCAGCTATCCTTCAGACCAAAGCGCAGCATCACTGCTCCCACTGAGTGCAACATTCTTCCCCTTACAGGTGAGTTAAAAATATACACACAGTTTTCATTTGTTAATAAGCCCAATTACTTAATAAATTCAGTCAATTAAAGTTGATCACAATTTTTTAACAAACGTTAGTTGATGTGTTAACAAGCCCAATAACTTATTTGTGTAATAAGCTTGAAATATCCACATCCCCTATTTCTCTTCTTGTCTCTCCCTTCATACAGGACAATGACGGGGGATCAGCACCCTAAGAACCAATCTGAGGCTGTCACTGAGAGAATGACCTGCCAACATTTTTGTAAAAAATAAAATGAAAATCTACTAATGGAGAGCTTTGATGGAGGCTTTTTTTCTTCAAACATGTTCAATTATCAAACGTAATTTACCTGCATTTGATTGATTTTGCCAATATTAGTGCATGAGAAGTGAGGCAGTATACCTCACGTCTAGTGAGTGGCCCAGTCCTTCATATATTTTTCTGTATGTGGCCCTCGGGAAAAAAAGTTTGGACACCCCTGTCATAAACTATGCTATAGATAAAAACATGTAATTTTTTTTCCTCCTCTCAGACAGAGTATGTAACCCCAGCCTGCTGAGTATCTTTCAGCAGATCACAACCCCCACGCTAGCCCCTCTTGAGATAGAGAACCAGACGGCCGTGGTGATCATTGGCACAGAGGAACCTGTCCTATCATCTCCATACCTGCAATGGTGGGATGCCCAGAGCATTGTGGGGCTTGTCATATTTGTCCTGTGCATCCTCTACTCCAGGTAGGGTTACTACCCCGAGGTAAGATTTTAGATGTCATGATACCAGTAGTTTAGTAGTATCAATATCATTGAAATTCAATACCACAGCAAAAATTAGAAAGCAACAGAGGCTGCTGTACACAAGTGTGTATGCTGTAATGTCATGAGAGGTCACTAGGGCAGGCTAGGGTGGGGTAGTGCAATATAACTGACAAATAACAGGCAAACATCGAAGGTTCAAAAGAAGGTAAAGTTTTATTCTTCCATAAACAGGCAACTCAGGTAACTCTCTTTATCAAAATCTAAATCCAACAACAAACGTATAACATCCCAGAGGAGAAAGTGTTTCTTTAAACTCAACAGAATTCCCCAAGAAAGAAGTCAGACGGTACTAGTGACAATGATGGCCGCAGGTACGCATGAAACAGCATCGCAGCCGCCAAATACGTACACAGGAGGATTTTCCCGTAACTGGTACAGCACAAAGGCTTGGCAAGCAGGAAGTAGCCATGTGAATGCTGTCTTTTGCTTTAAATGGTTTCTTTTAAAAATTACTGGAACAGATACAGCATGGACTGTTACTGGAGTAAGAGATATGAAACATTTATCCGAAGCCTACTCTTAAACATAGAGAGGGTGTCTGCCTCCCGAACTGAAACTGGGAGATGATTCCACAAGAGAGGAGCTTGATAGCTGAAAGCTCTGGCTCCTACTCTACTTTAAAGGGGACATAGCATGCCCATTTTACCACAAGTTGATATGGTTCCTTGGGGTCTTAATGAAATGTCATACATACTTTGGTCAAAATACCACAAGGATCATTTAAAACAGCACCCTTTTTACCCTGTATAAAACAGCCCTCCACAGAGTGACCTGTTTTGAGTGCCTGTTCCTTTAAATGCTAATGAGCCAGCTCCCCCCTCCCCCCATGATTTTAAACGATATAAATTACATATTTTATATGATATAAATTATCAAATATGCATCCCATACTTTGTATTCCCCTTCTGTTGTCCTGGAGTTTTAATTTTCCCAATCACATAATTAAATGTCCCCCTCTGCCCATCCACTACAAGCACACAAGCAGACAGACAGAGAGAGAAAGAGAGGGTGGGGGGGGGCTATGAAGACCATCATTTACCCCCGAACCCCGACATTCAACGGGTACAACAACAAGCGGAGAAAGCAGAATCGCGGGCTGACCTTATATATACAGTCTATGGGGCTGACCAGCGCGGAGAAATGCTCGTCCCGTGTGAACAGCCAGGCGGCTGCGCGCTTGAGAACGGCGCTGCGCTGCCTCGCAGCCTCGCTGCGTCCGGTGTAAACCCGGCGTAACGAGTGGGGGGGGCTCTGTGTGTGCCAGTGTTACAGTAGTGCTGAACACTGCTGGCTGTGTGGCGTTGACACAAATTCCAGCTCACGCATGGGAGAGCGAGCGGTCGCGCCCGAGCAACTGCTGCAGCCTCCCAGTCCCAACGATCCAGACAAATGCCACATGTGAGTGAATCGCGGGCTGACCAGCGCGGAGAAATGCGAGTCCTGTGTGAACAGCCAGGCGGCTGTCCTACACAAGAAGGAGATACTGGTCCTGCCACTGGGTTGATGCCCTTCTATGGCCCTGTCCAGCTCTCCTCCCATAATGGCCAGTCTTTCTTGTGACTGCAAGTATGGATTTGCCATCCTGGAGGAGCTGGACTACCTGTGCAGCAACTGATTGGGCGGCAGGTACTGGAGTGCTCTAGTGGGTTGGCATGGTACTATGAGCTCTTTAAGGTATGATGGTGCCATATTATTAAGGGCCATGTAGTGACAAGGACACTAGCAGAACAAAAAACTAGAGAAGAATCAGTCAGCAAGTATAAGGAGAGAGCATGTGATGGAAATCTGGAAATACAAGAGGCTTGAACACCAAATTTGTCTTTGTGTATTTTAATAGAGGCTTTCTGCAGAAAGGATCAACACAGAGAGTCACAGGGATCTCAGAGTGAAGATAGAGAACAGTCAAATACAAGGATCTTATATAGGAGAACTAAGGCTGTTTCTCTGAGCCAGTTCAGAATGGTTCTGTAGGCGCAGTTTGAGAGAGGAATCAAGAAACAGAAAACAGATTTACATATGTTTCCTTTGGACATAAATTCAGTTCTATGGAGAGTAAATAAGTGATAAAAAAGGTCTTACAGTTTTCAGGTCATACACAGTTCAGACCATAAAACAGTTCAGGTCATAAAGTATTTAGACAGGTTATATATGTATTTAGATACAGGTCATAAAACTTACTTTTCAACTACAACATAGGTTTCAACCACACTTAGTTATTTTTCCACTACAAGCAATTATGAATTGTGGCCACCACATGCAAAACCATTCACTTTTTTGGGGTTGTCTTGCTTTTGCCTCTCCATTGCACCTGTTGTCACTTTCATTTGCACCAAAGCAGGGGAAATTGATTCACAATCACTTGTGCTTTCTAAATGGACAGATTGATATCCCTGACGTTTAACTGACTTGGTGTTGCTGTGACGATTAAGTGTTCCCTTCATTTTTTTGAGCAATGTAGTAAGAGCTGGCTCAGTTCTGCCTTGGACCAGCGCTTAGTTATACTGCTATAGGCCTAGATTGTCTGGTGACACATGGCACATGGAGCTGCTCTTTCTTTCTCTCCCTCTTCATCACATTAATTTCTCATCAATACATTTTACTAACTTGACTTCTTCCCCGGAGTCCTTGTGCTTTATCGTCGCTGCGCCCCCATTATGGATTGAGATATATTGTTTAGATTTACAATATACCTGGCCTGCCCACATATACTACTATTACTGCCAATAACACTATCATTAAATTGTCATTGCTGCATTCCTTTATTTGTGTCACACATTTTTCATTTTAGCAACCAACTGAAACAACTCAGTCAGTGTCAAATCATTGTTTGGCAAGACTGCACTATAGTGAAAATTAAACTTTCAATACTGTCAACTTGGGGATTTCCCAGCTCTCCACAAGCTGATCCATTCATCAAAAAATGTCCTCTTTGGGCGCCATATAGCTCTCCTGTAGAGCTGGTGTTCCATGTACAGAGTTTTTAAGCCTCTCTCTGTAGTGGCCCAGGTTTCGATTCTCGTCACTAACCCTAACACCACTTTCACACACTTAACTCTGTCCTATCCAAATAAAGGCAAAAAATTCATTCTGTGCACGGATCTAAATGTCTGTCTTTGAGGTGATTAAATAACTTCATGGGGATTCCTCCTCCATCAATTAATCCTTAACTAAACTCGAACTCATTTGAATGCCTTGTTCTAAGTTTATCACACCCTTCCTGGAAAACACATCAAGCAATCCTATTAACTGTACAGAGGAAACCGGATATAGTCATCACGGATATAGTGATCCACCGTTTATATGGATCAAATGCTTGGGACAGAATCGTTCCTACACAAAAGCTAATGCAGTTATAGTAATTAAGTAGTCTGCTTATAGTGTTTATTTTGGGTCTTTTCATACAAATTTGGACCGTAAAAAAATATTTTCAACAGTTTTTACCAGCTTTGTCAGTAATTTACTGTGCCTCTCTGTGTCTCTGTGATCCGCGCTGCGTGCTGTCATTCGAATCGTAAGGAACCCAGCGCACCCCGCCATCTCCTCCGGCTCTCCATACATTGCCCAAGTTTACAAACTTGGTTGTTTTTGCCCAGAGTTTGTCCTGGTCAAACAGAACTCCTAGGTTCCTCACAGTGGAGCTGGGGGCCAAACTAATACCATCCAAGATGACTATCTGGTTTCTCTGAGATGTTTTGCCAATTAAAATGACCTCAGTTTTTTCTGAATTTAGAAGTAAGAAGTTCTGGGTCATCCAGGACTTGAGGTTTTTAAGACATTCCTGAAGTTAAACTAAGTGATTAGATTCATCAGTCCTCATAGATATGTACAGCTGGGTGTCATCTACGTACGTAATGGAAGTGTACTTGGTGCTTTCTGATTATGTTGCCTAAAGGGAGCATATATAAGGTGAGGAGTATCGGTCCAAGGACAGAACCTTGTGGTACTCCATGACGATGATTGTGTGTTCATGGAGGAGTCATTGTTAACATTAACAAATTGAAATATATCTGATAAATATGACTGAAACCAGCCTAGTGCTGTTCTTTTAATCCCTACATGTTGTTCCAGTCTCTGTAACAGTATCGTATGATCTATGGAGTCAAATGCAGCACTAAAATCCAGCAGGACAAGTATAGACACAAGTCCATAATCTGATGCCATGAAAAGATCATTAGTAACTTTTAATAGTGCTGTTTCTGTGCTGTGATGGATTCTAAATCCTGACTTAAAGTCTTCCAACAAACTACTACTATCTAAGTAATCACATAGCTGGTTAGCAACAGCTTTGGGGTGGGCTTTTTTATAAGCAGAGATTTAATTACTGCTACCTTAAAAGCTTGTGGTACGTAGCCGGTTAACAAAGATATATTAATCTGATTTAATATGGAACTGTCAATTAGAGGAAAAACTTCCTCAAAAAGTCTAGTTTGGGTTGATTTTAATAGACAAGTTGTTGGTTTAGAGGACGAAACTAGTCGAAACCCTATAACTATTATAAAACAATTACGAACAATGTCTTGGACAGTCTCTTTGTTGTAGTCTTCACAAACTTGATTTAATTTACAGGGTTCAGATAAGTATGAAAAATGTTTGTCATCTTGTTTTGTCATATGCTGTTGTGGTTTATGCTTTTGGGTCTTTGTAAAAACACAGTAATCGATAGTAAAAATAACTGTACAAACTATTCATTTAACCCTGTTTAGCATTCGTTCATCCAGCACCAGTCAGGTGAACAAGCTGACCATGGCCTCCAAAGACTCAGCCATTCTGGCTGAGGGTGGCAGCAGCCCTGACCTATCAGAGGAGTCAACAGGACCCAGGCGGGTGGAGGACAATGAGCGGGACATGGTTCAGTACAGCTACTCCTTCTTCCATTTCATGCTCTTCCTGGCCTCACTGTACATCATGATGACCCTTACCAACTGGTATAGGTCAGTACACCCCTTCTCAACAAACCACCTACATTGTGTTACTCTGGGTCTACAATACAGGAGTCCAGTTAAGATGTCACTTTGAAGTGATACATATTAGCCTGTTAAATCTAATAATGAATATGGTGTGGTGATAAAGATTCATTCAACCACTGCCATATTTCTATAGTGTCCCCAACAACTACTACTACTACTGTTTTGCAACTGAAAACTGATCATTAACAAATAATAATATCTAATTTCTATTGGTAACATCTAAAGTAGTTGCTTGAAATTTACCTGTACAAGTATACTATTGCTCCTTGAGAAATTTTGATTTCAGACCAACCAAAAGGAGCAACTTAGCTGCTGTAGCTAACTGCACAGCGACCAACTTTCAGGGTCGTTATTTTTTTCATTTAATTTTTTTTAATTTTTTTATTGTTATGTATATATTGCACCTTGGGGATTGCTGCTAAATTACATTGTACACTGTGCAATGACAATACAATTATTCTATCTTTTCAATCTATTTATCTAAATGGTCTGTATTTATATAGCGCTTTTCTAATCTAGAACATAAGTACTAAAGTAAAAGGACTGAAATTCCCAAATAATATAATAACATGAGGGCCAGAGTAAATGGTATTCAGACATAAGTACAGAGTTGGCATCATGCATGGCCTTTTTTAAATAAATTTGTTAGGTGAAGATTCTGCATTCTGCATCAACCAATCAAATTTAATTTGTATAGCCCATATTCACAAATCACAATTTGTCTCATAGGGCTTTAACAAGGTGTGACATCCTCTGCCCTTAACCCTCAACAAGAGTAAGGACAAATCCTTTTAACAGGGTAAAAAGAACGTAGAAACCTCAGAGAGAGCCACATGTGAGGGATTCCTCTCCCAGGACGGACAGAATTGCAATAGATGCCACGTGTAATGGAGAACATCAGAAAGATAAGGGTATTTGTAGCATTGATTAGAATAAACACTTTGTAGCATAATGGAAGGTCAATGAATTGATGGATTATTGTCAGTAATGGTCGAGTATCTTAAGGAGACATATTGTATATCAACCAGTCTTGTTGTAATCATAGTCCACGGTCAGCAGCCACCACAATCATGATCCACCATCACGATCGGATGCCACCATAGTCCACAGACATTGTCCACTGCCGCCATCAGGATCCACCATCAGCTGCCACCTCGATCGTGGTCCAACACCACTATCAGATGCCAACACAATACAGGATCCGCCATTATTATCACGATCAGCCAGCTAGATACAGGATCCGCCATTATTATCACGATCAGCCAGCACGATACAGGATCCACCATTACGATCACGATCTCTGATTAGCGATCCACCATCATAATCCACGAAGTGGCCGCAGCCGCGGCCCTGGATCTGCGGACGATAAGGCAAAGGGACTCCGGGGAAGAAGTCAAGTCAGTTACATGTATTGATGAGATATTAATTTCTTTGATGTAATAAGGATGGAGAAGAGGAAGGAGAAGCTGGGAAGAGAAGCTCCGTGTGTCATGTGTCCCCCGACATTCTAGAGCTATAGCAGCATAACTAAGAGCATCAGGGGATTGAAATGTCATTTGTATTTAGTTCTGTTGATGACATTCTGAACTATAAGTAATCGTAATAACTCCTTATGGCACATCTGCATGTCCCTGTTTGAAAAGTCATGTAAAATTTAACATTAAATACCTCAATTGAAAGCCCTATGGTAAGGGTCATTCTCTTTTCATGCTATATGAAAGATTATTATCCAGCTTGAATCATGACAAGTAGATAAATTATGATTACTGAAAGGCCTTTGTTGTGTTTTCCGACAGCCCTGACGCAGACTACACCATAACTAGCAAGTGGCCAGCAGTGTGGGTGAAGATCACCTCCAGCTGGGTATGTTTGGCCCTGTACATCTGGACCCTGGTAGCCCCCATGATCCTCACAAACCGAGACTTCAGTTGATCGACCATTCTCTCTCACTCCACTTAATCTTGCACAAAGTTGCGGTCAAACTCCAGCTAAATATTACAATCAGAATGAAAACAAAACATGGTATGGTTCACAGATGATATAACAACTGTGTAGGTACATGTATAATATATGTCATATATGCCAATCACATATTTTGTGTTGAGGCTCTTAACACAACAAATATTATTCAGAATTAAAATCAAATATGATATCTACTTTATACATTCAAAGTATATCATTTATTTTAGTATTACAACTCTCCTCATTCATTACTGTAGTAAATACTGAGAGTTGCTTTGTGAATTGCATACAGTTGTACGCTGATATACTTTGCTGCTACGCCCTCCAATGCCTTGTATGTCTGTAAAAGGATGGAGATTTGGGAATATGTTGAGAGTAATCTTAAGTACATCAGTGTATTAAACCATGGTGGATAAACATGACAAATATCTGCAATATGACTTGAAGTCAGTTTAAGTTTCTGCCAAATATTAATGGTCAATGTAAAACATGTAAAGGTGTCTTTAAGATGTTGTGGTTACATTTCAGTATGTAACATGAACCCATGCACGACGGAACTGCACTGACAGTCACATAGTCTTTTCTTAATGAAACATGTATTTTGTTAAATGGTTAATGTTTGTGTATCAAACCAGATTTACATGAAACACAAACACTGGCCAAATGATGTTTGATTTACTGTAATTGCCATGTGATAAGCTCAACGTCAGTACTGCTTCAGTTTCTGTTTCATTTTTGGGAAGATTTGTCTTGCTTTTACATTTATTTTCACAATAGCAATTTTATTTACACAACTCACCTGGCACATGCACACATAGACATCAAAGGGGGCTTGAGCCCCTTCCCTTTTTCATCCTAGAGATAAAGTGCCCTTTTTCTAGGGTGTTTTTTTAATTTATTTATGCATGCATTTATACATGCACAGACATTTTGGGGGGCAGGGGCTCAACTGAGAAAAAGGGCACTTCTCATAATTATTTATTTAAAACAACAATTTGAATATAGTAGAACATCTTTGACTAACTTAACAATTTATTTTATTACCCTTACACTCACACAATTGTTTAATACTCAACAGTTCACACAGAGACAATGGTCTTCTTTGGTATTCACTAGGTTTATCACAAGAGCAACAACAAAGGAAACAACGATGCATCTTGAAGTATTTCAATGTATCACATCCACAATTTCCTATATTACTCCACTTTATATTAGTTTAAAAAATCTGTTAAACCTGAACTCTGTTTTTATTTAGAAAGTGCTTTAAAAAGTATTATCATCAATGAATCAATCAAATTTTATTTGTATAGCCCATATTCACAAATCACAATTTGTCTCATAGGGCTTTAACAAGGTGTAACATCCTCTGCCCTCAACCCTCAACAAGAGTAAGGAAAAACTACTAAAAAACCCTTTTAACAGGGTAAAAAGAAGGTAGAAACCTCAGAGAGCCACATGTGAGGGATCCCTCTCCCAGGACGGACAGAAGTGCAATGGATGTTGTATAGACTGTTACCGTTATTACAAGTGTGCTGTAATTTACAAAATAATCATAATCATAATCATAATTCTTTTTATTGCCAAGTATATTTACACATACAGGAAATTGCCTTGGTGTGGTTGGTGCCTTTGGACATAACAACAAATCAGACATAAAACAACAATATATACAGAAAAAACAATAGGCACGTGCGGTGCTAAGGTGCAGTGATTGGTTCCGGATAGTGCCAACAATATATAAGTTATAAGTTATGTGCGGGGGGCAGAGTCAGTGTGATGCAGGGGGCTTGTTTGTGAGCCCCACTGCCATGGGGAAAAAACTGTTCAGGTGGCGCGAGGTTTTGGTCTTGATGGCCCGGAACCTTTTTCCAGATGGGAGTCTCTGGAATAGGTGGTGGCCGGGATGGGAAGGATCAGCAATGATCTTGCCTGCTCTCTTCCTGGTCCTGGAGTGGAACAGGTGTAGGAGAGCCGGCAGGTCACAGCCGATGACCTTCTCAGCTGACCGAATCATCCGCTGCAGTCTGCCCTTGTCCTTGGCAGTGGAGGCAGCGAACCAGACGGTGATTGATGCAGTGAGGATGGACTCAATGATGGCCGTGTAGAACTCGACCATCACTTTCTGCGGCATGTTGAATTTCTTCAGTTGCCGCAGGAAGAACATCCTCTGCTGGGCCTTCTTGGTGATGGTGGTGATGTTCTCAGCCCACCTCAGGTCCTGTGCAATTATAGTCCCCAGGAATCTGAACGACTCCACTGTTTTAACTGGGGAGTCGCACATGGTGAGGGGGGCGGTTTGGGCTGGGCTCCTCCTGAAGTCTGCTATCATCTCTACAGTTTTCGAAACGTTCAGCTCCAGGAAGTTCTGGCTGCACCAGGAAGCCAGGCTGTCAACTTCCTCTCTGTAGGCGGCCTCGTCCCCATTGGAGATTAATCCAATTAGGGTTGTGTCGTCTGCAAACTTCAGGAGTTTGACAGAGGGGTGGCTGGAGATGCAGTTGTTGGTGTAGAGGGAGAAGAGTAGAGGAGAGCACACAACCTTGTGGGGCTCCAGTGCTGATGGTCCGGGGCTCAGAGACAAGCTTGCCCAGCCTCACGCGCTGCTTCCTGTCTGTCAGGAAGTCAGTGATCCACCTGCAGGTGGGCTCAGGCACGCTCAGCTGTGTCAACTTGTCTCGGAGAAGAGCTGGGGCGATAGTGTTGAATGCGGAGCTGAAGTCCACAAACAGGATCCTGGCGTAGGTGCCGGGGGAGTCAAGGTGCTGGAGGATGAAGTGGAGTCTGTCGTGTTCTTTTTTCCTTAGGTAGAGATGGTAGAGTCGGTCTGGTTCAAAAAAGTATTTATTTAGAAGCAATGAACAGCTACTACATAGCTATGGGCACTCAACGTACAACCCGCAAGCCGCCTAATACCGCCAGGGAAGTCAAGAGTCGCCCCGAGCGGACGGTGGGTGCAATATTTATAATAATAGGTAGAACTTTTCCAGTGCCTTGAGGCTGGTCCCAGCCTCAAGGCACTGGAATTTGCCAATGATGAGGAGCCGCTCCAGTTTCGTCCCTCCTTTGACAGTAGCTGGGACAAATCTTCACATTCTGACAGTGTTTGGTTTGGTGTTTTTAAAACAAGCCTTGAATCGGCTGACAGCTTGTGAGCTTTCAGTATGGCATGCACATGTTCCTATCTGTCCTTCAGACTCTAGTGGCCGCTGCTTGAATTCTTTCTAAGGGTATGTCACAGTTTTTTAAGAAAACAGTGCATTCATCTATGTGTGATTTTTGAAATAAAGCTAATGGAGTTTATGCTGTAATATAGTAAGTTAGGTATGAGAACAAGTTAAAGTACAGTTTATTGTCTGCCACAGATGTACAGTCTTCTCAAACAGGCATTATCAGACAGGTGCAAGACTGAACTGCGATGTGACGCACACCCACACACAACAATCAACTTCAAGATTAAAACCAGTCAGCAACGGCTACTATCAGTCACTATGTGAAGGCCACACATTTTCCCACCTATTCAGATTCAGCCCAAACTGCCCCTGCCCCCACCCCTGTCCAACCTACTGCACTTGTTTAGAGTTCAGTTTCATTGCCATCTTCACAGACACATATTCAGAAAAACATAGATTTTAGTCTTAACAAATATTCAAAGGAAAACATAGATTTTAGCCTTAACAAATATTCAAAGGAATACATAGATTTTAGTCTTAACAAATATTCAAAGGAAAACATAGATTTTAGTCTTAACAAGTCCCATGTTGACTGCGTCGTCTACAGACCTGTTGGCTCTGTAGGCAAACTGCAGTGGGTCGAGGAGGTGGTTGGTTATGGCCTTGAGGTGGGTCAGCACGAGGCGCTCAAAGGTCTTCATTACTACAGAGGTCAGGGCGACTGGTCTGTAGTCATTAAGGTCTGTGATCCTCTGCTTTTTGGGAACGGGAATGATGGTGGATGTTTTGAGGCAGGCAGGTACCATGCATTCAGCCAGTGAGGTGTTGAAGATGTCCGTGAACACTGGAGACAGCTGGTCCGCACAGTACCTGAGTGTGGAGGGGGAGACAGCGTCTGGTCCAGCTGCCTTGCGGGGGTTCAGTCTCTTCAGTAGTTTGTTGACATCTCTCTCCTGAATGGAGAGAGGTGTGATGGGGGGGAGGGGGCAGTCTGGGACCATTTTGTGGGGGGACGTGTCTTTGTCCAGGCTGGGAAGAAGAGGTGTGATAGCTCTGTGGGGGTTCAGAATGTGGGGTAGGGTTAGAACTGGTCCATTGTCTGTCGAATCTGCAGTAGAACTCATTCAGGTCGTTTGCAAGTTGAAGGTCTTCCACAGAGTGGGGGGATTTGGTTTTGCAGCCGGTGATCACCCGAAGGCCTTTCCAGACTGACGAGGAGTCGTTGGCTGCAAATTGTTGTTCCAGCTTCTTTGAATACTGTCGTTTGGCCTCTTTAATCTCCTTGCCAAACGAGTATTTAGCCATCCGCTGTATGTATTAAGCTCGAATGGTGGGTCTGCAGGTGATGAAAAAGATTCCAGGTCAGGAGAACAGGATTGTAAAATCACTTTCACGTGCTGCACCAGCCATGGTTTATATAGAAACAAATCCCTCCGCTTTTGCTTTGCATGAGAGGATCGGGTCGCGGTCCGCGCGAACAGCTGAAAGCCGGTCAGCTGTGCGGCAGAGTCCGTAGATTCCGTCAGCCACGAATCCGTAAAACACAAAACAGAAGAAAGGGAAAAGTCTCTATTTGTCCTGATGAGAAGGCGCAGTTCGTCCATCTTATTGCACAGTGAGCGGACATTGGAGGAGTATACTCGGGAGAGGCAGCGTAATCCTCTCTCCTGAAGCGCACCAGGGCCCCAGGCGCTTCCTCTCTCCGTCTCCGCCTCAGTCTCGCTGCGTGACCGAGGACCACGGCACCTTTGATAAGTAAATCCACTAAATCCACGGAAGAGGCGAGAAAGTTGGGAAATAAATCAGATGGTGTTGTGTCCCTGATGTTAAGTAGCTCGTCCATCGTGAAAATAATCCGAGTTGAGTCGCAATTAACTGAGTTAAAGACTAAAAACAAACAAACAAGTGCGCACCAACACACCGAGGCGGCCGTTCGAGGCGCCATCATGTGATTTTCAGGTTTTCAATTCATAAATTAAACTACAACAGTAAAGTCTAAACTGAATGAATGTCAAATCAGTGTGGAGAGCACTGACCACTGTCATAGACTGAGTGCTGCACCTAAGGCTTAAAAGGACAAACTCTGATTATAGCCTTTACGGTAGGGGTCACAAACTGGCGGACTCCGGTCCAAATCCGGACCGCGACTCTCCATTAAAAAATATATATATAAATACTTCGGCAGCCTTGTTTGACTTTTAAGAGACTTTTAATCAGGCATAACGACGCCAGCCCAGTGGAGCCGCTTGGGTCCTATGGGTTGCTATCATATACTGTGTAGCCGGGTTGCTAGGTAGCCGGGTCGCCACGGATGAAGGCGAAATATGGCGTTATCAAAAGTTAGGGAAAGTTGACGTGGAAAACCGAAGTCTTCCGAGCAGAGTGGACAGAAAAGTATGTGTTTGTTCTTCCTGCAGTGAGCTCAACAAGACCGGTGTGTCTCATTTGCTCTGAGTCTGTTGCGGTTGTCAAAAGCGGCAATTTAAAACGCCATTATGAAACCAAACACAGACACTTTGAAGACTCGTACCCGCAGCAGTCCGAGGTAAGGACCCGAAGAATAAATGAGCTCAAAGCCCAGTATGAGCGATCTACGCGGGTCCTCTCTCATTCGCTCTCCGCACAACAGCGGACATACGAGTGTTCGCTGAGAATACACTGGATTTTGTGACAACATAAAAAGCCCTTTACAGATGGGAGTATCGTTAAAGAGTGTTGTGCTGTGTCCGAAACACTTCTGGATGGAAAAGAAAGACGTGAACTGACAGAAAAAATTCAACAAATCCCCCTCTCAGCCACAAGACGCACCGAAATATTAGGAGCGGATGTTCAGTTACAGCTCACTGCTGCTATTAAGAGTGCACCGTGCATCGTTTTAGCAGTTGATGAATCAACTGATATTAGTGACAATGCTCAGCTTTTGGTATATGCCAGATTTTACCACGCAGAGAGGAACGATTTCTGTGAGGACATTTTAGGCATCACAGCACTTACAACACACACCAGAGGGGAAGACATATACTTAGCTATAAAAGATGTTAATACAGAGAGGTATCAGTATGAAAGATGTTGTGTCCATCACCACCGATGGAGCTCCCTCCATGATGGGTAAAGAAAAAGGAGCAGTAACTCAAATGAGAGAGGACAACCCAGACCTCTTCTCATATCACTGCATTATCCACAAGTCTGTTCTGTGTTCTGCTCTTTCAGAAGAGTATGCAGAGGTTATGAATACTGTGATGAAACTTATCAACTTTCTCAGGGCATCATCATCACATAAACATCGCCTCCTTTGAGAATTCCTGACGGAAGTTGGTGCAAATTCAAATGACCTACTGCTGCACTGCAATGTTAGATGGTTGAGCAAAGGCAGAGTTCTAGCACGCATTTGGGCAATTCGAAATGAAATAAAAATGTTCCTGGAACAACAGAAGAATCATAAGGCCAGACAGTTTGCTCAGTTTTTGGAAGATGAGAGAAAAAAAGATTTTATGGCCTTCTTAGTTGACATTCACACCTAAATGACCTCAACTTAAAACAAGAACAACTGTGTGTGATTTGGTAGCAGCTGTCCAGTCTTTCCAGCGGAAGTTGGAGATTTTCAAAGTGGATCTCCAAGAGAACTTTACACATTTTCCAGCAATGAAGCAAATTCAGGGTGAGAGAGATATTTCTTCTCATGTTGAGTTCATACAAAAACTGATTGGAAACTTCAGTGATCGTTTTGATGACTTCAGCCTGGGAGAACAGGTCCTCCTTTTCATTCAGAATCCTTTTCTGGTCAAAAATGTGACCACATTTTCACAGGAGGCTAAAATGACCTTCAAGTGGGTAGATATGGCATCTCTACAGATGGAACTTGTTGATCTGCAAGCAAATGTAGAGCAGTGTGGAGTTAGTGATGCTGCCAGCTTCTGGCTACAGACTGTACCTGAGAAAGTTTTCCCTGGTCTCACTAAAGTGGCAGTACACACCTTGACGATGTTTGGCTCCACATACAGTTGCGAATCAGCATTCTCAACACTTAAAGGGGACATAGCATGCAAATTCCACTTTGTTAGTGCTTCTACACGTTAATTTGGGTATCTGGCATGTCTACCAACCCAAAAACTCTGGAAAAAAACCACTTGCGCGTTTTGTTATGGTTCCTCTAAGTCAGAAACGTCATGCTTGAGTGACTCGAATGAGCTTCCTGGGTTTTGTGTCGTAACAATACACTGGAAGTCTCCCTACATGGCCTTGGCAGTGTTCAGCACTACTGTAACACCGGCACAAACACACAGAGCCCCCCCACTTGTTACGCCGGGTTTACACCGGACGCAGCGCCGTTCTCAAGCGCGCAGCCGCCTGGCTGTTCACACGGGGGTTCGGGGGTAAATGATGGTCTTCATAGCCCCCCCTCTCTTTCTCTCTCTGTCTGTCTGCTTGTGTGCTTGTAGTGGATGGGCAGAGGGGGACTGTGATTGGGAAAATTAAAACTCCAGGACAACAGAAGGGGGAATACAAAGTATGGGATGCATATTTGATAATTTATATCATATAAAATATGTAATTTATATCGTTTAAAATCATGGGGGGAGAGGGGGGAGCTGGCTCATTAGCATTTAAAGAAACAGGCACTCAAAACAGGTCACTCTGTGGAGGGCTGTTTTAGACAGGGTAAAAAGGGTGCTGTTTTAAATGATCCTTGTGGTATTTTGACCAAAATATGTTACAGACATTTCATTAAGACCCCAAGGAACCATATCAACTTGTGGTAAAATGGGCATACAATGTCCCCTTTAACATTATTAAGACCAAATACCGTTCAAGAATGACTAATGAACATTTACATGCCTGTTTGAGAATGGCACTGACCCAATTCCTCCCAAGGTTCAAAATACTAACAGAGAAAGCTAAAGCCAATTTCTCCCACTGAATTAGGGAAGTAGGCCGACAGACAATAGGCTACATGTGAATGAACCTATGAAAATTGTTTCTTGTTACATTTTCTAAGAAGTTTTTGCTTCAATCTTTAAGTGGTTGTTAAAATCAATTCAACCTAAAGCACTTTATATGTTTGTCTTTGAGGATGTTACATCTTTATGGTTAAAAGGAATGTAGGCCTATGCAAATTCCAAGACAAAATGTTTATTGCACTTTGTTTCATGTTTGTCCACATTGTATTTTTCCCAGTTTGTGTTTGATTTTGTATTGTTACAAAAGCAACCTTCTGCAATAAAAATGTTAATTAAACTGATTAAGTCAGAGCCCATATTTGTATGTCTCTAATTATCCGGACCCCAGAAGGGGAGAAGGGTTGATGTCTGGACCTCTTGCAATTTTAGTTGAAGACCCCTGATATAAATTATCAAATATGCATGCCATTAACACCGGATTCACACCGGACGTGGAAGCGCAGAGCAGCGAAATTCTCTCGCGCGCAGCCGTCTGGCTGTTCACGCCGGACGCACATTTCTCCGCGCCGGTCAGCCCGCGATTTCTCCGCTTGTTGTTGTATGTAACCCGTTCAATGTAGGGGTTCGGGGGTAAATGACGATGGTCTTTATTTTTTATTTAATCAATATATTTGTTGACGGGGAAGCTGGGTTAGAGTATAATATTAATTTATTAAAAAAATTCAATAAATAAAAATAAAAAAGCACACCAGAAAAAGGGCAGGGGCTAAAGTCCCCTTTGATGTCTGTGTGCACGTGTATGCGCATGAGCTACTAGATAATGTAATAAGTTAGGGCATACAGGCTAATGTACTGTAC
Source organism: Hippoglossus stenolepis (assembly GCF_022539355.2). Classification (NCBI taxonomy): domain Eukaryota; kingdom Metazoa; phylum Chordata; class Actinopteri; order Pleuronectiformes; family Pleuronectidae; genus Hippoglossus; species Hippoglossus stenolepis. The sequence goes on from NC_061485.1 coordinate 30,839,090, forward strand.
TTAAGGGTAGACACTACAGGTGAATACAGTTAAATTTGTACCTAATGATGTCATCAAAATTGCCTCCTTGATATGCATATTAGACTTTAACTAATAAAAATGTGCTAATTTGCATACATTTGCCCATTGGCACTGCAGGTGAATAGGATAAAACTAAATACTAGAACATATCACTACAGAACTTCCCCAGCTAATGACTTACATCAAGAAATGGTATGTTTATGTTGGGATCGAGCCCAGGACAAAGGAGAGGCCTACATCACATTTGAGAAGCCTGACCTAGAGTTGTTTCTCTGACCATGAGGCCAGAAAACCCCCAGAATTCCCTTGGGGCCTCCATGTTTTTTTGACCGCCGCCCGAGGTCAAACTCGGGCCTTCCATTGGCTGAGAGCCAACAGACCCCACGGCCCCTCCCTGGAGGGAGGCCGGACACCTCTCAGGTAATAAATACAGAGAACCCCCTCAATTCATTGCTTTATCCCGTGCACTGAAGATAGGACCAGAACCTCTCCCGGTTCCTCCAGATGATCCAGACACTTAAGGGAGCAACCACCAAACGTTTGTATTTGTATTTTTTAACTTAAGTTCATTCTCTTTTATTTTTGTGAACTTCCCTTTTTTTACCTGAAATTTATTTTGAAACAACCGCGGCAAGGTCTTTCACTCGCAGGCCGAGTTATCCCCAGACTTTTCTCCGGATCCAAAACCACAGCTGCTCCTCAGCTGTTCATCCCTGCAGAAGGGCAAGTAAATTCGCCAGGAAAGGCAAGAATCATTCGCCACGAAGGGCATGACACATTCGCCAAGGAGAACGAGACGAATTCTCTCCTATCCGGCCCAACTCAATCCCCGCTGCCACCGTGCGAATCAGCTGTTCTAGAGAACACGAACACAATTCACTTGTCTTCCCGGAACGCGCCGCTCGCGCATCAACGAACCGTGGACCAGCAACAAGTAAGAGGCTTATGTCTGGGCAGAGACTAGTTTAAACATTAGCGTGTTATTATTTGAGTGTATATTTCTGTAGGACCGCCAAGTCCCTTTGTTTTGTGCCAGCGTGTCGTGACGAATCTGTGTTTCCGGCCACATCACGGCACTGTTTACCGTTAGACCAATTTTGCGGAGATTTTAACCCATTAAAAGATCGGTACACAGCTGGACGGATCTTAGTTCGTCCGCTTGGGTACTGAAGTGGTAAAGTCCCCGCAAAGTTGTCTCTGGCGGTGTTTGAGATCTCCTCTGAACATTCTTTGCATGTTTCCTTTTCTCTCTCTCTCTCTCTTCTCCTAAACCCGCCTGCACACACTTTCCGACCTGCATCCACATAATTCACGTGTTATACCCATTCGGGGACTTAGATAGTGCGGTCGCATCTCGACGCCATTCGGCGCTTTGAACCACGAGATAGACCAAAGCATCCCTTTGTTCTCCATTTCCCGTTGGTCAAACCACGAGTTTATACCGCCATCTTGAATTCGATCCTACGTCAAATCACGTGGTTAGACTGCCATCTTGAATTCAGTAACACGCACACGCCATAGACCGCCATCTTGAATTCAGTAATACGCGTCATCCCCGTGACTTTGTACGCCATCTTGACTCCCCCTTTTCTCTCTCACACACACACACACACACACACACACACACACACACACACAGACCTACACACAGGTATTGCATGTGTGTTATAAATCGTGTTAAGTGCTAGTGTTGTGATCTTTGATATAGTGGATTCTTGTTAGGATAATAGTCATTAATTAACATTGATGTTATTATCTTTAATAAATTTTATTGTATTTAAAGTACCGGTATTGTGTGATTATTTGTGCATATGTATGTGAATACAGCTGGAACATGATAGCCAGTGCTTGAACTGTTCATTTTATAATCATTAATAGTAAATATTGAGATTTTATGAGACTGATCTTTACAGATTGATTGTTGGTCCCTGATACCAGGGTGGTGCCCCGTCTTTTATAAATTATAATTACAAATTGTATTATTCTTAATTGATAATTTTATTGTTTCTCATTAATTATTTCATTATTCTTAATTGATAACTTTATTGTTTTTAATTAAATATTTTATGATTATTAATTAGCCAACATCAAGTCTACCTATTATTGCACAACATTTAATATGCAGATTACCTTGTTTGGTGAATTTATGAGAAATATACAGATGCAGACAGTCAGAGGGTAGTAAAACAAACACCATCAAAATGTGTACTTTTTAACTTTTCTTTCCATTAGAGTGAAAGAAGACATGGAACCAAAATAGACCAAAATCTCAAAATTGACCAGTACATGAAAAAAATATGTTTTTGCCATGTCCTGCCTTAAACAGTAACTGCATCATTTTGATTGTAGGCTCCACATCTAATAAATATTAATTCCACTAGTTTGTTGTATGCTGATATATCTTGATACGGACAGCCCTCCCTCAAATGTGAAAGGAGGGAATTGTAGATACACTGAAACTAAGGCCCAATCCTATTTCACCCCTTGGCCCTACCCCTTAGCCCTTCCACTTCATGTTGTGCGTTCACGTGTAGGGGTAGGCTGTCCCAATACCTGTTGGGACGGAGGGGTAAGGCTTTATACCCCTCAAACAAAGTTTTTTTGGACCCTCACTTCAAACGGAGGGGTACCTAGAATGCCTTGCCTACACCGGCAAGCTGGGAGAGAGACCCTAAAATGTAGTATTTTCTCCATAAATAAGGATTTAAAAATTACGATATTGATTGTAATATCTTAGTTTAATATCGTTTCAATGTATTACGATCACTTTTTTCACAACAACCAATTTTTTCACCAACAAATTGTTTCATAATTGAAATGTTAACAACAACCATGCAAATACCATGATAAAATAAAGGCAACAACAGCAACCATGCTTTAGTCATTATTACATTTTTTGGGGTCTTTGTTGTAATTCTTCCTGACCGGAACCGTGAGTGCAAAAAAATGGTTTCCAGTAGGTCACTGGTGCATTAAAAATGATTCAATATAAATTTTTCTTTAAAATTTAAACAAAAAATCTAAAAGGTTTAAGAGAAAAAAAATATGATACTACTTTTTTTAGAGTTCAAATATTAATCTTCATGAGGAAAATTGAGAAGTTAAGTAAAAATGCACCTGTAACTTTGCTTTAAAGAAATTCTCTGGAATATTCCCTCCAAATAAATGTATCTTCATAAAACATTTAAACTAGAATGGCACCAAGTCCCGTCTCCAGGATAGTCTTGTCCCTTGTGTATTGAAAACCTGTGCTACTCTCCTTCTGTGCCAGATCGTGTCAGCGCTCCAGCTTTATCTTCCTGTGTACTGTATGCCCTCCTGTTACGAACAGTTTTCTGGACGTTCTGACCTGTGTTTGCCTAGCGGATTTTGGATACCTCTGCCAGATTACTTGGACTGCCTTTTTCTGTACCAAACCCTGCCTGATTTAGTAAAGCCTTTGTACTTAATTTAAACAAAATTGAAACAATCTGCACCAAATTGTACACACTGACACACTGTATAGCACTTCTCTAAACAAGGTTTCAAAGTGCTTTACAAACTCCATGGCAAAAATGAATGAATAAAAATAAAAGGTATTCATTCAATTCAGATTAATTAATCAGTCCCCTACATAAATCAGATTTTCAATTTGCTTAAACCCTGCAGGACCAGTGGCAGGTCTCAATCAACTGTATGCTGCCCCTGGTAGGTTTTTCTTCCTGACATTATGCAGAAACTATGCTAAGTAATATGCACAGACTGGCCCATAATCAATATGGCCATGTTTTACAGATATACAGTAGCTTAAAGCAGCCGGATCAGCTTCAAAAAGAGACTGCAAATAAAGAAGTTTGTCCTGCAAAGGGCAGGGAACAGGGTCTAATCCCTGGTCTCCATGAAGAAAATAGAGTCCAAAAGTTTCCATACCCCATCCTTGTTGAAGGAACCCTTGCACTTCACGAGGTCTAACAAACTGAGAACTCAAGGCCAGAATGCTAAATCCTCCCATTCAGCTGGGACAGGAGGTCCATCCTTGCTGAGAGGAGCTGCCATGGATCTCCATCCAACAGACTGAGGATTGTGGAGAATCTGTGGTGTAGTGCATAGTATACACAGGTATACGGCATTTCAATCAGCACAGCCTATACTCACTTCTATATCATCTCTGGTACGCATCAATCAATAGTGTCCTGTAAGCCATTTTTTCTACGGCAGTGACAGCATCACTTAACTTACTCTTCCTGAGTGGTGATTGGTTAGTAAGGAAAGGAATTTCAGAGTAAGCCAATCTTGTAACCTTGTAAGTTATATTAATAACAAGCAGTGGAATCAGAATCAGAAGTATTTATTGCCAAGTAGGTTTACACCTACCTGGAATTTGCCTTGGTATATAGGTGCATACAAGGAACATAAAACATAAAAACACAATAAGTACTACACACATGAAAAAAACAAATATAAAATAAAAAGATATAAAAGATATATATAGAAAAAAATGAAGTAAAAAGTAAAATGCAAAATGCAAAACAGGAGTGCAATGAGAATGTGCAATGTGCAATGTAATGTGTGTTAATGTAACACAGACTTGAGGCGTGGGGGCGGGATAAGAGTCCAAGTCAGGTGGGGGTCCCGGGCCTTGTTGATAAGGCCAACTGCAGCCGGGAAGAAGCTGGTCTTGTGGCGTGAGGTTTTGGTCCTGATGGACCGCAGCCTCCTCCCGGAGGGAATTACCTCAAAGAGTTTGTGACCCGGGTGGGAAGGATCGGCCACAATCTTACCTGCACGCCTCAGGGTCCTAGAGGCAAACAGGTCCTGTAGAGATGGCAGATTGCAGCCAATCACCTTCTCAGCAGAACGGATGATACGCTGCAGTCTGCCTTTGTCATTGGCAGTGGCAGCAGCGTACCAGATGGTGATGGAGGAGGTGAGGATGGACTCGATGATGCAGGTGTAGAAGTGCACCATCATTGTCTTTGGCAGGTTGAACTTCTTCAGCTGCCGCAGGAAGTACATCCTCTGTTGAGCTCTTTTGGTGAGGGAGCTGATGTTCAGCTCCCACTTGAGGTCCTGGGAGATGATGGTGCCCAGGAAGCGGAAGGACTCCGCAGTGTCGACTGGGGAGTCTCTCAGGGTGATGGGGGTGGGTGGGGCTGGGTTCCTTCTAAAGTCTACAACCATCTCCACTGTTTTCAGAGCATTGAGCTCCAGGTTGTTCTGACCACACCAGGTCACCAGATGGTCAATCTCCCACCTGTAGGCGGACTCGTCCCCACCAGAGATGAGCCCAATGAGGGTGGTGTCATCCGCGAACTTAAGGAGTTTGACGGACTGATGACTGGAGGTGCAGCTGTTGGTATACAGGGAGAAGAGTAGAGGGGAAAGAACACAGCCTTGAGGGGAACCGGTGCTTATGGTCCTGGAATCAGAGACATGCTTCCCCAGCCTCACGTGTTGCCTCCTGTCAGACAGGAAGTCTGTGATCCACCTGCAGGTGGAGTCAGGCACACTCAGCTGGGAGAGCTTGTCCTGTAGCAGAGCCGGAATGATGGTGTTGAAGGCAGAGCTGAAGTCCACAAACAGGATCCTGGCGTAGGTTCCTGAGGAGTCCAGGTGCTGGAGGATGAAGTGAAGGGCCATGTTTACTGCATCATCTACAGACCTGTTGGCTCTGTAGGCAAACTGCAGGGGGTCCAGGAGAGGGTCAGTGATGGCTTTGAGGTGGAGCAGCACAAGGCGCTCAAATGCCTTCATCACCACAGAGGTCAGGACGACGGGTCTGTAATCATTGAGTCCAGTGATCTTAGTTTTTTTGGGGACAGGGATGATGGTGGAGGTCTTGAAGCAGGCTGGTACGTGGCATGTCTCCAGTGAGGTGTTAAAAATGGCTGTGAACACCGGAGACAGCTGATCAGCACAGTGCTTCAGGATTGATGGAGAGACAGAGTCTGGCCCGGCTGCTTTGCGGGGGTTCTGTCTCCTGAAGAGTCTGTTGACGTCCCTCTCCAGGATGGAGAGAGTCGTCACTGTGGTAGGGGAGGAGGGAGGGGGCTCTGAGGTGGGCAGTTGTGGAAAGGCGCAGGCCTTTGCTATGGTGGGGGAGGTGCAGTTGATGGGCTGGAGGGTGGTGTCACGGGGGATGGTGTCAGGACTGTCCCATTGTCTTTCGAAGCGACAGTAAAACTCATTCAAGTCGTTGGCCAGGCATGGGTCGTTAGTGGAGTGGGGGGCTCTAGGCTTACAATTTGTAATCTGCCTAAGCCCTTTCCAGACAGAGGCAGAGTCATTGGCTGAGAACTGGTGTTTGAGTTTCTCAGAGTACAGACGTTTGGCTTCTCTCACCTCCTTGCTAAACCTGTATTTCGACTCTATAAACCTGTCTCTGTATTTATACAATAAAATTTGCAAAATGCAATATTTATACAGTAATATAGTTAGTTGACTCAAAATGCATGTTCATGTTGTTGTGTCACCCTACAGTCTGTGGGCCAGTATTGATGCAAAATCTGCATCAGAAATAAAGTGACAATGTTCAAATACTATTGGCACATTTTTGGGTAAGCTAAATATGCAAGAATAGTCTTAAATTCCACAGTTTTTAACACACAATGTGTATCCCTTGCTGAACTGGCTGAAGTATACCAACTTCCCCAGGCACCACTAAACCGCCGTTGAGAAACATATCCTCGATGGTTACTTGGGACCCACAAGGAGGACCCTGCAACTCAACATTCTCCCCTCGTAAAGTGTGGGAACTATCAGGGGGATCGGGGGGAATGCATAAAGAAGAGTGCTTGGTTAAGTGTTAAGTACATATTCCCAGTGGGGCAGTGGTCTCTGCCCAAGGAAAACCAAAGAGGCCGATGAGTTTGTGTACGTTGAAGTGACTAGAGCTATCTGGGCTTCCCCATAATGATTTCAAATAGCCTGGGTCTAACCTCATTCCTTAGCGTACAGCCTCTGGCATGAGAGATAATCTACCACTGAGTTAACTGTCTGATGAACATTGTCCTCTAGGAGGTCAATAGAGGCTGAGACCATGTCTACAGTTTATGGGCTTCCATAAATGAATCCCTTAATTATTTATATAAAACACTGTTGAGGTGTTGTCCGTCCGAATGAGTACAGGCTTGCCCTTGAGGAACTGCAAGAAGTGCTTCAGTGCCAAGTAGAGTTCTGGTAGATTTATGCAACGCTCTCTCCACTGAGGGATCCCAACTCCTTGGACTGACCTCTTCTGCCACAATGCTCCCCAACAGTGATTTGAGGTATCAGTTGTCACCACCTCTTGCCCTCCTCTGGGACTGACCCAAGAGGAACACCATGCAGCTGAAATGTAATATCCCTCCATCTACAGATATGAACAAGGCACTTTTGATTAACTCTGACCAAGACCTGAACCTCCTGTGTTGACGAGGATTGATGTGGAGAATGTTGCAGAGGCCATAGATGCAGGAGCCCCAGAGGTGTGATTGCTGAGGCTGCTGTCAGCATACTGTCTGAGTCATATCTGTACAGTCAGACTCGCTCCTAGGTGAAAAGACAGCAGTATGCAGTATGCATTGAATCCTCTCCAATCTCTCCACAGTCGGCCGTGTTCACATTGCAACAGAATACAGACATAAAGGTGGTCTGCTGTGTTGGATGCAATGAGCTCTTTTCCCAATTTACTGACATGGCCAGTGCCACAATGTTTGAGAAGACCTTCAATGTCACTTGTTCTGCCTCCAGAACTAAGGGGGCACAAATTGGTCAGTAGGATGAGGATAAGTGAGAATCTTTACTCCCATCAAGCCTAGTGACTTTTAGGCCACTCATGTATTTTGTCAAAATGTTGGGATCCAGCGACAGGCTGAATGGAAGGGTCGAAAACTAGTAAGCTTGACAGAATAAAATGATAACTCCTCTTCTGCAGGCTGGACAGTTTACACTACACAATGTCACAAATACTGTAAATATTAAATATTTCTTTTTTATTTCAAAACATGTAAACACTTTAGTATTTCCACTTTATACTACTTCATACTTCTACTCTCATACATTTCAGAGAGAATTATTGTATTTTATATTGCATTACATTTATTTGACAGCTTTAGTTCCTTTTACAATGAAGATTACAAACAATAGATAATATAACAAGCTGTTAAAAAAAGTTGTTAAAGACTAAACCAGTAGATTTGAAAATGTTTTGCTTCTGAAAAATACATTTTGTATTTCAAATGTCTGAGTTATTAAAAGCCTTTTCCCTCTGGAGTTCTCAAATACTTTAATGATCCATCTCACCACAAGTCAAAGAGAGAAACAAGCTCTCACAATATATCTAATGTATATAAAACTGTTATATATAACGTATATATAATATAATGTATAATATAATGCTCCTTCAGTATTAATGATCTAGTGATGTCATATAGCTTAATAAAATAATATAATAATCGGTCAAATTACTACTTTTACTTTAAAACTTTAATTACAGTTAACTAGCCTGTATCTGACGGTGTCAGGTGTAGCTAAATTTTAATATTTCAGCCCAGAGACCGCAGCAAAATGGTAAAAAAAACTTGATTAGAACTGTTTACTGTACCCCTGAATGATATCAGTTAATAAAATCAGTCAGACAAATATGAACTACCTTTTTATTTAGAAAGTGCTTTAAAAAGTATTAGAGACTGTTATTACAAGTGTGTTGTAATTTACAAAATAAGGTTTGCAATTCAAAAATCTGACTACAACTGTAGGTCCATGACAGAGGTCAGTGCTCTCCACACTGATTTGACATTCATTCAGTTTAGACTTGTGTGCTGCACCTAAGACTTAAAAGAACAAACTCAGATTATAGCCTTTACTGTATCAAGGTGGCCCACATGGTCCCCCCTTGGCAGCACCACTGCACTGAAGCTGGTCAAAAAGTCACTCTGCTCCTCTGATGTTTTCTAATCACTCACATGAAGAGCTGATCTTTATTAAACCTGCTGAATTCATATTTATGTTCCTGGATAAAAGGGCTTCTTCTGCAACAATGAACTTGAAACATTTATTTATCGATGGTGTCGGATCATGACTCTGGATCGTTCCGCTCACTTTATCCCTGATGTCCTGACTGCGCATCACGTGTTGTGTAGCAGGTTTAAACACGTGCCTCATAAACTCCAGAGTGAATCAAACAAACACTAAGTAAATGTCAGTACTGTACGTGTCCTAATAACTTCTGATCAGTGATGTTTATTGTTAAAGTGTAAAGAGAGCGCAGGTCAGAGGAGGAGTGAGGAGGAAGCAGACTCCGACGGAGACTCTGACACAGGACTACTGGACCATTAATGTGCGTCTTTCCTGATTATTCAGCGGTGAAAATCTGCTAAAACAATGAACGTATCGGAAAACCCGAATCGATTATATGGTGTCCATGGAGTGGACAACCTTTTTGTTCTGTAAAACCATGCGGTTAGAACACGTTGCACACAGAGATGGCTGGTTGGACTAATTTGCTGCCATTTAAGCTATTTTCTGATAATTTGCCAAAATGTCATTATTTTCTCCTGATGATTAATATTACATTTCTTCATTACACCTCTAGTCAACCCACAGAAAAGAAAGGAGCTCTAATAGAATAAGCATAAAAATCACGCTTGTGCCTTGGCAAAGTGCACAGTTGGTGTTATGACGGTCAAGTGGATGTGTATTGACATAGCTGGTGGCTTCTCCACACTCCAGAGACGCCATGTAAAATAAACAAATTTTGGTAGTTTTTCCTTACTTTTGTTGAGGGTTAAGGGCAGAGGATGTCACACCTTGTTAAGCCCTATGAGACAAATTGTGATTTGTGAATATGGGCTATACAAATAAAATGTTATTGATTGATTGATTGATATACTAATGCAATGGATAAGGTGTTAATTGTCTGATCCAGCACCAGTAGAAAACATGCCAGTCTAATATAATCTCCAATTGCACATTTTGTCATCCTCATCAGTGAGTCATTACCTTCACCTCCTCCTGTGTCAGTTTGCTTTGACGAGATCTTTTTTTAAGCCATTTACATCTCAACAATTTTCTCCTCAACCATCTGTCCAAACACATCGGCCTTACTGGCACAGCTCTCACCTGGTTCCAATCATACATCTCCCAAAGGAAACAGTTCATCACCGTCAAAGGTTCTAGCTCCACTCAGCCCCAGTCAACCAAGGTGTGCCGCAATGCTCAGTGCTGGGCCCCCTTCTTTTCACCATCTACAGACAACATCCTGAACAGACTTTAGTATAATAACAATAATAATAATATATTAAAATATTTATAAAATGATGATAGTGAGGTATACTACATTTTTTAAAATTAAAACTATAAAAGCATGGGATGGGGGGGTTTAGCTAGGGAAGGCAAGTCTGAAGAGGTGGGTTTTAAGGGCCTTTTTGAATGATAGCAGTGTGGGGGCATTTTTGACTGGTAATGTGTTCCACAGAGACGGGGTGGCGACTGAAAATGCCCTGTCACCCCAGGTTCGGCCCTTGGTCCTAGGGACTTGAAGGAGGTTGGCATCAGCAGATCTGAGGTGTCGGGTGGGAGTGTGCTGGTGGAGGAGGTCGGAGAGGTAGGGGGTAGCCAGGTTGTTGAGGGTCTTTTAGGTGTTGAGTAGAATCTGGAAGGTTATCCTGTATTTTACCGAAGCCAGAGGTCATGGAGGACTGGGCTGATATGATCAGTTGAGCGGTTACTGGTAAGTAGGCGGGCGGCAGAGTTCTGGACATACTGGAGTTTGTGAAGGACTTTCTTTATGGCACAAAATAGTAAACTGTTGCAGTAGTCAAGTCGGGATGTTACAACAGCGTGAATGAGTGTTTCTGCAGCAGTAGGTGAAAGTGAGGGTCGGAGGCGGGCAATGTCACGGAGGTGGAAGAAGGCTATTTTGGTGATGTGGTTGACATGGGGCAGGAATGAGAGGGTGGGGTCGAGGATGACTGGTTGCGGATTTGGGTGGAGGGGGTGACGATGGAGCCATCAATATTGAGTTTGAATTCCAGCGTGGGGCAGGAGTCTGGGCCAATTATTAGGATTTTAGATTTATTGCAGTTGTGTTTTAGAAAGGTTCTTTGCATCCATGTTTTAATGTCCATTAGGCAAGTGGTGAGGGTGGAGTGAGTGGCAGCAGTGATGGTCTTGGAGGAGAGGTAGAGCTGAGTGTCGTCAGCATAACAGTGGAACTGGAGGCCATGGTGGCGGAGGATCTGTCAACGTGGTAGCATGTAGATGATGAAGAGAAGGGGACAAAGCACCAAACCTTGGTGGACAGCATGGGTGACATGAACTGTGATGGATTTGCCGTTGTTGATTGAGATGAATTGATGTCTGTCAGAGAGGTAGGACTGGAACCAGGAGAGGGCAGTGCCAGTGATGCCGATGGTGGTTTTGAGGCGTGTGATGTGTGTGGAATGGTTAATGGTGTCAAAAGCTGAACTAAGGTCGAGGAGGATGAGGATAACAATAGATAATTTGTAATTTTGATCAGAGCAGTCTCAGTGCTGTGTTTTGTACGGAAGCCAGATTGAGAGGGGCTCATAGAGTTTATTGGAATCAAGGTGGGATTTGATCTGATTAGCAACAACTCTCTCCAGTACTTTTGACAGGAAGGGCAGGTTGGAAATGGTGTGACGGCGGCAAGCTTTAAAGTGGAGGGGACGTAACCAGTGGATAGAATGACGTAACAAGTGGATACAATGACGTCAATCCAACAGGAAGTCCTTCATTTTGTATTTCTTGTGCATTTTTCACATTATTTTTTCAATTTGCACACATCGAACTTTAAAGAACTCCTTCCGGGAAATTTATTGTATATTCCTTAAATTCGGTCAGCCAATACAAGAAAAGTCACCGATGTTAAATAGCTAAGCTTTTGAGGTTTGATGGAATGACGTGGCCTTAAAGTTTGATGATTTGCAATGAAACAGGAAGTTGTTATAACTCCTCTGTGCATTGTCCAATCAGGCCCATACTTGGAAGGCACAATGACAGTCCTGGTCTGATCCATATGTCAATATTGACTCATCATAATATCACCATCTGCTGGCGACAGGAAGTGACATGTTTTATACTTTGATGCATTGCCCCTAGCTGGTTTACAATATACAGCTCAAATAGGCTAAAAAAAGTCCTTTATGATACTCTTAAGTTAAAATTATGTACCCATAGCGTTGTGGCGAAGGTTAATGCTTCGCCATGGGACAGGAAGTTGTTGCAACTCCACAGTACATTATCCACTCAGATTCAAATTTCTCAGACATGATCAGAGTCAGACTCTAAAGACATTGTATGGTTCATTGGGTATGGCCGTGGCCAAATGGCTTAATAATACTTAACAATATTTTAAAAGACTAGACTATGAAACAGGAAGTCGTTATAACTCCACTGTGCATTGTCGAAATGGCCCCAATTTTGTCACGCTTGATCAGAGCCCCGACCTGAAAGATCTATTTGTCTGTATTTAGTAATAGTCATAGCGCCAACTACTGGTAACAGGAAGTAAGCCTTGTATGACAATGTTTGGTCTACACTTGATAGTGTGGATCGTAATGCATGATTAGTGGGCGTGGTGATGCGTTAATCCTTCCTGTGGTGCCCAAAAAGCATGCAATACGGAGCTCATTTGACCTGTCCATTTCCAGTTGTTGCCCCGCAGTCCCGGTTAGTCTCAACTCTCGTGGGGTGCGAAGGCCTGTAAGTGCTGCTTGCCCTAGGACTTTTGACTCTTGAGGAGTCTTGCAATTGCGCTAGGTGTGCTTCGAATGGAATAAAACACAAAGGCAATGGGCATGATCCCGAATCCTCACAAAGTACATAGTTACATTAAAAGTTAATGTAAAAAACGGCAGGTGCAGGGCAATGGGCTCTCTCTCTCTCTCCCCCTCTCTTGCTTGCTCTCTCTTTCTCTCTTTTCCTCTCTCTTGCTCGCTCGGTCTCTCTCACACACACACATTTATGGCCATTTTCAAGATAAACCCTCCATATAAACACATTTCAGGTGTAGCTCAGCTGTAGGCGGATTATCACCCAGTGTGAATGTAAGCTTTATTTTGTTGCCTTATTGTGAAAGGTTGGTCAGTGAATTCGTGTTTTCTGTCATCATATGCAGTGTATTTGTATGGGACCTTCTCTGTGAAGGGTCACCAATGGAAGTGGTTATTCTTTTTGAGCATGACTTGACTAAATGTAGAAAAAATAAACGGACATGTCGTCTTGGTTCAAGTCCACATTGTCCAGTTCTTCTTTTACTATGAGCTCTTAATAAAGGCAAATTAAACCCTCAGCTACATGAACATCAGACAACTGATTTAAATTGTGATATTGCTGGTTGGACTTACCTTTCTGAGTTGTCTGCCTTGTTTGTTTTCTTTCTCTTTCCTTAATTTTTTTTTCTTTTCTGATTCACAGACTTTACGATTGTTTTCCTGCCATATTGAACACCACTTGTCCAGTAGTCAGTCACTCACTGACTTCGATTATGTTTTCAGAAGAAGGACTAAACCATTTTTTGTAGGGGTGAAACCGGTGACCTCAGGAAGCTCCACTATGTTTTTCAAATTTCAGTCAATCAATTGATTTATTCAGCCAGTTTTAGCCTTTTTTTATTAAGTTCTTAGAAATTTAATTAATAATAATATTATATATATATATTTTTTTTTTATCATTCAGACTTTTTAAGGGCCCCACTCCCCTTTGGGGACTTTGGAAGTCAGTTCCACTTTTCCCCCCACTACGACGCCACTGGGTCTGGCCACTTCAAACCAGTGGTCAGTTTTTCTTTCTCTCAACCTGACCTGAACTTTTTGGATGGTAGGACACATGAAACTGCCACTGAAATCCCAGTATCTGAGCAAGAGTCTGGGTTATCTTTGCCATCCACTTAAAGGTACATAACGTTGATGGAGTAAAACATTTTTTGCATCCATTCTCATTGTTGGGAAAGCTTTAACCTACTTAAAAAAACTGGTCTACAATTACTTACGATATTTGTAGCCCTGACAATTTGGCCCATGTACAAAATCTATTTGCATATTTACAAAGGGACCCGACGAACCTTCCTGGACTCAACTTGAAGGGGGAGATCCCGTGAGGAGAGCCACACCTTCTGACCAGGTGATTATGTGGGCGCAGGGGTCCCGTGATGGTCAGCCAACCGTTGCTGACCATCACGGGGTGGTCAAGGAGGAAGTGACAGTGCCCTGCGTCACAAAGTGGTCTACTGCCTTGAACGATTGGGAAACCTGCACAGTGAACAAGGGGGGTTGAAAGCCCAGGGAGGCTATTAAAGGCATTATACCTGTGGCTGCACTGGTGAGGGAGTTGTGTGCATACTCAATCCACGGGAACTGAGAGCTGAGGAGCATGGATGACGTGCTGTAACACACTGAAAGGCAGCCTCAAGGTCCTGATTAACCCATTCTGTCTGCACATCAGTCTGAGGGTGATAATCAGAGTAAAGTTGCTCCCAGAACCTCACAAAATGCTTTCTATACCTGCGATGAGGACTACAGACCCCAGTCTGAAGCGATACCCTTGGGGATGCCATGCAGAAGGAATACATGAAGAACCAGGCAATCCGCAATCTCACCAGCTGAAGGCAGTTGAGGGAAAGTGCCTCTTTATGGACAAAATATGAATGGCAAGTGCCTAGGATCTGACCAAATGCCTGACGGTGGCATTGTCGCGGCGAATTCAGAGACAAAGTACCTGCCATTTAAAAATTGGTCGTCCACTTGTGACCGAACACTGTGCTCCGGTACCTCCAGGTGGAAGTCCACTCAGAGGCACCTAACACTGTAAGTGTCCAAGTGGATGCCCGACCCCAACAAATATATATATGTGTATATAATAAAGACTTTCACACTTTTTTATTTACAATTAAATGATTTTTTAGATCTTGTATGGGCTGAGGACAACTCTGCAGCTCATCATTGGCCGAACATTTTTGGGATTCATCTCAGGAGGCATTTCATCCTCTCTGTCTTCGGAAGTGCTGTCCACTGAGCTCTCCTCTTCTTTCGGATTTTCCTCCGATGATGAGGAGGAGTAGTCCCCTGACTCCTGATACTGGACAGTGATGTCTTCATCCGCAGATGGTTCCTCCTTGCTCTCCTCTCCTTCCCGGTACCTGGGGACTTTGTTGTAATTTCTCCCTGCTTTGTGAGACTGTCTATTATTTGCCGAATCTTTTTCACCTGCAGCGCAGCCGGGATTTTGGTGTAGAATTTGTCCACGGTCCTCATGTCATGACACCTGCTTCCTGACCTCAGATCCCTGTGTATTCTTGGCCTGAAAAACATCACAGAGGAGCAGAGAACTGAGAAACTCTCACAACACTCTGATGATTTTTGTTCAGCTTTGCATGCAATATGGATGTCGCTCTGAGTGCGTGTAGCCGTGCTGGAGACACTATGACTCGGCCAGAGGAAACGGTGCGCATGGCCTGGTTCTCCCTCCCTCCCTAACTCACTCACTCACGGAGCTCCAGAAGAGGGGGGCCTCGCTGCGTGTGCCTGTATCCGGGTTGAAGGCACTGTGACTCGGCCAGTGCCGGTGCAAGTACACAGACACAGACACAGAGACTCACCTCTGGCTCCTCTTGCTCCTTTTCACTTCCTCCGCTGCTGGTCCACAGTGCTTCCTCTCCATCTGCTGCAATTTGTTCCCTCAGCAGCTTGAGGTCATCAGTGAGCTGGTCCCTCTCACTCTTTGATTTCTCTTAGAGAGGCTCTTCTCTCCTCCTGACACTCAGGGACTCCGCAATCGGTGACGGGGGACAACTCCACGATATCCTCCTCAACGAGGCCCACTATGCAGTCAAGGCATGTGCTGATACCTGGGGTCGGGTTTGATTCCCGGAGCTATGCCAGGAGCTTGAGCGTGTCCAGCCTGGAGAGTGCATAACCACACCCGCTCAGCGGGCACTGACAACTCCGGAGGGTCCCTCTCCCTGCCATCTAGTTCAATACGATTCGCCGTTCCGTCCCATTTTGCAATGAATGTGCTGTGATCAGGTGCTTGCGCAACTGCCTGAAGATCTCCTGACACACTGGGCACTCAGGCATGGTGGCCTGAAAGAGAAAAGAAATACTGGATTAAAAACTCATAAATCCTAGTGACCTAGTGGTTCTGGAGACTAAACTATAGTACAAACTTACCTTCTGTCATGGCTCAGGCCGTTCCTCTAGTGTGGGTATGTGTGTGAGTGCGCCAGTCGTGGCACCTGCCGTGTGTCCCACACTTGGTCGGAATCAACTCATCAACACCCCTATAAATGCTCCACACCACGCCACACCCGTTTTCAAATTACTCCAGAATTTGTAAAAATTGTACCACTTTTGAATTTTCTGCAAACTTTGGTTAGTTTTCAAGCATGTTCGAGCCGTCAAAAAGGCAATTCATTTGCCTGAATAAAAATAATAATAGCAAATTTCAATCAGTCCCACACGGAGCTCCAGGACTAGGGGGCCTCGCTCTGTGTGCCTCTATCCGCGCCGGATGCACTGGGAATCGGCCAGAGGAACTGGTATGAGGGGCCTGGCTGTGCCTCACTCACTCACTGGGCTGGGGCTGGATGCATGTCAGAGACCCACACAAAAAATTGTGTGGGGTGTTGAATAGAGTATCAGGGGCACATGCTGGGGCTGGAAAAATAACAGAGTGTCGAATAGAGTACCAGGGGCACATGCTGGGGATTGTAGGATCGAGAAAATTGTGATTGGGATCGTTGTGATGACGAGGTTTCACACCCTTTAGCAAAACACCTTCCGATTTCAGAAACCTGGTTTTCGACGACACTTAGTGCAATGGCAAAGACTCTGAACATAGTCTTTATCATGGATAAATACTTTGTGCAATGCAAAATACTGAATGTAAATGCAAAACAATGCAATGAACACGTCATCTTCAGCTCCGTTGAAAAAAAAAAATTTAAACACCCCTGGGTTAACATTTCAGCTTTGCTTGGAACATGGCCTTAACAGGGAGGGGAAACTATGCTATTTCACTTTTCTGTGAGTCTGAAAGAGTATATACAATACAGTAAAAACATAAAGTTGACACTCACAGAATACAGTTAAACTTAACACCACGGCCGTCTCTCAGACGGTGAATAGTCCGCTGAGATAAGAAACTCAACAAAGGAATACATGACCACCAACCGGATCACAGTAAGCTATTAACCATGTCGGCAAGGCGAACCTCACTGTGCATACTGCGAACACATTATGGCAGGGCCAGGGAGATTAAAAGTGAAATTAGTAAACACAGTCAACCAGTGTTACCCGCAATTATTTAAGCTGGTGCGTTCCGGTGGGGAGACCTTCGATATATTTTTGTGCTTCACCGGCCGAGCGTAACCACATTCTATCCCCATTGGGTAGAGTAATGCGGAGCCGGAAAGGGTACAGTAGAGAGGGCTTGAGTGCCTGCCCCACCCCAGACTCACCTGCTTTCCATTAGTCATTAGTCACCCAGTATATCTACCAGCTCATTCCTTTGTTCTCTGCCAGATCGTCTAGTGTGTTAGTGCCTAGCCTTCCAGCGATTTCCCTGCTTTATCTGTTTTGCCTGATCTCATCGCTGACCTGCTTTCTGGACCCTGGATTCCCTTTTGCCTGCTCCTTATCGGATTTGTTTGCTACCTGACTGACTACCTGGCTTTTGACCCCCGGATCGTTCCAATAAATCCTGAACTCCGAATTTCTGTAAACCTGTTTCTGTGTCGTGCTTTTGGGTTCACGCTTGACATTTTGCCCACCCTGACAGTACAATCTGGCCAAGAATGAACCCAGCCGACTCTGAGATTCTCCGGAGAGAGATGGCGGCACAAGCCAGTGCTCTGCAGCAACAAGAGCGACAACTTACCGCCATGGCGGAGGTTTTCCAGGAAGCTTCAGCATGCCGCGACCAACATTTGGAGGCTCTCAACGACCAGTTCCAGCGGTTAGCACAAGCCCGTCAACTGCCGGCGGCTTCACGGCCGGTCAGTCCTCCAGCTCGTGCTATCTCCGGTCCGGAACCTCGCCTTAACGCTCCCGAACGGTTCTCCGGAGCTCCAGGTACCTGCTGGTCCTTCCTTACTCTCTGTTCTTTGACTTTTGAACTGCAGCCTCTCACATATCCCACCGAGAGGTCGAGAGTGGCTTGTATGATCACCCAGCTTTCGGGACGGGCACGTGACTGGGGAACCCCCGAGTGGGAGAAGCAGTCGGCGATCTGTTCTTCCGTGTCAGCGGTCTCCGATGGTCTCCGGAAGGTTTTTGACCATGCTACCCCCGGCCGAGAGGCTGCTCGTGGACTTTTCAACCTGATCCAGGGGAGTCGGCGAACGGTGGATTATTCCATTGATTTCCGGACTCTCGCTGCTGAGAGCGATTGGAATTCCTCCTCGCTGATGGACGACAGCAGCGCCAGAGGGAGAACTGCTGCATGTACTGTGGGCAGGGAGGCCACTATGTGTCATCTTGTCCGGTAAAAGACCGGGCTCACCAGAAAATTCAGAGGGCGCTGGTGAGCCACTTCACAAGTTCTGAAATGCCCTCTCGGCCCCTTCTCCACGCCCAGCTCTTCTGCAAAGGACAGACTAACACAGTCTCTGTCTTTATTGACTCTGGGGCCAACACCAATCTCCTGGACCGTACTTTTGCCATGCAGCTGGGTATTGAGCAGGAGCCTTTGATCCAACCCATCAAGGCCACTGCTCTGGATGGGCGCCTCATCTGCACAGTAACCCACCGCACCATTCCTCTCCGTCTGGGCATGTCAGGTAACCACACAGAGCTTCTCTCGTTTTATCTGATTCATGCACCACAACAACCAATTATTCTAGGGCACCCATGGTTACGACAACTTAATCCTCACATTGACTGGGTTACCGGTTCCATTTTACAGTGGAGTAACCACTGTCATGCTGTCTGCCTCAGATCTGCGTCATCTCTTGCCTCCAGCCCCTCTCCTCCTAATGAGTTTCCAGATCTTACAGGAGTTCCATCAGAATACCAGGACGTTAAGGAGGTGTTTAACAAAGCACGGGCCACTTCGCTTCCCCCTCATCACCCGTATGACTGCGCCATTGATCTCCTCCCTGGTACCTCACCACCCAGGGGGCGACTATTCTCCCTGTCTACTCCTGAGACCAAGGCCATGGAGAGGTACATAAATGACTCACTGGCTGCCGGAATTATCCGTCCTTCTTCATCCCCTGCAGGAGCTGGATTATTTTTTGTGGATTTTTTACTAAGCCACTGCGATCTTCCAGGCTATGGTAAACGATGTTCTCCGGGATTTTCTTAATATTTTTGTGTTTGTTTACCTCGACGATATCCTGATCTTCTCTAAGTCTGAACCGGAGCATGTTCAGCATGTTCGCAGTGTTCTCCAGAGGCTCCTGGAGAATCAGCTGTTCGTGAAAGCGGAGAAATGTGAATTTCATGCCACTGAAGTAACATTTTTAGGGTTTATCGTCAGGGCTGGTCGTATCCTGGTGGACCCCACCAAGGTCAAAGCAGTGGCTGATTGGCCTACCCCCACCACCCGGAAGAGGCTTCAGCAATTCTTGGGGTTTGCCAATTTCTATCGTCGTTTCATCCGCAATTATAGTTCTGTGGCAGCTCCCCTAACGGCTCTCACCTCCCAAAAACTCACCTTCCAGTGGTCCTCTGCTGCAGAAAGAGCATTCGGTGAGTTGAAGTCACGGTTCTCGTCTGCTCCCATCCTTGTCTTTCTAGATCCAGAGCGTCAGTTTACTGTGGAGGTGGACGCATCGGACTCCGGGGTGGGAGCAGTCCTCTCCCAGCGGGCAGCAGAGGACCAGAAGATGCACCCATGTGCTTTCTTCTCCTGCAAGTTGTCACCAGCCGAACAACATTATGATATTGGGAATCGAGAGTTGTTGGCTGTCAAGTTGGCCTTGGAGGAGTGGAGGCACTGGTTAGAGGGGGCGGAGCAGCCGTTTGTGGTTTGGACCGATCACAAGAACCTGGAGTACATCCGGTCCGCCAAACGGTTGAGCTCCCGTCAAGCCAGGTGGGCATTATTCTTTAACCGTTTTGACTTTTCCCTCTCTTACCACCCAGGATCAAAGAATGTCAAGCCTGATGCCCTGTCCCGTCAGTTCCAGTCCGACAGTGGCGCCACATTACCAGAAAGTATCCTCCCCTCCAAGGTTGTCATCTGCGTTATAACCTGGGACATTGAGGATAAGGTGAAGCAGGGTCAGGCTGATCATCCAGCGCCCAGTGGTTGCCCTGTTTGTCCCTGCGAATCTACGCTCTCAGGTACTCCAGTGGGGACACTCTTCTCGGCTTGCCTGTCACCTAGGGGTTAGACGCACCCTAGCTCTATTGAGGCAACGCTTCTGGTGGGGTTCCATGGAGGAGGACACTAAGGAGTTTGTCGCGGCCTGCCAGATTTGTTCCCAGCACAAGAGCGCCCGCCACGCTCCTTCCGGTCTGCTCCAGCCACTGCCCATTGCTCATCGCCCATGGTCCCACATCTCCCTCGACTTCGTCACTGGACTTCCTCCATCAGACGGTAACACCACGATTCTCACCGTTGTGGATAGATTCTCCAAATCTGCCCACTTCATTCCGTTGCCTAAATTACCATCAGCCAAGGAGACAGCTGAACTTATGCTGCACCACGTTTTCCATCTGCATGGCCTCCCCAGTGACATTGTCTCCGACCGGGGGCCACAATTCACCTCCCGGTTTTGGACAGAGTTCTGCAGTCTGTTGGGGGCCAAGGTCAGCCTATCCTCTGGTTTCCATCCTCAATCTAATGGGCAGTCCGAGAGGATGAATCAAGAGATGGAGACTGCTTTGCGCTGCGTTGTCTCCCACAACCCTTCCGCCTGGTCCAAGCAGCTCCTGTGGGTGGAATACGCTCACAACACGCTTCCCAGTTCGGCTACTGGACTCTCACCTTTCCAGTGCTCCCGAGGCTACCAGCCTCCACTTTTTCCTGAGCAGGAGCGTAAAGCCAGTGTCCCATCTGTCCAGATGTTTATCCGTCGCTGTCGTCGCACCTGGTTGCAGGCCCATTCTGCTCTCCTACGTTCTTCGGACCGGTACCAGAGAGGGGCCAACCGGCCCCGCATCCCGGCGCCCCAATATACTCCTGGCCAGAAGGTTTGGCTGTCCACTCGTGACCTCCCACTCCGGGTGGAGTCCAGGAAGTTGGCTCCCCGGTTTGTGGGTCCTTTTCCCATCGCCAGGGTCATTAACCCTGCTGCAGTCCGTCTCCGCCTTCCCCGGTCCATGAGGGTCCATCCAACATTTCATGTCTCCAAGATCAAACCTGTTAAAGAAAGCCAGCTTCAGCCCGCCTCCAGACCCCCACCACCCACCCGGCTTATTGACGGGGGCCCTGCTCACACCGTTAATCGTCACATTAAGTCCCGACGGCGGGGAAGAGGCTTCCAGTATCTGGTGGACTGGGAGGGTTATGGCCCTGAAGAGCGCTGCTGGGTCCCGTCTCGCAGTATCTTTGACCCAGACCTCATCAAGGATTTCCATAGGGCCCATCCTGACCAGCCTGGTGGGACGTCAGGAGCCGTCCCTAGAGGGAGGGGTTCTGTCACGACTTCAGCCAGATCTTAACAGTTTCATTGTCTGTTTTTTTATTTTGTGCATCACTAACTCTCATGTCATTTCAGATGTCAGCCACTCCCTTCTGCTCTGCATCACATCGTCACACGGATCCCATTGCCAGACTCACCTGCTTTCCATTAGTCATTAGTCACCCAGTATATCTACCAGCTCATTCCTTTGTTCTCTGCCAGATCGTCTAGTGTGTTAGTGCCTAGCCTTCCAGCGATTTCCCTGCTTTATCTGTTTTGCCTGATCTCATCTCTGACCTGCTTTCTGGACCCTGGATTCCCTTTTGCCTGCTCCTTATCGGATTTGTTTGCTACCTGACTGACTACCTGGCTTTTGACCCCCGGATCGTTCCAATAAATCCTGAACTCTTGTATTTCCGTAAACCTGTTTCTGTGTCGTGCTTTTGGGTTCACGCTTCACATTTTGCCCACCCTGACAGTATCGGTACAATCGAAGGAGGACCGGGTGCAGACTCTGCCCTGGGGCTGGTTTAGAAGCTAGTGAGCGGTGGGCTCTGTCTATCACTGGTGGTGATGGAAGCGTCTCACTCCCGAAAACCTCGTAGAGAAGAGCGGGTAAAAATTCTGTAGGGCGCCCACCTTTGACAGATTCCGCCAGGCCCAGGATTCGCAAGTTCTGCCGTCTGCTCCGACCTTCCAGGTCGTTGACTAGGAGTTGTCTTCACATAGGCCAGAGCAAACATCTTCCAGCTCCTTGACATGCCGGTTCAGGTCATTTGAAGCGAGCTCGAGAGATGCCAGTCGCTGACCGTGATCCTAGGCCTTGAGCTGGACTCAAATTATGTTTCAAGCCCGTTGAAGGAAGTCCTGAAGTCTGCGGCCAGCGCCTTGCGGTGCTGGTCCGTTAGACGAAAAGTAGGCAGGAGCACCAACTTTTTGCTTCTGTATGTATTTTTACCATGGCCTCTCTCTCAGGACAAGAGCGGTTATAAAGGCAACTGGAGGGCAAAGGGGCACCAGTTAGCAGATCAATAGCACAATCATGAGGTCTGTGTGGGGGTAAAGTCTGGGCTTTATGTTTACTGAATACCTGACCTAGAGAGATGGAGGATCACAGGTAAAGTTTGGTGTGTGATGAGAGCCAACTGTTGTCTTGGGTGAGGGTAGGGGTTCCATGGATATCCCAGCTATAAGAGAGGAGTCAATGAAATTCTCATCAGCACCAGTCAACAAGGGATAAGTAGCTGGTAATTTGCAGGCAGAGTGGACTTGCAGGCGACCTTCGCGCTCTCTACGATGTTCGCGAAGGCAGTTTTCAAGGCTAGTAGACAGGGCAATAAGTGAATCTAAAATTTCGGCCTCATCTCTAGCGGCTAACTTATCTTTAATATTTTCAGCCAAACTATGAATAAACACGCCTTGTAAAGAGGTTTCATCCCACATACTGTCAGCAGCCAAAATTTTTAATTCAATAGTATATTCAGCTACAGATTTGGAGCCCTGCCAGAGCGAAATAAGTCTACTGGCAGCCACTTTACCTTGAACTGGGTGATCAAAAATTGTTTCATTTCACTAATTAAAACAAGATATGAGTTGAATATTTGACTGCCCTTCCAACAAAGATATAGCCCATTGAGAGGCTTTACCAAACAAACGGCCAATATTATTCTGACGTGTAGGTGGGAGGTTGCTGTTGTAACATCCCGACTCGACTACTGCAACAGTTTACTTTTTGGTGCCACAAACAAAGTCCTTCACAAACTCCAGTATGTCCAGAACTCTGCCGCCCGCCTACTTACCAGTACCCGCTCAACTGATCACATCACCCCCAGTCCTCCATGACCTCCACTGGCTCTAATACAGGATAACCTTCCAAATTCTACTCACCACCTACAAGACCTTCAACAACGTGGCTCCCCCCTACCTCTCCTACCTCCTCCACCAACACACCCCCACTCGACACCTCAGATCTACTGAGGCC
The DNA here is from genome assembly GCF_022539355.2 of Hippoglossus stenolepis. Lineage (NCBI taxonomy): Eukaryota > Metazoa > Chordata > Actinopteri > Pleuronectiformes > Pleuronectidae > Hippoglossus > Hippoglossus stenolepis. The sequence continues at coordinate 30,862,642 of NC_061485.1, forward strand.
AACCTCCTTCAGGTCCCTAGGACCAAGCGTCGAACCTGGGGTGACAGGGCGTTTTCAGTCACCGCCCCCTCTCTGTGGAACACATTACCACCCCACATCAAAAATGCCCCCACACTGCTATCATTCAGAAAGGCCCTCAAAACCCACCTCTTCAGACTTGCTTTCCCCAGCTAAAGCCCCAAACCCATGCTTTTATTTTGTTTTTATTTTCATAGGATATCTCACAATCATAGTTTTTAATTTTTTTAAAGATTGTATTTTTTCCTTATTTTTATCCTTCACCATGTACAGCGACTTTGAGAGCTTTGAAAAGCGCTATATAAATACGATGTATTATTATTATTATTATTATTATTATTATTATTATTATTAATAAACACAAGAGAACACTGCAGGAGGAACCACCCACAAGACCCCAAAACTCCAGAGTAGCTCTCCGGGGTGAGAATGAAAGGCTCACGGGCCAATAGGGTGGGAGCGGTAGACACAGCAGGCAAAGAGGAGAAAGTCGATGGCACATCGATCAGAGGAGTGGCTGCGCCTGCAGCAGGTGAAATGGTGTGTAGAGACCAAATCCATCTGACCATTGAGTTACGACATACGCTGGTGTCAAGATTCCGGAGAGTCTCCATAACATCTTGAAGGATCTGTTTGTGTTGTCCCACTAACACTCCCTGAGAAACGAGAGCTTAGCCGAATGTGTGGAAAATGTAACTGGTAAGTAATATTAGCAAGGGAATGGTAATGGTTGAAGTAGTAGGGAGGCAGATGAGAGGAGGGTTAGAGCAGACACAGCAGGTGGTGGTAAATAGGGGTCACTTGCAAAGTCCTGGGCAGTCATCTGCCTCGACTGGTTGGGATGAGCGGAGAAAAATGGTGAAAGGAAGAGAGGTGGGTAATAAAGAGGGGAGAGACGAGAGAGAGAAAGGGAAGAGTGGGGAAGAGAGAGGAGAGAGAACAGGAACAGTTGTGTAACCATCATGTTTCAGCTTTGACAGACTAGTTGTTATAATGAAATTAATAATAGTGAAAGATGTTATTAATGACAGCAGCAACAGTTGATAATTGATGATAACTGTTACCCCTGGACAGGTCTAGGGGTAGCTGGAGAAAGTCAGAGTTACTATTTAAATTAAATGTTTTATTGTCCAGCTGTATCTGATTAAACAAAATTCACACAAACAAATGTGGAAGATGGGATCATGCGGTTTTGCCAAAAGAAATTTAACAATACAACAAAACCAGGCCTGACAAACCCCTATCTCTTAAATTAAACGGCCCATATTGTGTAAAATACATTTTCTGGGCTTTTACTATCCGTAATTACTTGAAGGGGGTCACTAGGTCGCGTTGAAACGTCGCGTTTCGTACTTCCTCCACCGTATGAGTCATATGGGTTTCGCACTTGTCTCTCAGCCCCATCCCCGCTAGCCACCACCACCCCTCCACACCGAACGCGACACCAAGCAGACTTGTTGCTGAGCTAGCAGTTTGTTAGCTACCACAGGCTAACCACAACAAACAACACTGAAGAAACACTGCAGCGTGGAGGGATGCAAGGAAGAGAATGTGTCCGTGCACATTCCTCCCAAGAACGTTACTGTTTGAGACCAGCGGTTACGCTTTATTTCTTCTGACGTGCCGTGTCGCTGTGCTCAGTACGGAGTAACCTAGACGTTACTCATTACTCGGGACCCTCCCAAGTTCCTGACTGTTTCATTGGAAGTAAGGGCAATGTCGCCTTGCGCAGCTATATCATTAGATAATGTATCTCTAGGTGTTTAGGGCCAAGTATTAGAACCTCTGTTTTATCTGAGTTTAATAAGAGAAAATTGCGGGTCATCCAGGTTTTTATGTCCTTGAGACATGCTTGGAGTTTAGTTAATTGATTACATTGTTCAGGTTTTATTGACAAGTATAACTGGGTGTCATCCGCATAGCAGTGGAAATTTACCGAGTGTGTCCTGATAATGTTTCCTAGTGGAAGCATATATAATGAGAATAAAATTGGGGCGAGCACAGAGCCCTGTGGAACACCGTGATTAACTTTGGTGCACACAGATGACTCATCATTAATTTGCACGAATTGGAATCGATCTGAAAAATATGATTTAAACCAGTTTAGGGCGGTTCCTTTAATGCTAATTAACTGTTCTAGTCTCTGTAATAAAATTTGATGGTCAATAGTGTCAAATGCTGCACTAAGATCTAACAGAACGAGGACAGACACAAATCCCTGATCTCAAGCTATTAGAAGGTCATTAGTGACGTTTGCCAAGGCTGTCTCCGTGCTGTGATTAGCTCTAAACCCTGACTGAAAGTCTTCATATACATTACTTTCCTGGAGAAACTCACACAGCTGATTGGCTACAACTTTTTCAAGGATTTTAGACAGGAAGGGGCGGTTGGATATCGGCCTGTAGTTGGCATTGATGCAGTTGATATTAATTGACATTAATATCAATTCATATTTAAAGCATCTGTTCAGTGCACAATGTTTAGCTTCAGTTCAACAATATGTTCTGCAGAGGAGCTGCTACTGCAGCACAATGTTTCTACATAGGCTTTGCCTTGAATATGGCCATGATTATGACTATTTCCTTGTATGAAAGTAGTCCCTTGTACTAAAATAAATACAAGTATTATATAGTATGAAGCCCTCTTCCGCTCCTGCAAATATTTCACACTAAAAAAAACTTTTTAAACAAAAGAATGGATTCCGTCAACAGAAACGCTGGAGTGCTTTTATTTTGAAACGCATACAAAAACTGGTATTAACATTTTAAAATGCATGTTTGTGACATAATTTCAACAGATAAACATTAAATCTCAGGTGAAAGATAATTTTCTCCGTTTATTCTTCTGTGAAACACAATGTTTATCTTTCTATGACACAGACGTATTTACAACACTTCCCGAACCCGTTTCAAAGTAAAAGCACTCCAGCGTTTCACTTTCTGAATCCATTCATTTGTTCTAACGGGGCTTTGATTGTTATCGACAGACCAGAAGATGTGCGTCTTCATATCGTAGTGTCCTGATGTTTAGTTTAGTACATAAACCGACTTGTTTTGAAGGCAATGCAGTAGATAAACCAGCAGCTCTGCCGCCAGTAGTGGACACTTTGCCGTGTGAACAACAGACAACTGACACACAGCTGATCTGTGGCGCAACCGCAGCCAGTGAGTCCAGAGAGTTTGGAGATCGACAGTGAAGACTGCGAGATTGACCGGTAGATCGCAAGCAAGGGCTTGGCGACCACTGGTTTAGAGGACGAAACTAGTGAAGTCAGTTCAGAAAGATCATGCCGTTACATTAGTGTTTCCCTGTTTTCTGTGTTCCGTTCCTTGTCTCCTACTTCCCTGTGTGAGTGTGTGTGTGTCGTGGGCGCTGTCTCCACTCCTGGCACCTGGCACTACTTCCACACCTGGTCTCAATTATCAAATCACCAGCTCTACAAGAACCCCCGGTCTTCCCTCCACTCATCTCCAGATTGTTCAGTCACCTCAGTGGTATACTATCTTGGCTGCTCTGTGTTATTTTTCGAGAAATTCTTTTCTTGTCGTTCTAGTGAATCTTATTAACACTATTTTTTCCAGTACCTCAGGATCACCAGAGCCAACTCGCCTGCCTCTTCTCAAGCCTCAAGTCTCACAGACTCTCAAGCTCGTCTACCAGCCTGTCATCTGCCTGCCCCAGCTCAATATTAAAGAACTCTTATCCTTCACAACTAATCCCTCTTCGTGTCTGCTTTTGGGTCGAGATCAAACTAAAACATAACACTATCTTTCCAGGCTAGGCAAAAATCATCTTGGTTGATAGAACGGCACTTCCTCTCCAGCTTCCATGATTTCTGTTTTACAATACGTGTTTGAGAAGTAATTCCATGAAGCTAATCTCCTCTGATTTACTTTCTTCTTTTTCATTGGGGCAACAGTGTCAAGGGTTGTTTGTAATGAGGTTGCTGTACTATTAACAAACTCATAAACTAGTGTGGGAGTTAAGTTTTGATAGCTTTCCTGTATTATACTTACGGAAGCGTATTGCATTCACTTGAAAAAAAAAAAGTTCAGTTTTTCTGAGATAACTATCTCGGAAATTCCGAGATAAGTTCTGTTTTTCTGAATAATAAAAAAAAAAGTTCTGTTTTTCTGAGATAACTATCTCGGAAATTCCGAGATAAGTTCTGTTTTTCTGAATAATAAAAAAAAAAAGTTCTGTTTTTCTGAGATAACTATCTCGGAAATTCTGAGATAAGTTCTGTTTTTCTGAATAATAAAAAAAAAACTTCTGTTTTTCTGAGATAACTATATCGGAAATTCCGAGATAAGTTCTGTTTTTCTGAATAATAAAAAAAAACAACCTCTGTTTTTCTGAGTTAAGTTTTGTCGGGAGAAGGCGTTACCTCAGTCCTGCCTGAAGCTCTCACCCGCATGGAGTCGGGTTGCTGCTGCATCAGCCTGACCCTGCAACAGTGCTAAATGATTTCAAGTGCAACGGTGTCAATACAGGTAAGGAAAGTTTTTGGTTACATGTTAGATGCCAAATTCTGTTATGTCTTTTGACCGCATGTAACAAAAGAGAGCGAACGACAGTGACAGCAACCTGCCTCCCTTAAGGCACGATCCAGCTAGCTGTGTTCTAGCCTCTGTTTATAATCCTATCTAGTATTTTGATGAAGTTACATTTTGCATGGACGTTTCGCATAGAGCCCTTGTTCAGCGTGCTACATGTAACTGTTGTTTGGCAACGTTTCTTGTATTAGCGCCATGACGTATAGCGTCGCTTAAAACTGTCAGACTATCCTTCTGTATAAATAACAGTGAACTACAAAAGACTAACAAACGAAATATTTGAATTATGGACAAAAATTTAAACTATATTTCCTTTATCTATCAAAATCCCCATAAAATTCATAATATGTACTATACATAATCTTGTCGTGCAGTATTTATAAAACGTTATTATATTGTTATGCTTTTATATGAAATATCTGAATGCAGTTTTGAGATATTTAAAGAAATAGGAATTTTAAATTTTCATGGGACCATCTTAAATTTGTTCATATTTGTTGATGCAACAAAAATGTGCATAGATTCTGCATTTTTCCTACATTTGTACAGAACCAGCAATGGCTACATCCTCAAATACCCCCCTCCCACAAGATGATGGTCTGAGGATATTTCTTCAGAGTCGAGGTATTCCTGAGGAGAATATTCAGAAAATGCAGCAGGATCGTGTAAGTCTCAGAACAGGGAGAGGATAATTTCAGCACAGAAATAAACAATTTTGGTTATACTTTAGGTGTATTTTAAGCCAGTCTCTTACACTTAAGTTAACGGAATGTCTTAATGTGTTGTTTTGTTTTAATTACAGATTGACACCTCAGTAGTTGAAGAAATTGATGATGACACTTTGGCTGCCTACATTCCAGCATATGGTGATAGGATTGCTACAAGGCGGTTCTGTATGGGAAAACAGACAAGAGGTGGAGTTCATTCAAAAAGACTGTCCCTGTTTGAAAACTAAAAGAAAATGTACACAAAAAGCAACAAAGACAGACTTCAAGATTCTGAGGAAGAGCATTCTATGCAACCAACAAGGATGCATCTAACAAATAATAAAAGGGCCTCAAAGGTGACAAGAAAATAGAGTTAGGCTGGATAAATGATAAGAGACAGGTGAGAAAACGCAATGGTGGAGGAACCAGACTTCTTGATATTTCAAGACAGCCACAAAGAAAGAAATTCTGTCACATGCTAAGAGGCTATTTTCCCAAATGAGAACAGAAATGGAAAGTGGGAGGACTTTAGTCACGATATTGTTGACTTTCAGGAAGCATACCTTGATGACAGAATTAGTGTGGGGAACTCTATGAGACACATAAATTGGGGGTGTTAAGATTTTACCTATTCACAGAGCATCCGACCAATAGAGAAGACATGTTCACAGAAATGGCAGAGGGGCTGATAAACAGACAGACGCAGACAAGCAACAGAAAAACACAGCAGAAAATGTTGAGCAGCTGACACAGAAAACACCAGACAGTGAACAGCAAACACACACTGTGGAAGATGATGGGCAAAGTACCAACAACATGTCAGCGTTTGTCTCTACTGCTGTTGAGATTATTGATCTTACATCTTTGTACAATACATCGGAAGTCATTTTTGGCGCTATGCAAGGTGGACCATTTTTAGGTGTTTTCGATGATACAGTCCCATTTGAGCCTATCCTCCCAATAGAAGAGGCACAAATAAACACCAACACCTACACCTCAACTCCTATTCATTCTGAGACAGTTCCTGCTGCCCCACCAAGTCCTTCTTGTGAACTTTTGCATGTGACTGTGAAACTTCACAGAGTGAATCTCTTAGAAGAACTGATTACTCAATTCAAGGATGAAGCCATGATAAGCTACTCTGTGAAATACAGCTTCATTGATGAAATTGGTGCAGATATGGATGGTGTGTCTAGGGACGTATATGCTGCCTTCTGGACAGAATTTTAGACTGTGCAGCAGAGTGCAGATGTGAGGTTCCATCGCTATCCCCAAAATGGCAAGAAGAAGAATGGAGATCTGTTGGTAGAATAATGGTCAAGGGATTGAAGGACCATGGATATTTCCCCTCTCGGCTCGCTCAAGCCTTTACAGCAGCAGTCACATTTGGTGAACATTCTGTCTCACCTGATATACTGTTTGACTCCCTGATGTTGTATCTTAGTCAGTCTGAGCGTGATCTCTTGTCCACTGCTTTGCAAGAGGCTCTAGTTGGTGATGATGAAGATGAGTTCCTTGATCTTATGGATCGCATGGAGTAAGAACAGTACCAACACAAGAAAACTTGAAAGCTGTGCTTCTCCAAGTGGCCCACAAGCAAATAATCCAGCAACCGAAATATGCACTGGATAACATTGCAGCAGTCGCAGGACCAACTCTCAGGAAGTTCTTCCCCAGTGTGCTGGAAATCCAGAAGATGTATGATGATCTTAAACCAACAACGCAAAGGTGTTAAAGCTGATCACAGCCTCTCCAGCTACACCAGCAGAGAATCAAAGTTTGCGGTTTTTACATCAGTACATTAGGGATTGGATGAAATAGGCCTCCGGAAGATGTTAAGATTTGTGACTGGGTCTGATGTCATCTGCGTTAAGGAAATTGAAGTCATATTCACCTCGTTGGAAGGGCTGGCACGGCGCCAATTGCACATACTTGTGGCCAACTTTGGAGCTGCCGTCAACTTACAACAGCTATCCTGAGCTCGAGCTGAAATAGAGACTATACTGTCCAGCAACTTCTATACAATGGACATTGCATAGGAGTGCTCTGTCACTCACTCACATGTACACACTTTTCCTTTCTTGTTTAATTTTTGTCCGGTTGTAGCCTTATCAGAGCCGACAGTCAAGATCAAAACAGTGTGATTGTGACACCGAGATAATGTGGGGAAGATGTGGTAATTAGCTCAGGAGCTGTATTATGAGCTCAGGGGGATTTTCTTTTTTCATGATTAGCATTTTCTATTTTATCAAGAAAGTCATCACCTCACTTAAACTGTTTGTAACAAATGGTTGATGAACAGTCTGTTCATGCACTTGAAGTACTACTACACCAAAAACAAATGTGCAAATTTGCAAAATTGTTTACTGCTTTGTGTACTTTTTTCATCTAAATATACCAGCTCAGTACATTTGTAGACAATGTAAAGTCTTTAAGTGTTACAAGACATCATCCTCTAAACCTTTATGATGTTAACAGGAAGTCTTTGTGCATTTTGTTGTGTTAAGGTGTCCAAGGTTTTACACTGAAGTAGAGTTGAATTATTTTGGAAGTGTTGTTATTGAAAAATGTTGATGTTTGAAATGCCTGAACAGGCTGGGTATGTTACTACTTTCCAATTTCTTGAATTATTTAAAAAAGCTTTTCATTTATTTTATAGTGGTATTGCTGACACTTTACAGAGCATCTGTTGAACCCTGTGATTCTATAAAAAAGCTAGACCTATAAACAAATTGAGCCTTTTACAAAAGTCATGTTTTTCACACATTGTGTTATGTAAATGACTAAACATCTATTTCAAATTTACTTTGATTTACGTTGTCTGTTATCAGTTTGAGTAGAATCTTTTTGGAAATGGTTCTCACACTTTTTTAATAAGAAATTATAATTGAATTGGAGCCTCTTGCTCATGTCAGCTGTTATTACTGGCTGTGTTTGTTTGTTAATCTGTTGTAAATACATTAAGAGTACCTCAAAGTGTCCTACTTTATAAATAAAAACACTGGTTTCTCTCTTGTTTTGTACATTTGTGATCAAACTAATTGTGTCTTTACTGCAGATAAGTTTAACTACCCATTGCCACAAATGGTACTTGACCATTTATTGTAAGCATTTATTTTTCTAAAACTGGTGGACCCTGTCTCACAGAGCAGAATTGCTGACTTTGGATAACTGCAATTGATAAAACTTATATTATCCATCAAATTCCTTCACAGGAATCTTTTAAGTAGACATTTCCTGTTACTTATTGTTGTGATCAGATGCTACTGCATGTTTATACACTAGGTGGAGCAGTTGTTAAATGAGTAATTAAAGAAGCAGAAAGATTAGAAAAAACACTAAGATGCACATATATGTTGCTTAGGGCATCTTGCAATAAAGCTACTTTGGGACTTAAACTAAGCCTCATCCTTCAAAAACACGAACATAACAGTTATTGTGAAATGTTTATGTGATCAAACATGGGTTAATTCAAAAAGGAAAAAAATGTAGGCATACTTTAATTAGTGTGGAAATTAGGCTTTATTTGTATCATGGTAGCCACACTGCAAATTAAAACAATATTAGGATGACAGACCACATTTTATTAGGCTACATAGGCAAGATTGGCCTGCTTTTATTTAAACGATAAAAGATAGTTGACTTATCAGCACCAAATAATAGACAATATATTTCATATCATGTCTACATCACCAAATGCCATGCATTCTTTGGTGGCAATTGAAATATCTTGATGAGAAAGACACAAAAGGAAGGAATTTCATAAATGCTTAAATAGTGTATAAACACTAAATCACAGGGAGAAATTAAACTGTTGCACTTTCTGTATAACCAGGTTTGTCTGATGCCAAACACCACTGGACTGGCCAGAAGTGTGGGTGTTTTAAGGTTTCAGCCCATAGACACCCATCCTAAGATATTATAACAGGATTTATGGATGATTATGCAAGAATAACCAAAGTGTGTCAGACCACATTCAGTCATGCTACATAGTTCCACTATGAGGACAAATTTGACATTTTTCGCAAAGACAAAATGTGAGACGTTTATTTTCAGGACTGCCCCAGTTACTTTGTTGAGATGTATCATTTTTCCATAATGATGAATGAAAAGAGATATGAAACTCAGAGGGGAGATGTCAATTATTTTAGAGTTCATTGCTATTCATTACTTAGAGACAATACATCTGTCAATCATTTAAACTGAAATTCGCAGTCAACATAACATTTTCCACCCATAGACAAACTAGTAACTAGTAACTAGTGTTATTTTGCTGAGGATGGGTGCTCACATTCAATCATCTGATCCAGTAGAACAACTTGTGATTATTAAATATGGGCATATATGTAAGCCCGTAAAAACCTGTAAAGCTCAATGGCTTCCTCTGGAGAGGTGGGTGGATGAAGACTGTTTTCTGCCATGACAAGGCAACAAATGTCAAACACAGTACTATCACAGGGATATGGTCCCTCTGTAGGCATTCCTCCTGCATGCCTGTATCTTCTGTTGGGATACATCTTTAAGTACTCCTAGCACCAAATAGTTGGGGAAACATCATCACCGGACGTCCTCCTGGGGCCACCGCATTTATGCATCGGCAAATTCTGTGAGTGTTCCAGAGGTGAACAACATCCTGCAGTTCTCTAAATATAAGGAAAGAGTGGGAAGTGAGAAAATTAGTTAACTTGGCTAACCAACTGAAGGCAAAATAAATTGTTATTGTCCACAATAGAGCAGGGTTTTCACAACATTTTCATTGCATATACCCTGAAAAGGGTGCATGTTAATCCTCTTCGAAAATAATTAGTCTTCATATGAGGAGGATTTTTGTCCCAAGCCCAACCACAACTGTCTGCAGTGGGGAATTTTACTACATTTACTCAACTACTGTAGCCTACTTAAGATACAATGTAGGTTCTTGTACTTTACTTGAGTATTTGCATTTAGGGTATTTTGTGCAACTTTATTATTTTACTCCCCTACATCTCATGGGCAAATACTGTCAACTGAATTTGTCTGACAGCCTTGGTTAGTTACTTTTCAGATTCAAAACCATCTGATGGCAAAACTATCTGAAAAGACACCCCTCTCTCACCCCCCAAGCAGAAAAACAACACGGGCGCCCCAGTGGCCACAGCGCTTCAAGTGGGGAGGGGCAGCGGGACCGTGGTGAGGACGAGACACGGATGATCCGGAACCGAGAGAGAACAGCGCGACGGCGACACAGGATCCCCCCTGTGGTCAGAGGACAACCTCTGTCTCCCAGGCAATGAGAAGCACGCCATATCCCCGAACCCACAGCCATTAGTAGCTGGAAATGTCCAACAGTGTCACGTGCCCAAACACTGACATGTTCACTGGCCTTCTGGAAAACTCGGTTACTTAAACAACAATCCTTCTAACTCAGCTGAACTCTATTCTTAAACCATAAACACATTATCTCAGTGAACATTAACATTTACTACCAGTCCTTTATAGTATTCTGGGTATTTTATTGGTATTAAATATTTTTTTAAGGACCTCCTGTGGTGCTTCATGTTTTTAACAGTGGAATTCACTTTTGTTGCTGGTAATATAGAAGAAGAACCTCACACACTTGCTTAACATATAACACCATGGACAAAATAATGTATTAAAACTTTGAATTATAGGCTACATTTCAAAAGCAAAAAAAAGTTTTTCTTACCTCTATTACTTCGAGACATGTGAATTGTATCAGACCTTTGTCGAGGAAGTCACCAGAGAAGTGGTCAGACTCTTTAAATCCTGAAATACGTTCATCCAGAACTGTGCAAGTTGCTTCCTTAAAAAACCCCACCACTGCTCAATCCGTTGGTTATGATTGCTTGAGCCATACAAAAAGCATCTGTTCAAAAATTCATCCATATGATCATCTCTCATGAATATTTGCATCTGCTCCACGTAGCAGTTCTCTGTCCCTAGGTCTGATCTAATTCGAGTAGCAGTCCCATTTCTTGATAACACCTCATCAATAAAGTATCCAGCGATTACCTTTGGATCACTACTTGTAGAGTATGCATGTAGCCACACCACCATTCTTGAAAACCCGTCTATTGCACCATTGATGCAGATTCCATATGGTTTGAGTTTATCATATGAATCTATGTGCCATAGAAAGTTCGGACCTGGATTCTGATACAAACGCGTCGGCGATTCCGCATCTCAGTTCACTCCGTGGGATCCAGTATTTTCAGCAAATGCCTGATTGTCTCTGAGTCACCACGTAGCCGCCTGAATGCATTTCAGATGCATCATCTTATATCCGTGAAGCATTCCATATTCGTTCAACTGATCCTGTAGGAAAACTGCAACGTCCAGCAGATCGGAATGGTCTTTCCGTCTGAACAACCGCAGACTCCTGAGGTGCCTGCGCAAAGTCGACAAACTAATACAAACACCATCTATATTACTTAAAGACACAAGTATCTCCCAGTGTCTCAAGCCCAAAACAAAATAAAACTGGATTAAACTAAGCAGACGGGACATTGTTGCTTCCACGACACCAAATCTCCAACAAGTGAGAGCGTCATTCAGAATAACAGTCAAAAATTTAAAATACTATGAAAACTTAACTCTGTTTTTCTGAAAAACCGAACTTTTTTTTTTATTATTCAGAAAAACAGAACTTATCTCAGAATTTCCGAGTTAGTTATCTCAGAAAAACAGAACTTTTTTTTTTTCAAGTGAATGCAATACGCTTCCGTATATACTGACACATGGCTATTAAGTAAATGTCAGAGGAATTATTTCCTTAAATTTGTTTACAGTATTATCTGATAAACACAGACAATAATGGAATCTTTGTCCAGTCTTCCTCATACTGAAGTGTCTATAATTAACTCTACATGATGATAATTAACTCTATGTGGATTAAAATGAAAACAACATTACTACTAGTTTTATTTCACACAACATAGAATTAAATTGTGTCTGAAAGACCTCTTTTTCAGCCAGACAAAAGCGGCAACAATATATGTTATGTTGTGCATTTGATCCCCTTAAGCGTGACACCATTAAATGGTGTGCCTTTGGGCATTCAATAAATGTGGATATCAGAAAAAATATTGAATATTGATATTAGAAATATTAATATTAAATAATAACTTTAATAGATTAAAGTTACCTCGGGGCACCACCCTTCAAAGGAAGGGAAAAGATAGACAATTTATCGATTTATTCTCATGAAAGTACTAACTACAAATTTGGAACTCTGATTCATAATTAAATTAATAACTATAACCAAAATTACCATATAGTTAGTGAGCAAAGTTGAGGGATATGGAGTTCTTGACAGTGTAGAGGTTGGCAAAATTCACACTCATGCAACATTAATGAAGACAACATTTGTTAAAGAAAAACATTTATTATGAAGATAATAAAAGTATAAAAACACAAACTACTAAAGGTGTACTTACTATATACAGATGTGTATGTGAGTGTGAGTGAGTGTGCTTTCAAAATGGCGACTGGCCACGATGAAGACAAAAGACCCCTGGAGTGTTTACACCACGTGGCTGAGATCACATGTACTGTATGTGTTAAGTTTGGGGAGATGTGTGTGTGTGAGTTGTTGGTAGAAGGTTAGAGAAAGTGGTTAGTTGCATGCAAAGAAAGACCGTGAAGAGCATACATAACTAACATTAACTTTCAAATAACTTATTAACAAATATCACAACACAAATCAAACTTATAAACATCACATGAATAGAATTGAACAGTCTTTGCTTAGCCTAGTGTAATTATTAAGCCCAGTTGTGTTACCCGTCCATGAAAAGGGGAAAAAGGTTGATGTGCTGTTTTAAGTCCAGTGAAGTGGTCTTGCTGGTCTGTTGCTGTGGTTCTGCTGTGCGATGCAGCTTTGGTGCTGAAGTTCTTAGGCAGGCTCTCGCGTTGCTGCCTTTTGGAAGGTTTCAGCAGTCTGCTCCAGGCAGGCCTGCTTGAAGGTTGGTAGAGCTTGGATAGGGAGTAAGTTTCCCTGGCTGGGTGAGCTGGAGAGCTACACCTCTCCTCTAGGAGAATTGAGTAGAAAGAGAAAAAAGAGAGAGGGAATGGGTGAATGGCAAACTGTAATGTAAAGCGCTTTGAGTGGTCATCAAGACTAGAAAAGCACTATATAAATACAAACCATTCAAACCATTTACTGGACAGTGCAGGGATTTCAAGTCTTGGCTTTTGTAACATTCTGTGCACAGACAAAAATATTTGCATTTGTGATATGCCTGAGCCTTTTCTTTTCAGAGTTGAATAATCTGGAGTTAGAGAAAAAGTGTGAAATGGTTAGATTTTCTGAGTTTATTTCCTCATTTTGACTACAGCTTGTGTTTAGCGACACTCTTTGGCGGTGACATTTTTTGATGTTCAATCACTGAGTGTTGACTTGGACTTCATCGTGACGCAGGTAAAAGTGTCACTTTATTTCTCAACCTATACATTATGTTACGCGTTGAGGGATTTCCTGTTTATATATTTGAATTTGTATATTTTTGCTTGGATGAACTTGCTAGCTAGCTAGCTGCTGAAGCTTACGTTAATGCTTGCCCCAAACTTGTTGAACACATTAAATGTAACTCAATGGCTTCTCGCATTTTACTCCGTGATTACGTG